>NC_080400.1:6576847-6889673 GCF_030265065.1 Corythoichthys intestinalis
GTCTATAACTTGTACTAACATTTATCTTTTAAGAACTACACGTTTTTTTATCCATGGATCGCTTTAAGAGAATGTTAATAATGGTAATGCCATCTTGTTGATTTATTGTTATAATAAACAAATACAGTACTTATGTACCGTATTTTGAATGTATATTTCCATCTTGTGTCTTATCTTTTCATTCCAACAATAATTTACAGGAAAATATGACATATTTTATAGATGGTTTGAATTGCGATTAATTACGATTAATTAATTTTTAAGCTGTAATTAACTCGAATAAAAATTTTAATCATATGACAGCCCTACAATAAATCAACAAGATGGCATTACCATTATTAAGATTCTGTTCAAGCGATCCATGGATAGAAAGATTTGTCGTTCTTAAAAGATAAATGTTAGTACAAGTTATAGAAATTTTATATTAAAACCCCTCTAAATATATTCGTTTTAATAAAATTTGTAAAATTTTCAATCAAAAAATAGTAGCCCACCATTGTTGATGTCAATAATTACTTACACAATGCTCATGGGTGCTAAAGCCTATAAAATCAGTCGCACCGCACCCAAGCGCCAGCAGAAGGGCGACAAAACTCTGGAAAAACACAACAAGTACACATTTCACTGTGCTGTCATTTTCATCTGTTTGAGCGGGGCATTTGTGCGTTAATTGTGTCAAATATAATTACGTGATTAATTTAAAAAATTAATTACCGCCCGTTAACGCGATAATTTTGACACCCCTAATATATATATATATATATATATATATAATATATAGTCCCTTTAGGCGCTCGGTACAACTACATGGTCCATTTAGAATAATATTAATGGCCTGTAAACAAATCCCAGAGGAACACCGCTTAAACTTTTGATGACCTATAAAAGCATAATAGAATTTGGAAACCCTACTTTGAACCCCAAACCTTCACTTTTAAACCTTAATTTTAATTAGACGCTGTCAGTGGTAGCCAATAAGCTAAATTAGTGCCTTGTCCGACAATGTTTCAATTCATGTCCTATATAGTGTATATTGTTATGTTGTAAGTTTTCTCTCTGGGGAAGATAACCCCATTTTACTGGAACCCAAACTTATTATTTAAGAAAAAAATAAAAAATAAAAAGATTTATATTTTGGAAGGTTGAGCCAAGGAGACGATCTGGGAGAGGAAGCGCCGAATAAAATCCTTCCGGTGAAGAAATAAACTCGTCTCTGGATGAAACCCAAAACCAACATTAGAGGAAACCAGGCTCTGCATTTATGCTGGACCTTACAGTTTTCAACTCATGATTGTTGCTTTCGATCATGACAGTCTTTTCCAGGCCTGTAATACTCACACTCATTACTCATACTTTAATCAATTTGGCTAAGTTTGATTACTGTGGTGACAAAGTTGTTGTCTGGAGTCTAAAAGCGATAAAAATAAGTAAAAGGACAGCATGAAAAATTACGTTTTGTGCAACAAAACGTTTTTGAACATGGTTTACCCTTCATTAAAAGATGGTTATCACATGACTTTCTTGTGGTGTGGCATCCACACAGCAATCACAAGAAAATGGTGCAGATCTGTAAATCTGATGGAAAAGCTTCTCATACTTGAAGAAAATGTTTGATCTACTAGTGTGTCACTATGAGATTTAAGGTGGAGGAGATAATTTAGATTCAAAGGTAGACGCAACGAAGCGACAGATTAGACCACCAAGGCTACTTCTGAGAGCTGACATTGCATTTCGTCTGAGGCAAGATCGTCATTTTACGGAGATTTACAGAGCCAACCTAACCCGCATGTTTTTATTGTTTTGTTAGTGTTTTATCAGAAGAAGTAACTGATTAGTCAGTCAGATAAATCATTTCACAATAAGCTCATTTTCTCCATTTTTTTCTTATCTGGTGAAACCAATGTGAAAACTGCATGGTTTCCTTGTTTACTGTTTGAAAAAAGAAAGGCACTGATAAGTCAGATATAATGATATACAAGTAGTTTGTAGTTGTTGGAGGATGTTGCTTGTGAAGCATTCACAGAGGTAACACGTGTCTATAACACCGTTTGTACTGTTTATTGTGTCGTGGTCAAATACTTGGGGTGAGTATATGTGATTGTTTTTGATGATGTGCGGACGCTAACTGATGGATGCTAATCGTTTGTGTTAGAGATGTCCCGATCGATCGGCATCGATCGGGTCCGATCACGTCATTTTCAAAGTATCGTAATCGGCAAAAAAATATTGGCCACGCCTTTTTTATACAGTGCTGCTCGAAAGTTTGTGAACCCCACAGCGATGGTCAGATTTTGTTGTAAAAAAAATAAAATAACCTTATTAAATGTTAAGTTATACCCAAATCCACAATACTGACATTCCAAATAATGGACTGAAACAAAAGAAATAGTTATATTGTCATTCTTTATTTAACAAAAGTGGTTGATTTAAGAAAAACTCAGATATCATGTGTGCAAAAGTATGTGAACCCCTTCAGTTAATAGGATATTGCGCCTCCTTTTGCAGAGATTACCTCAACCAAACGGTTTCTGTAGTGACTAATCAGCCTCTCACATCTACTTTGGGGGATTTTTGCCCATTCTTCCTTGCAGAACGCAGTCAGTTGGGAGAGGTTTGATGGGCGTCTGGCATGAACTGCTCGCTTCAGGTCCCGCCACAGCATTTCAATGGGATTTAGGTCAGGACTTTGGCTGGGCCAGTCCAGAACACGAATCTTCTTCTTTTTCAGCCATTCCTTGGTTGTATTGCTGGAATGCTTTGGATCATTATCATGTTGCATGATCCACCTTCTGCCAAGCTTTAACTTCAAAACAGATGGCGTCAGGTTATGTTCTAGGATTTGACAATATTCCTCAGAATTCATGATTCCCTGGACTATGTGGAGTTGTCCAGGTCCTGAGGATGAAAAGCAAGCCCAGATCTTGACATTCCCACCTCCATGCTTCACTGTTGGGAGAAGGTTCTTTTGGTGGTATGCAGTGTTGACTTTTCGCCAGACATGGCGGTTTTGGTTGTGACCAAACAGTTCAATTTTGCACCTACATCAGTTGATGAAAACTCTTTTTAATTTAGTCTCGACAACACAACTGTTAAAAAAACAAAAAAAACCTACTGAATTGATTGATTAGGAAATCAGGTTGAAATAATAGAAAATTCCAAAATGTTGAGGGGGTTCACAAACTTTTGAGCAGCACTGTATATAAATATATATAAATTGTTTTCTAATTGTATTTAACGTTACAGACATAATATGTTACACTCATCCAGAGTCTTTAGTTTAGGCTTAAGGTAGGGTTAGCAAATTTATACCGATAACGGCGGTAATTGTTAAATTATTTAACGCAGTTAATGCATGCGCTGCACGACCCACTCACGCATTGTCGCGCTTAATCTGTAATGGAGCCGTTTTACCTATATAGACAGATCAAAGGCAGCATAAAATCAGTAGAGTGAATTTTGGCAGCCTTTGGAGCCTTTTTTTAATTGGCTAAAGCCTTACAGTTCCTCACCCTACGATTAGAAATATCACGGGAAGTAATGTGGGGAAGCAAGGTAGCAACTGATCTTTTTCTTAACACCTTATGTTATTTCCCAGAGAAGATATATCAATTAGTAGCACTACGCACAGTCATGGTTCCACTTCCCATCATGCATTTGGACATGGCTACAGTATCATTTACTGAAAGCTCAACAAATACACTAGAATGCAATATTTAGTAACAATATACAGAGTCACAAGTCTTTCTATCCGTGGATCCCTCTCACAGAAAGAATGTTAATAATGTAAGTGCCATCTTGAGGATTTATTATCATAATAAACAAATACAGTACTTATGTGCTGTATGTTGAATATATATATTCGTCCGAGTTTTTTAATTTTTTTCTTAATGCATTGCCAAAATGTATATGACCGGGTAAAATTATCGGGAATGATTGAATTGAATCGGGAGCAAAAAAAAGCAATTGGATCAGGAAATATTGGGATTGGCAGATACTAAAACGATCGGGATCGAATCGGGAGCAAAATAACATGACTGGAACAACCCTATATTGTGTTGATTGTTATTGCTTTATCAGCAGCTAGTTATGAACACAAATTGGAATTGCTGTTATTGAAGATTAAACCGATTTGATTTCATTTTTTATTTTAGTTACATTCTGCATGTGTTGATGTCATGAGCAGCTGAATAGAGTCAGTAAACCACATTGGTGTCTGACATCGTCATTTCGGAGTTTAGCTCACTGTATCGCAGTACTCAAATAGTGGGGCTCTGGCATCAGAACGATGCCAGGGGTGGTGCATGTGAGCTCTGGGAACATGTTTTTTTTTTTTTTTTTTTTTTTTGCCGAACTAGAATAAAGTGTACTTGCACATCCACTCAGTGGGTGGCAGTGGCGCTCTCATTTTCAGAGCGCGCACAGTATTTTTTAACTAAGCAAGAGCACGCAGAAAAGAGATATGAAGAAGAGCTGTGCGCCGTTTTGGAAAGCCATTTTCCGACCGGACTCACGCAGCGACCCACTGTCTTCTCCGGTTCTCACGTGTCCGCCCGAGAAGTGCCATTTTCGGCTTGGGATCGTCACAACGACCGCCCTCACCTACGGTTCTCCTTCGGCTGCCGAAAATGCGCTTTTTTCGGGCCTTTTGGCTTTGACTTTTAATACAGTGGGAGAAGAGGCGGCGCGCACGGACGCAGCGGCTCAGAGCTCCTCTCACAGCCAGTGTGTTTTTTTACTGTTTTTGTTAGTTTGTCTCTCCTGCCCCACCTGTCGTGCGCTCACCACCTACAGCCGACAGGAACTTTTCCGCATCGGGTTACGGAGCAAACAGTCCGTTACCGATGACTTTATTTCGGATCACAACATCCCGCCGAGCATAGCCCGAACACCGGGCTCCCCGTGGACACTCATCCCGGCTGGGAGGAGGAGGAGGCGGCGCAAGGAGAGGAAGCAAAAGCGGGGCTGCCGGGCCGGCGTCCTCGTTCAGCTGCGGAGACGGCCACACAAACCGCCGCTACCCAGCATCTTCCTCGCTAATGTCCGATCCCTCGCCAACAAGATGGATGAGCTGAGGCTGCAGCTGGCAGGCAACAGGCTCGTGAGGGACTGCTGCATCTTGATGTTCACGAAGACCTGGCTTCACTCATCCATCCCGGACGCGGCTATGGAGCTAGCGGGCCGCACAGCGCACAGACTTGACAGGAACCGCGACTCTGGGAAGAGCAGGGGCGGAGGGCTCTGCATCTACGTCAATAACAGCTGGTGCACAAACGCCGCTACTATCAACAACCACTGCTCCGCAGATCTGGAGTTCATCACGGTCAGATGCAGGCCCCTGTACCTTCCACGTGAGTTCACCGCTGTCACAGTAACCGCTGTGTACATTCCACCGGATGCTAATGCTAGCACGGCTCTTAGCCACTTGAACAATGCCCTCAGCCGGCTACAGAACGACCTTCCAGAAGCAGTGCATGTGGTTGCAGGGGATTTTAACCATGCTGAATTAAAAGTAGCGCTCCCACAACTCCACCAGCACATTAAATGTGCCACCAGGGGAACTAGGACCCTGGATAAAGCCTACTCCAACATCAAGCATGGTTACAGGGCCATCCAGCTGCCCCACCTGGGTTCCTCTGATCACATGTCGCTGCTCCTGATACCGGCTTACAAACCAGTGAGAAAGCAATCACCTCCCATAACCCGGACTGTGACATTTTGGCCCGATGGAGCCTCTCAGCAGCTGCAGGACTGCTTTGAAAGCACCGACTGGGACATCTTCTGCCACCAGGACCTGGAGGTTTTCACCTCTGCTGTGCTGGGCTACATCCAACACTGCATCAACACCGTCACGGTGGAAAAACGCATCCAGGTGTTTCCCAACCAGAAGCCTTGGATGAATAGGGAGGTCAAGGCCCTGCTGAGGGAGAGGAACAGCGCCTTCAGGTCCAGGGACGGGGAGCGGTACAGCGGTGCCCGGGCGGCCCTGAAGAGGGGCATCAGAGAAGCCAAGGCAGGCTACAAGCAGAGGATCGAGGAGGACTTCAGCAGCAACAACAGCCGGCAGGTGTGGAGGGGGCTCCGTCACATCACCAACTTCAGATCCAGCAACGCTGCCCCAACCTCTGGGGACGCCTCACTGGCGGAGGAGCTCAACCACTTCTTCGCCCGCTTCGAGGTTGTGCCCCCAGCGGGGGAACCACTGCTTCAGACCCTCCACAGCCAGCCCTTCACGGTTCAGGCACAGGAGGTGAGGAGAACCCTGAAGGCAGTGAACCCCCGGAAAGCTGCTGGACCTGACGGAGTGGCTGGGAGAGTGCTGAGGGACTGTGCTGACCAGCTGGCTGGGGTCTTCACCAATATCTTCAACCAGTCCCTCTCCCAGTGCTCCATCCCGCCCTGCTTGAAGTCCTCCACCATCATCCCTGTGCCGAAAAAGAACTCCATCAACTGCCTCAATGACTACCGGCCAGTCGCACTCACTCCCATCATTATGAAGTGCTTTGAGAAACTGGTCCGGGGTCACATCACTGCATGCCTGCCACCCACACTGGACCCCCACCAGTTTGCCTACAGAGCCAACCGGTCCACGGAGGACGCCATCGCGACAGCTCTGCACACCACACTGACTCATGTGGAACAGCGGGGGAGCTACGCCAGGCTGCTCTTCCTGGACTTCAGCTCGGCCTTTAACACCATCATCCCGAGCAGACTGGTGAGCAAACTGGGGGACCTGGGTCTCTCCCACAACATCTGCAGCTGGATTATGGACTTCCTGACAGACCGCTCCCAGAGGGTGAGAGTAGGACACCACCTGTCCTCTGTTCTGAGGACCAGCACCGGTTCTCCTCAGGGCTGCGTGCTCAGCCCCCTACTCTACACCCTCTACACCCACGACTGCACCCCCACCCAGCCGAACAATTCCATCATTAAGTTCGCGGACGACACCACGGTGGTGGGGCTCATCTCAGGAGGAGATGAGTCCGCTTACAGGGTGGAGGTGGAGCGTCTGTCGGGCTGGTGCACCATCAACAACCTGACTCTGAACACCTCCAAGTCGAAGGAGGTCATCGTCGACTTCAGGAGGTGTAAACCGGACATCCAGCCAATCACCATCAATGGGGACCGGGTAGAAATGGTGCCAGACTTCAGGTTCCTGGGCACCTACATCAGTGAGGACCTGACCTGGACTGTCAACACCACAGCGATCCTGAAGAAGGCCCAACAGAGACTCTACTTCCTGAGGGTTCTCAGGAAGAACAACATTAAAACTGAGCTCTTGTTGGTCTTCTACCGCTGCTCAGTGGAGTCGGTGCTGAGCTACAGCATCTCGCTGTGGTTCTCCAGCTGCACCGCAGCAGAGCGGAACCAGCTCCAGAGGGTCATCAACACCGCCCAGAGACTGATTGGCTGCCCTCTTCCATCCCTGGAGTCAGTCTATAAGACCCGCTGCCTCAGGAGGGCTCACAGCATCACCAGAGACTCCTCACACCCTGGCCACCACCTGTTCCAACTATTACCCTCTGGGAGGCGTTTCAGGGCAATAAAGGCCAGAACTAATCGACTAAAAAACAGCTTTTATCCGAGAGCCGTCGCTGCTCTGAACGCCTCACACTGAATGTGGTTTTGGATCAATGTGCACATGTACAGTGAAATGCATATAAATTTTTTTTTCATAATCATCCTTGCCCGTGTATATATCCCCCACCTCATAGAGTGTATAGTCTTTTAAGTACTGTTATTTTATTTTATTTATTTCCTTGTTTTTGGTCCATGAGAGCTGCTATTTTTTAATTTCGTTGTTTCTGTGTTGGAACAATGACAATAAATTATTCTGATTCTGATTCTGATTCTGATTCTGAGGAAAAACCACTGTTTACTCTCTCAAAATGATTATAGCGGACAGCCGGAAGCCAGATCAATTAAGACGCCACTTAAAGACATTAGACCCCAATCTCATTGATAAGCCACTTGATTGTTTTTCAGCAAAAACGTGGTGAATATTGCCACATATTGCCATATATATATATATATATATTTTGTTTGTTTGTTTGTTTGTTTGTTTTGTTTGTTTTTTGTTTTTGTTTTTGTTTTGTTGTTCTTTGTTTTCTCTATTGCTGACTGAGGGAATCGACATTGAGGGTTATGCCCCTTCCCTGACATGTGTCGGGGAAGGAAGTATACGATGTAACTTTAACTTGTAAGGAAAATAGTTTATTTATTTTGATGATAATTGGGAACTCGGGGTTGATACGTTTTCTTCGTCCCACTCCCTTTCAGGCATTTTTTTGTTTTGGTTTTGTTTCTTTTTTTCTCTGTGTTTCTAGAAAGCAAAGAACTGAATTCGTGAAGATGAATGTCACTGCCTGAAATGAAATGAATACAAAATAAATAAATAAATAAAAAGTTTATTGAACTTATTTAATCAATTTTGCCACTTTAAATTGGTAAAAATGAGTTGGGAATACTCAAAATATGTTACTTGACTAATTGGCCTCCATTGACGGTGATAGACATCCTTCCATTTTGACTGGATTACAGACTAATCCGAGCAAAATGACCGGAAATACTCCGTCTGCCATTGCTGAGGTGTGACGCCCGCAGCACACAGCCAACATCAGCTCACGTTACTGTTTACATGGTCTGACGCTGGGCTGCCATAGGTGTGCAAACACTCCAGTAATGGCGGCCAATCACTAGAAGGCAACGTCTACAAATCTATACTCGGATAAGTCGAGGTCATTTACTGGTTGCATTCTGGTATCAGATCAGAATTGGCAAAACATATCTTGAAAACTCGGATCAGATCAAAATAAAATATAAAAAAAATATGTATTAGAACAGCTCTACTTCACAGTGACAATGTTTTCTTATTTTTTTTTTTGTTATCTCATCCGAGTCGTCTAATCCATTTAAAGTTTTTAATTTAGTTTTTAAGAGCCACATGATTGGACATCTATCATCAGTAGCACTGGAAGATCATTAGAAAATGCTTTTGTTTTTTCATTTTGACTGATGACTGATTTTTATTTTTTTTACAGTAAAATGGAAAACCGTCAAAGCTTGTTTTTGTTTTTTTTTTTCTGGTGAAAAAAGAACTCAATTTTTCATTTCATGGTCACCATGTTTGCATTACCATACGAAATGGAAAACAGAGTTCAAATGAAAGAAAAAAAGAAAAAAAAGTCGAGCGCTAAACGTCACAATTGTGGAACAAAACGCTTGAATTCTCCGTCTGCAGTTAAACAAGCATTCGGAGGAAAGCTGTGCTTGTTTCCCAACTTGTTCAACACGGAGACAGTGTTAACACGCTTTGTTCCTGCACCGCTGCACAAGCCCCACCTCACTCTTACATACATTTCACTCCTCAATCCTCCTCCATATCCAAATAGCACCCTGGTTTGAAGTCTTCTCAAAACTGCCGTGTAGCCCCCACTCTCAGAGGCTCGGGACCCGAGGGAAGCTCAGGTTACAAGCGACCAATCCATGCCGCATTAGCAGGGCCTGTCTGAATAACAGCTCGCCATCTGGAAGCGATACGGCAGCCGTCCTCGCCTTCAATCACGCTGACCTCAATTAAGTTTCATTTGTTGAGCATTTTAGTCGCTCCTTCGCTTTTTTTCTTCCGCCTCATTTGGAAGTTCTCTTAGCGTGTCCTCTGCTCCGGGGATCTAAAATTCTGAATTGCTGGGGATTTTTTAGCTTTAACTTGGGGGTCCTCAATTTTGCAGTGTATTAGGTAGCATCATTTAAGAAAAAATACATATCGTATTTTACGGATTATAAATCGCACTGGAGTATACTTTAAATTGCACCAGCCAAAAAAGAGCACAATGAAGATGAAAAAAACACATACAGGTAGTCTCAGGGTTAGGACGTACCCGACTTCCGTGGTTTAAACTTTACAGCGTAAAGAGTAAATAATTGTACCTCACAGTTTCTTATATTTTACTTTATTTTATTAACTCATTTGTTCCCAAAAACGTATAAATGAATTCTATTTTTAATTGTTTCAGTGTCCCAAAAACGTATTTATATGTTATTTATAAAGTTATTTTTTGCATTAGTTACAGCCCAAACATCTGAATGTTTTCCTTTTATAAAATACCATGAACCACTGGACAAATAGAGCTTTTGATAGCAAAGTAACAATTTATTTACACATGACTACTGAGTGATGACGCTTTGTCACCGCGATGACGCCGTTGTTGCCACGTCAGCCGTGTAAACTTTTCCCTCATTGTTTTCTGTCTTACAAAGATGGCTTATTTTTGCGTCTCTACGGGGTCTGCTCGGCGAGCCGCTGCACTGGGGGTCCCAATTGTTTTGCTCGGTTGTCCAGCGCCTGGCCTCCCAGGCATACTCTGTTGTTTTGTTCAGTCGGAGCGCCGCCTGGCATCATGCCGCCAACGCTCTGACCTTGCTGCCCGGCCATTCATTGCTGTTGAATCAGGTTGCGGGTCTTATATAATGCGCTATTGCCCTCCAGTGGGCAGTTTTATTGGTTTAAAATGGGTTTGGAGCCTTGTTTTTTGTTTCTCAGATAGATCGCAAGCTATAGATGCTTTTTGTACAAAAAAAAAAAAAAAAACAACGCAAAAGACGTATGAATACGTTTTTGGGACAATGAAGCATCTAAAAATAGAACGTATTTATACGTTTCTGGGAGCAAATGAGTTAAGCAGGTATGATTGCTCTGCGGATCTGGCAAGCTGAAGCCGGATCCGGCACACAGTTGCCTGCTATTGGGGCAGTCTCGTTATGGTATCCCAAACCACATTTTTAGCTCATCATCGTCATGACAAAAATGTTCGCTGACAAAATAGTTTCGTTATCGTAATTGCTGACGAAAAATACACTAGACCAACCACTGTTGTTAAAAACGGCGTTATTTTCTTCAGTGGTGAGTAATCTAATTAATTACTTTTCTCATCTCGGTAACGCCGTTACCGTTACTGTGGCGGGAAAGGCGTGCGTTGCTATGTTGGTTGACTGACGCGAGAAAAGTCTGAGAAAGACGGACTCACGGAGACGAGAGAGCAGAGCAGGAGTGGGGAGGAGGCAAGGGAAACGCGATGCTACTATGCTAGGTGGCTCCAATAATACCTGACTGTAGCCAATAGCCTACAAACTTCCCCCACATGATGCTTCGGTAGATATCACGTATATACAGAACTAGATGCAAATGACGGACATGGCTGCATTAGCAACATGTATAATAAAGAACTAGATGCGTTAGTAAACAGCCGCCATCTTAAAGCAGTAGATTTCTCAGGAAAGCTCTGTTGTAAAGAACCTTCCTAGCAAACCTAATTAACTTTTTATCTAAAATTTTATCTAAAACGAAATCAAAAGTGATTTAAAAAAAAAAAAACATTCACATTCGTTTTCTATGGAAGCCAAAAGAAATTTTTTGGGGGAAAAAAAAACATGAAAATTATCACCAGTTACTTTGCCAAGTAACTCTGAACGTACTCTGACATTCAGGTAACTGAGTTACTAACACAATTACTTTTTGGGAGAAGTAATTTGTAAC
Organism: Corythoichthys intestinalis; assembly: GCF_030265065.1. Lineage (NCBI taxonomy): Eukaryota > Metazoa > Chordata > Actinopteri > Syngnathiformes > Syngnathidae > Corythoichthys > Corythoichthys intestinalis. The sequence goes on from NC_080400.1 coordinate 6,588,381, forward strand.
TGTGATTCATTTTTTTAAAGTAAGATTAACAACACTGGTACCAACATATAAGTTGCATTTGAGTATAAGTCGCAGTCCCAAACTATTAAAAAAAAAAAAAAAAAAAAAGGTGTGATTTTTAGTCCGGAAAACATGGTATTTGAATTCATAATGGGAGAAAAATTATGGTTCGGACGTAAAATATATTATTTTTAAGTCCCACATGGGCGGTGGGGCAAGTCCAAGTAACACCGTGTATATTAGACAAGCCATTTAAAAATATTTTAACATTCTCAAGGCTCAATAAATTGTACTTTTTAAAAACCTGGCATGGCATGGCATGACACTGTTTTTTCTGGCAAAGACCTTTAACGATTTTTTAGATAGTGATTCTATGTTATCGCTTGTATTTGCACCTGCCAGTTGCATCAAATACTTTCCAAATATAAATTATATCAGAATCTGTGCTGCTCACGAGTTATTGTTTGCCTAGTATTATTGAATATTTAGCATAAAACGTTTATTTTCAATGCAAAAGTCCTCTAATTCTGGAATGACCCATTGATTGACACGTTGTCCTCGCTTTATTTATTTATTAATTTTTAACGCAAAAATGGGTTCATTTCCTTTTTTAAACCACTATAGCTTTTATGGGTACACCCTCTTCCCTGCAACCAACCCCCCATTGGTCAACCTTATGAGAGGTTTTGAGCGAGAGCACCTTGAGTGCGCCAGGACAAAGCCGGCCTTTGTACCCGAGAGAGCCTACTTGGTATGCCGTGGGTTAAGAGTGGATGTTTTTTGGCGACGCTTCCCGCTCGGGAACTCGGGGCCGGGAGGGGAGGGACGCGGTCTTTCTTGACCCCACTTAAATGGCAGACAATGAGCGCACTTGAGCGGAGTCCTGGTCGGCCTCCGATCTTGACGAGTGTTCGCTTTTGGGTTTACGGCGGCCAGAGAAAAAAGGAAGAAAAACACGCATGAGCTCATCAATGGGCTATGAGAGTTTATTTGAGGACGTAACATAAGATTTTAATAAGGGAACTGCACGATGGCGTCTAGTAGATTAATAAAGCGGAACTTCAAAGAGTGAACAGGACCAGGATTAATTTGAACATACTTGAAATAACTTTGTAATTAGTAAACTAACTTTAACTCAGTTGCTGCCTTTGACAGTCATTGACGTCACACCCAAAATTCATGAAGGTGTACGCTTCCCCGGCAACGTTTTGTTATAGTGAAAGTTTTACGTTGTGGTTTGAGATTATTCTTGGTGGTCGCCGAGGTTGCGGTCTCTTCATCTTGTTGCACTTAATACGCAAGATGTCGGTTATGAAAATGGAGAGAACTTGGAATAAGGCCACGGTCCTAATGCTGTGCAGATAAAACAAAGAGGATTATGGGTAATGTAGTCTATACCCGTTTTAGCCGCGGGGATGAGGCAGATGATTTTTTTCTAAACTCTCAAAGCTTTACAGCTTATGGCGCTGTTTTGTTTACCAAGGACGTTCCCTTTTTCTCCGCACTCATCGTTGATGATAATTTGCCGACAAACTCGTTTGTATTTCCAGTTTGCCATAAGCCAAATATATTACAGTTCAGTGAGTCATACTTGTTTTTTTATCCTTGTTATTGTCAGGGTATATAAATCATTTTAGGGCTTTCTCGTGCACAAAAGCTCCCTGAATTTGACAGCTTGTTCATGCTGCTGAAAATGCATGTTTAGGATAAAGGGAATACCAGTGGCGGACTTGGCAATTTAGGGGCCGAAGGCTAACATATCCAGGGGCCCTCTTCTTGGGTCAGGGGTTAAAAAGGTGAGAAGGGTGTGGAGGAAATATGTTCTGGTACACTAGGGCTGTCCTAAACGACAAATTTTCTTCTGATTAGTCAGCCGACTAGTTTTACGATAAATTGACTAATAATTTTTTTTTTTTTTTTTTTTTTTTACTAATGTAGCAATGACATTTTTGTTGACGCTTAGTAATTCACAATACCATTTTGGAACACTTAAATTCTTTATTAAAGTACAAATAATCATGTAAATAACAATAATTAATCACAAATAAACAGTGAGGTTAAATGCTGATAGCATTTACTAGTACAAAAGAATGGAAAATAATCAGATTCAGAACACTGACTTTGCCCTTCCAACATTATTCAAACAATTATTTAAAAAATTCCAGCAATATTATTATAGTATACTACTATATATTATAGTAGTATAATAATTATAATAATTATTCATTGCCAATCATATTTGTCATGAGGAGTGTCATTTGAAAGCTATTCTTAGTGTAGAATCTGTATTATGTAGTATGTACTCAACATATTATTATATTAATTCTGAAGTATGTGGGATTAACTCCAGAAATTTTTATTTATATGACGAACTGTTGACTGATTGGAATTGTTCTACATTGTTTCGCCACAGGGTGTGCTGTCGTGTATTTTATGTTCGGTGTGAAGAAGAAGAAGAAAGAAGCATGAGAGGCCTGTTCTCAACTTCTCCCTCACTGCACTTTGGCTCTCATGGAGAGCACGTTAGCTCATGTGTTCGAAATAAACGATAGCCGACGTGCAAAGTATAGCAAGTGAGCTGTGAAAATAGCGAGCTTACTGGCATGAAAAAGCTAAGTGATGCTAAGCGGCGCTAAATGAAGCTAAGTGACTGATACTCAGTCCGTCGTCGTGGAACAGTCTCAGTTGTAGTGCGCGGGGGGGGGTAGTATAAATGCAGCATCATTCAAATGACTTTCTTTTTTATTTTGTTATTTGTTTGTTTGGTATGCTGACATAATTATACGATTATACGTGACGGATATTTGGGGGTGCTGCTGGCTACGGTGGCCCAAGCCGTTGCTAGTTGGTGCAAGGGCAGCTGGTTGGGGGCCCCCTACTGGTTGGGGGCCTAAGGCGATCGTCTACTTCGCCTGAATAGTACATCCGCCTATGGGGGGTACAATAGGGTGACCATGTTTTGATTTCCAAAAAAGAGGACACTCAGCCCGGCCTCAAGATACTTGAATTTTACTCGAAGTTCACTCAAAGATGCCTATATCACTTTAATATATTTATAGTGTGCCCCTCACTCTGCATGGAAAAATGCAGTTTGAAAAGAAATAATGACTTTAAAAAAATATCTATATCTATATATATATATATACAGTGGGGAGAACAAGTATATGATACACTGTCAATGGGTTTTCCCATTGACAGTGTATCAAATACTTGTTCTCCCCACTGTATATATAAAATGCAGACCCATAGAAATGTAGTCCAGTCAATACACATACACACAGTAGGCTATGTGCCAACTAAACATTTTTATAAGTTACTATCACGACAATTGTCCTTGACAAATTTTTATTCCCATTCAATTGATATTCTCATTCAATGTTATAGATTGCATACAAACAAAAACCGAAATAAACTGACAAACTATTCAACCAGTATGTTTCCAAACGTTGCAGTTAAAAACTATGTTTCCCATAATGCCTAGCGCGGTTTAGCTTCCTGATAGCTAGCTGAGGCAAAAATCAAACATTGCTATAAAAGTTTACAATTATTGGCAGCGCAACGATGCGACACCAAACGGGATTTTACAGTCAAAGCTCCGACAGAAGTCAACAGTTGCCATTATATACATATTTATCGTAAAAAAATTCACGATTGGGCAGGCGTTGTGGCCAAATCGTCAACCCAGTAGATGGCGGTAATGCCTAATGATTAGGGTTGGGCATCAAGAATCGAGCATCGATGGGAGCCGGTTCTAACACTCCGATGCTCCCGGAATCGTTCTAATTTTTACATTTCAATTCCTTATTTCGATGCCCTGACCACTGAGCGGGGAAAAAATTGCTCAAGTTTAAAGACTGATATTTATATACAAGTTATAATAAGCCCTGTGAGAAGTTCATTTAATTTCAAAAAACGTCGAGAAGTTAAGACTTTAATATAAACTATGCAATTTTTTGGAACCTTTTTTTTTTTTTTTTTTGGGACCCTGCCTCTTAAAAGAATCAGAATCGGGAATCGTTCAGAATCAAAACGTGGAATCGGAACCGGAATCGTTCAATTTCAAACGATGCCCAACCCTACTAATGGTAGGGGTAAACTGCCAACAAAAACAAGAAGAACTACTTCTTCACTCCCTCCTACTAGGAGCCATGTCATCGCAGGCAGGTGCTGCCACCCAGTGGCCGGAGGGATTCTCTTTTTTATTAATTTATAAAACCTGCCCGGACAACGAGGATACTATGTGAAAGTAGGACTTGTCCAGGCAAAAGAGGACGTTTGGTCACCCTAGGGTACAATGAAAATTCTATGGATCGACTTCTGCACTTATTTTGAACTATTAACACATTGGCTGCCATTGAAGGTGCTAGACGTCCAATCCATTTTGACTTTGTCTTCTTTGACCATGGTTGGATAGCTCGTGTCACGTTAAAAAACTACTCATATTTCTAGTCATTAGCCACCTTGCTGTCCTCAACAATGTGTTGGAATAAAACACAGAGGGAGGATTGACGTTAGTCACATATGGATTAAATGGAAAGGACACTTTAGTGTATATCGACGCTTGACGAGTTTAACCGAATCAAACAGCACACCAGTGTTGAAAAACACTGCAATAATGTACGGCACCCATTTGAAAGCGCTCTGTTCTCACTGTTTTTATTTGCCAATATCTTGTTCATCTACCTAATCTTGCTAGTGCTCATGTTGCTGCCTCGGGTGCTCAATTAGGGTATAGTTGCGTGGAGGCATGAAAACGAAACTATCTATCTATTTACAATGAGAAACATACGAACAAGCAAAAGTAACGTGTAACACAGGCGACATTTTGAAAAGTCGTGGATTAAAAAGCACAGATATGTGCTGTAAAATGTAGTGAAGTAAAACTAAAAACTAACAATTCATGTTTGTACTCAAGTAAAGTGCAGATACACAAAAATGTAATTAAGATTACATTCCACCACTGACAACTGCAACACATTGGAAGAAATTAGTGAGCACTTATCAACATACAGTGCCCTCCATAATTATTGGCACCCCTGAAAAAGATGTTTTTTAGCTTCTAATATATATATTTTTTTAATTCAAATAATATGGGACCTTAATGGAAAAAAAAATCCAACCTTCAATACAAGTGCATTCATTCAGTGGGGAAAAAAATCCCACATAAAGAAACATTTATTTGACATCAAATAATGTGTGTCACATTTATTAGCACCCCTGGTGTTAATACTTTGTACAACCCCCTTTTGCCAAAAAAACAAGGTCTGGGTACTGAGATGGCCATGGGAGGAGCTTGATTTTGTGTCTGGTGAACCATTTCTGTGTAGATTTGGCCATATGTTTAGGGTCATTGTCTTGCTGAAAGACCCAGTGACGACCCATCTTCAGATTTCGGGCAGAGGGCAACAGATTTTGGTTCAAAATGTCCTGGTATTTCAAAGCTTTCATGATGCCATGCACCCTAACAAGGTTCCCAGGGCCTTTGGAAGCGAAACAGCCCCACAGCATCACTGACCCACCCCCATACTTCACAGTTGGTATGAGGTGCTTATCAGCATGCATGTTGGCAAAAGGGGGTTGTACAAAGTATTAACACCAAGGGTGCTAATAATTGTGACACACATTATTTGATGTGAAATAATTTTTTCTTTATGTGGGATTTTTTCCCCACTGAATGAATGCACTTGTATTGAAGGTTGGATTTTTCTCTTTTTTTCCATTAAGGTCCCATATTATTTGAATAAAAAATATATATATTAGAAGCTAAAAAACACATCTTTTTCAGAGGTGCCAATAATTATGGAGGGCACTATAAATGTTACATTCCCTAACACTACGATTTCCTCACAATTCTTCTACCACAACTTCTTACAAACTTTGTTTTTTTGTGTGTGTTGCTTGTTCTACATGTATTTGGAGCAAAATGGGTGGAAAAAATCGTGCCACAGATGCCTAAGTAATGACTGTAAAGAGCCCCAACGCGAGTGCTTTTGTTTGCCTCAGTGACAAAACCTCAAACAAAACACTGAAAAATATTTTCTTCCCAGTGAATACCTTCAGTTCTCATATTGTCGTGTTGTCAAAAATTGTGAGGTCCACTTACGTGGCGTTTTGCCAAAGAATGGCAATTTGTAAGTGGGTTTTGGATGTTGGTAGGTGGGGGGTCTGCATGTGTGCGTGTGAGACACGCCACCATTGTATTAGCTATGAGGCATTCTTCTGTTCGCGGCTCCATGAGTGCTTTGTGTCCTTGTGAAATGATTGCTGTTTGCCCGCTGCCCATTGAGGTGGTGGTGTGAGGCTTTTCGCTCTGTCACAAACACAACAGTGTGTTAAAAATTTAGACTTGTCTGTGAGTTTTTGGCCTACATAGCATCAATCAAATCAAACCTCGAGGGTCAAAGCAGGCTAAAGACTTGCTTCATCTTATGTTTGTCTTGTTTTGTGTGTTGCCAAAATAAGTCGTCTTCTATCTGTCTGCACGTTGATGAAGAACTGGTCCAAACCTAGCCAAACTTAAATTAGGCCTAAAAATGACCATATTTAATAGGGCCCAAACAGTAGATGTATACTAGGGTGACCAAACATCCTCTTTTGCCCGGACAAGTCCTACTTTCACGTAGTATCCTCGTCGTCCGGGTGGGTTTTATAAATTCATAAAAATGTCTGGTTTTTATGATTTTTCACAGGACCATTTTGAAGAGAATCCCTCCGGCCGCTGGGTGGCAGCGCCTGCCTGCGATGACATGGCTCCTCGCAGTAGGGAGGGAAGGAGTAGTTCTTCTTGTTTTTCTTGGCAGTTTACCCCTATCATGAGGCATTACCGCCATCTACTGGGTTGACGATTTGGCCACAATGCCTGCCCAGTTGTTAAATTTTTTGCAATAAATATGTATATAATGGCAACCGTTGACTTCTGTCGGAGCTTTGACTGTAAAATCCCGTTTGGTGTCGCATCGCTGCGCTGCCGATAATTGTAAACTTTTATAGCAAAGTTTGATTTTTGCCTCAGCTAGCTATCAGGAAGCTAAACCACACTAGGCATTATGGGAAATGTAGTTTTGAACGACTACGTTTGGAAACATGCTGGTTGAATAGTTTGCAAGTTTATTTCGGTTATTGTTTGTGTGCAATTTAGAACCTTGAATGAGAATATCAATCGAATGGGAATAACAATTCGTCAAGGAAAATTGTCGTGATAGTAATTTATAAAAAATGTTTAGTTGGCACATAGCCTACTGTGTGTATATGTATTGACTGGACTACATTTCCATGGGTCTGCATTCTATATATATTATTATTATTACAAATTTTTTTTTTTCCAAACTGCATTTTTCCACCCTGAGTGAGGTGGCACACTTTAAATATATTAAAGTGAGATAGGCATCTTTGAGTGAACTTCGAGTAAAATTCAAGTATCTTGAGGCCAGGCTGAGTGTCCTCTTTTTTGGAAATCAAAATAATGTCACCCTAATGTATACGAATATAACGCACACTTTTTTCCCCCAAAATCAACTTGTAAAATCATGGTGCGCATTATAAATAGGTACATGGATGGAGACTAGGGTTGTTCCGATCATGTTTTTTTGCTCCCGATCGTTTTAGTTTGAGTATCTGCTGCTCCCGATATTTCCCGATCCGATTGATTTTTTTTTTTTGTTCCCGATTCAATTCCAATCATTCTCGATAATTTTTCCTGATCATATACATTTTGGCAATGCATTAAGAAAAAAATGAATAAAACTCGGATGAATATATACATTCAACATACAGTACATAAGGACTGTATTTGTTTATTATGACAATAAATTCTCAATATGGCATTTACATTATTAACATTCTTTCTGTGAGAGGGATCCACAGATAGAAAGACTTGTGACTTTGTATATTGTGACTAAATATTGCCATCTAGTGTATTTGTTGAGCTTTCAGTAAATGATGCTGTAGCCATGCCCAAATGCATGATGGGAAGTGGAACCATGACTATGTGTAGTGCTACCAATTGATATATTTTCTCTGCGTTGGGAAATAACATAAGGTATTAAGAAAAAGATCAATTGCTACCTTGCTTCCCCACGTTGCTTCCCATGATATTTCTAACGTAGGGAGAGGGATTGTAAGGCTTTAGCCAATTAAAAGAAGGCTCCAAAGGCTGCCAAAATTCACTCTACTCATTTTACGCTGCCTTTTATCTCTCTATATAGATGAAACGGCACCATTACAGATTGAGCACGACAATGCGTGAGTGGGTCGTGCGTTAATTGCGTTAATTATTTTAACGTGATACATTTATTGAAAAAAATTAATTACCGCCGGTATCGGGATAAATTTGATAACTCTACCTTAAGCCTAAACTAAAGACTGGATGAGTGTAACATATTATGTCTGTAACGTTAAATACAATTAGAAAACTATTTAATAAAAAAAAAAAATATATATATATATATATATATATATATATATATATATACATATATATAAAAGGTATGGCCGATATTTTTTTGCCGATTCCGATACTTTGAAAATGACGTGATCGTCCCGATCAATCGGGACATCTTTAATGGAGACAGAAATATATAAAACCGATTATAAACCGATTTTTTTTTTTTTATTGACACGGCCACGTTGTGTTGAAGAAACGTATGCGACGATCCGTTGCCGACCATTACGGTACGTAACGTTACCATTTTGTTTCAGTAATACTTCACTCTGATCGGCCGAATGATTTCGTCCGTGTTAAATTCTGCTTTTTTCACTCTTCATAAAGTACAGAGTTTAGTTTCTTGAACTCATTAGAGTCAACGTTTATTGCAGCTCCGCAACTCGGACCATAACAAACATAACAACACAAACTTCCTGTGTGTGTCCGTCAACTATATCTGTCCCACGGAAAACTCAAACCCAAATAACAATATTTCCTCTTGTTACTGTCGTGTCGACAGCAATGAGCTCTCTCGGATTTCTGACTTACGTTCTCACTTTCATTTTACCGTATCAATCATATTCATCATGATGAAACGAGCAAGTTATACAGCAGCCTTTAAAAAAAAAGTCACATCTGTTTTGTTTTCTCCTAGATTCTGGTAAGTTGGAGAAGTTGTCAAATCATATTATTACCGTAAATATTGTCAGTTTATGGTAATGTTTTGAACTACCAATATGCTATGCTTGTGCTGTGTTTCACCATTCAGTAAAATGACATTTCTGTATCTGTACACGAGCTCTGTTTTCTTGTATTCTTCTATTTATTGGTGCTAAAATTAGGGTGCGCGTTACAAACGGGTAAAATAATTTCCCCTAGATTTTACAAGTAAATTAGGGTGCGCATTATACACGGGTGTGCCTAATATTCGGGAAATTACGGTAATCACCCTTTAAAAAGACTCTTTGTATCTGCGCAGTGTCAGTAAATGATGCAAGATGCTTCTGTCATCTCCTTAACTTTCAGCTCTTGAGTCAGCCATCTTGTCTATCTCTATTCTTGTAAGCTGTCGATGCATGTTTGTCGGACCTGATTTTCACTCAAAACAACCACACGAGTGCATTTTCAGTGAAGGAAAATACTTGTCGTCAGCCTGCCTTGTCTGTTTACCAAAATAGGAAGCTTGCTTTCGCAGGCATCTCTTTGAATAAATGCATTACGCAGAGTACCACTGGGATGACGTGTTACTAATGTAAATATATGGCAGAAAACACTCAGATGACTTGAAGTTCCACTCTGAAACCCCCAATTTAGACAAATTTCAAAATTGTACTATATGCATGTGTGATAAATCATTGGAAAGCGTAAAATGGCAATTTTCTGGGGGAAGAAAACTTTTGAACAGGAGGGCATTTAAAAAAAAACAAATTAAACAGCAAAACCCTACCTGGAGGTGAGAGCACGCGAGAGCATAATTAAAGACGCCATGATTTTAACGAGATATTATCGCGTACTTACCTCTTTTCGACCCAAAAACTCCATGTAGCATGTATAACCGAGTGTCAAGAAACAGCTGTGAATGGCCACAGCCAGATTTTGGGGTGATTTTATGGGTGAAACATGGTAGTATAACAAGGGTCGCGATGCAGAAATCGTAGACATCAAGGAGTGGTCAAGATTTTCATTTTCACATGTTTACCCTTTTAAACATTTTTTTTCAATGTGTCTTTGGATTTCGTTTATCATCTAAAATGTTGGGGAAAATGCGACGGTAAGAAAAAAAATACAATTAAGCAATAGTTATGAGATAGATATCCGTGACTTTTTTACAGACGTTAATTTTTTATTGCGACGTAATTTGTTTAAAAGTTTAAAATATGCGAGTGAATAATTTTTTTAAGTCTTTTTTTTTTTTTTTAACTTAGACATCAATTAATGATTCTAAGCTAAAAAACATGACATTTTTTAATAATAAATTCGATTACTTACCTTTTCATGGCTAGGTTGAAACAAAAGCAGTTGTGCTACGTCTGTAAACGGGGGTTTCCGGGGTAAAACGGACAAATTAAAAATCGTTTGGGGCTTAATGCGCCATGAAACTACTATGGCGGCATACAGACATATTGTTCTATCAAACATAACAGTTCTTTTGGCTGAAAATACAGCAGTTTATTTTAAAGAGGGGTGCAAGAGCAGAAACTGCTTTTTCAGTCTCGTCTGTGTTTTCCGCCATACAGTATATACATATTTTTTTTACTGGATTATCACTCCGTGATAATGCAGGTAGAGTGTTGTAAAATAGAGTTGTCCGATAATGACTTTATAACCGATAACCAATATCTTGATATCGTCCAACTCCGAAAATCCGATACCGATATCAAGCCCATATATGAGGTCGTCAACTTAACATATTATGGCTAATTGTATTGTGATGCCCTATTAGATGCTTTAACTATGATAAATGTAACAACTTCAAAGTTTTCCAAATAAACATTGTGTGAGAAATAGAGAACAACTTCAACTGAAGTTATGGTAAAAATGCCTATATCGCACCACTATATACAGTGCCTTGCAAAAGTATTCGGCCCCCTTGAATCTTGCAACCTTTCGCCACATTTCAGGCTTCAAAAATAAAGATATGAAATTTAATTTTTTTGTCAAGAATCAACAACAAGTGGGACACAATCGTGAAGTGGAACAACATTTATTGGATAATTTAAACTTTTTTAACAAATAAAAAACTGAAAAGTGGGGCGTGCAATATTATTCGGCCCCTTTACTTTCAGTGCAGCAAACTCACTCCAGAAGTTCAGTGGGGATCTCTGAATGATCCAATGTTGTCCTAAATGACCGATGATGATAAATAGAATCCGCGTGTGTGTAATCAAGTCTCCGTATAAATGCACCTGCTCTGTGATAGTCTCAGGGTTCTGTTTAAAGTGCAGAGAGCATTATGAAAACCAAGGAACACACCAGGCAGGTCCGAGATACTGTTGTGGAGAAGTTTAAAGCCGGATTTGGATACAAAAAGATTTCCCAAGCTTTAAACATCTCAAGGAGCACTGTGTAAGCCATCATATTGAAATGGAAGGAGCATCAGACCACTGCAAATCTACCAAGACCCGGCTGTCCTTCCAAACTTTCTTCTCAAACAAGGAGAAAACTGATCAGAGATGCAGCCAAGAGGCCCATGATCACTCTGGATGAACTGCAGAGATCTACAGCTGAGGTGGGAGAGTCTGTCCATAGGACAACAATCAGTCGTACACTGCACAAATCTGGCCTTTATGGAAGAGTGGCAAGAAGAAAGCCATTTCTCAAAGATATCCTTAAAAAGTCTCGTTTAAAGTTTGCCACAAGCCACCTGGGAGACACACCAAACATGTGGAAGAAGGTGCTCTGGTCAGATGAAACCAAAATTGAACTTTTTGGCCACAATGCAAAACGATATGTTTGGCGTAAAAGCAACACAGCTCATCACCCTGAACACACCATCCCCACTGTCAAACATGGTGGTGGCAGCATCATGGTTTGGGCCTGCTTTTCTTCAGCAGGGGCAGGGAAGATGGTTAAAATTGACGGGAAGATGGATGCAGCCAAATACAGGAACATTCTGGAAGAAAACCTGTTGGTATCTGCACAAGACCTGAGACTGGGATGGAGATTTATCTTCCAACAGGACAATGATCCAAAACATAAAGCCAAATCTACAATGGAATGGTTCAAAAATAAACGTATCCAGGTGTTAGAATGGCCAAGTCAAAGTCCAGACCTGAATCCAATCCAGAATCTGTGGAAAGAGCTGAAGACTGCTGTTCACAAACACTCTCCATCCAACCTCACTGAGCTCGAGCTGTTTTGCAAGGAAGAATGGGCAAGAATGTCAGTCTCTCGATGTGCAAAACTGATAGAAACATACCCCAAGCGACTTGCAGCTGTAATTGGAGCAAAAGGTGGCGCTACAAAGTATTAACGCAAGGGGGCCGAATAATGTTGCACGCCCCACTTTTCAGTTTTTTATTTGTTAAAAAAGTTTAAATTATCCAATAAATTTTGTTCCACTTCACAATTGTGTCCCACTTGTTGTTGATTCTTGACTAAAAAATTAAAATTTTATCTTTATGTTTGAAGCCTGAAATGTGGCGAAAGGTTGCAAGGTTCAAGGGGGCCGAATACTTTTGTAAGGCACTGTATATTGTTGAAATCAAAATAGTGCAAACATCAGTTTTTTTTCATCAATTGCAAGTGCAAAGTGTTATTGCATCATGAATGCAAATGGTCTCCTCACATCACACATCCCAAGCAACTTATTTTGAAGAGATCTAATGGTCAATAAGCATAACTGGACGACTAAGCTGTGACTAGCCCTTGTACAAAGGCAGAAGGGTTCTGCATTAACTTTGAGATGGTTGAGCCTGCCAGTTGGCCTGTTTGTTCGTCAGTTGGTGGTTGGTTGTTCTATCAGTTTGTTGATTGGTCGGTCGAACTGTCGGGTGGTCAGTTGGCTGATCTGCAGTCAATCTCTGTCTTTCAATTTGTTTGTTAGTTGGTCGGTCTATCTTTTAGTCAGTTTGTCGTCTGGTCTGTCGGTTTGATTGTTGGTCAGTTCTTGTCTGGTCAGACTATCTAACAACCGGCCGGCCTATCCATTGGTCTATTTATCGCTATGTCTGGCTGTCTGTTGGATGATAGGTCTTTCTGTTATCTGTCTGAAAGTCAGTTTGTTGGTTGATCAGTCGGACGGTCTCTCAATCTGTTTGTTGAGCTATCTGTAAATTGTCCAGTCTGTCAGTTCGTTTTTTGGTCGTTGGATTTGTCTGAAAGTCAGGTGGTAGGTTAAGTCTGTCCGTCGATCTTTTTGTCAGTCATTAGCTAGATCGGTCTGTCTGTCTGTCTGTCTTTCGATCTGTTTGTCGTCTGGTCTGTCGGTTTGTTTGTTGTTCAGTTCTTGTCTCTAGGTCAATGGGTCAGTTATTTGGTAAGTCGGTAGCACAGACTATCTGTTTTTCACCTGGCTGGCCTATCCGTTGGTCTATTTATTGCTCAGACTGTCTGTTTGTCGGATGATAGGTCTTTCTGTCTGTCCGTCTGAAAGTCAGTTTGTTGGTTGATCGGCTGGACTGTCTCTCAATCTGTTTGTTGATCTATCTGTCAAATTGTCCAGTCTGTCAGTTCATTTGTTAGTCGTTGGATTTGTTTGAAAGTCAGGTGGTAGGTTAAGTCTGTCTGTTGGTCTTTTTTGTCAGTCATTTAGAAGTTTGGTCAATCGATCTGTCTGTCTTTTGGTCGGTCTATCTGTTGAACTGTTTGTTGGTAGGTCTTTCGGTCTATTTGTCAGTTGGCCAGTCTATCTTTCAGTCTGTATGTCGTCTGGTCTTTCGGTTTGTTTGTTGGTCCGTTCTTGTCTGGTCAGACTATCTGATGTCAACTAGCTGGCCTATCCTTCGGTCTTTTTATTGCTCAGTCTGTCTGTCTGTCGGATGATTGGTCTCTCTGTCGATCCGTTTGAAAGTCAGTTTGTTGGTTGATTGGCTGGGCTGTCTCTCAATCTATTTTTCGGTTGATTTATCTGTGAAATTGTCTAGTCTGTCCGTTCGTTTGTTGATCTTTGGATTTGTCTGAAAGTAAGGCGGTAGGTTAAGTCTGTCTGTCGATCTTTTTGTCAGTCATTTGGTAGATTGGTCAATCGGTCTGTCTGTCTTTTGGTCAGTCTATCCGTTGAACTGTTTGTTGGTAGGTCTGTCTGTCTTTTGGTGTATTTGTCAGTTGGCTAGTCTATCTTTCAGTCTGTATGTCGTCTAGTCTTTCGGGTTTTTTTGTTGGTCAGTTCTTGTCTGGTCAGACTATCTGATGGCCTATATATCGCTCAGTCTGTCTGTCTGTCTCTCTGTCGGATGATTGGTCTCTCTTTCAATCCGTTTGAAAATCAGTTTGTTGGTTGACCGGCCAGACTGTCTCTCAATGTTTGTCAGTTGATTTATCTGTAAAATTGTCCAGTCTGTCTGTTCGTTTGTTGGTTGTTGGATTTGTCTGAAAGTCAAGTGGTTGGTTAAGTCTGTTTGTTGAACTTGTCAGTCATTTGGTAGATTGGTCAATCTGTCCGTCTCTCTTTTGGTCAGTCTATATGTTGAACAGTTTGTTGGTAGGTCTGTCTGTCTTTCTTATCAGTAGGTAAGTCTGTCTATTGTCTGTTTGTCGGGTGATGTATTTGATACTGTTGATCATCACATCCTCCTTCACTGCCTCCAACACGATATAGGTATCTCTGGCACTGCCCTACAGTGGTTTAAATCATACCTCACGGGAAGGACCGAGTTTGTAGCCCTGGGGGATGCTAAATCCCGCCCTAACACTGTTGTCTGCGGAGTCCCCCAGGGCTCTGTGCTCGGTCCAACCCTCTTCACCATTTACATACTACCCCTCGGTGGTGTCGTCAGCAGGCATGGAATACAATTCCATTGCTATGCTGACGACACACAACTATATTTCAAGGTCACTCCGTCCTCCACCCCCTCCTCCTCTGTTTCTCAACTTGACTCCTGCCTGGAGGAGATAAAGGCTTGGATGAGTGAAAACTTCCTGCAGCTGAACAGTTCCAAAACAGAAGCCATTCACATTGGTACCCCTCACCAGCTCCGTTCCGCCCCCATTTCCTCAGTCTCCTTTTTCGGCCACAAATCTTCCCTCTCCCCTTCTGTGACTAATTTGGGAGTCAGGTTTGACCCCCATCTTAGCTTTAACAATCACATCAATTACATTTGCAAAACCTCCTTCTTTCACCTCCGCAATATTGCCAAACTCCGGCCATCTCTCTCCCGTCCTGCTGCAGAGAGACTCGTACATGCCTTTATCTCCTCCAGGTTGGACTATTGCAATGCACTCCTCATCGGGATCCCTGGCAAGAGCCTACAGAGGCTTCAGTATGTCCAAAACAGCGCTGCCAGGGTCCTGATGAGGGTGCGTAAACATGAGCACATCACCCCCATCCTCCGCACCCTACACTGGCTCCCTGTTCACCTCCGTATTGAATTCAAAATCCTCCTTCACACCCATCACTGTCTACACGGTGTAGCCCCCACCTACCTCACCGAACTCCTCACATCACATACTTCAGACAGAACCCGGTCAGGCCAACAGCACCGTCTACTCCCGCCCAGGACTTGGCTCAAGACTATGGGCGACAGGGCCTTTACAGCCGCTGCTCCCCGTCTGTGGAACGCCCTCCCAGACCATCTCAGAGCCCCGCAGACGGTGGATGCATTTAAAAAAGGACTAAAAACTCACCTTTTTAAAAAAGCTTATTCTAGCTAATTTTATTTGACTGTATTACTTTTATCTGATTGGTATCTGATTTTATCTGTGCTTGTGTCTGTTTTGCTTTTACTGTTTTATTCTTAGTCTTTTGCATTTTATTTATTATTTTCTTTTTTTGCCAATGTGCACTTTGAGATTTGTTTTTCAAATGTAAAGTGCGTTACAAATAAAATGCATTATTATTATTATTATTATGTACAGTATATGGCAATCTATTTGTCTCCTGGTTAGTTTTATGATTAGTCTTTCTGTCCATGGGTTTCTTTCTGTTCGTCAGTCGGCCAGTCTGTCTGTCCGTCAATCTTTTTGTCAATTGGTCAGTTGACCTATCAGTTGCTTTTATTGAGTCATTTCGTTTCAATTCTGATCTCAACTGCGGCAGACTTTCCTTGTATTGTTGTCAGTCGCAGAGGTTGAAAAATTTGAGCAAATTTTGACAAAGTAAGGAGTTGATGGTGCATAAAGTGAAAAGTCAGAAAAAGAAAATAATAAATTAGTAGTAATTAATCAGTTGAGAGCCCTGAAAAATGTCAGCAGTATTTGTATGTTGTTTCTTCCGACTGCTAAACGATGTGCGTATTCCCCGAGTCTTTCAAAGTACACCAGTGGAGGAGAGAGATGGGTCGAGATGCAAGCTAATCAGATTGATCAGACTATGATGGGCACTTGCTGACTCTTATTCGGTTTTATTTATGGAAGTATCCCTTTCTGTCCTGGTCCGGATTCTGATTAGATCACCAATAGTGATTGTGGCCTTGAGTCGTGGCGATCAATCCTCATTTAGTGATGGAATTAAATTTATACATCACAAGGTGCAGCGCCTCACCCCTACGGATAGACGGCAAGCATCTTTGCCGCTGGTGGATTTAAATCATTGGCCGCCATTGACGGAGATAGAGTCGATTTGAACTGGGAGGCCTGACTTTGAGAGATCAGTGGGATCTGTATTACAGCTTGTATTTTATTGCAATTTTGTACTGTTTTGTCAGTTTTAATATGCTGGAAATAGTTTTTTGAAGTGTTTGGTGCACCAGCATTTTCTTCCTTTGAGTTGACATCACTACCAAGTTGGAAGAATCCTTCCCATGTTAATACCGGACAGCAGCTGCTTTGATTCTCTCTAACAACTGCGATATGAAAGTTGCTGGCACTCAATGCCTCCTCCCCGCTGTTTTCTGATTTAATTTTTGAAAGAAAAAAAACAAATCGCACTGCTAAAATCCATCTTAGCGTCATTACAAGCAGAGAAAATTGCGCCAATTTGGTGCAAGTGATGGATGGATAATTGCGTGCCTTCACGCTGCTTGCTAGTTTGATCATGCCGGGGATAATACTGTGTTGTTCATAAATAATTGTGCTTATTGTGGTCAGCCATTTGCCGGTGCTGAGTTTATAAAGATGATAAGACTTTGATTGACACATTTAGAGTGGTTTTAAAAAAAAACAGCATTTTTAAAAAAATCAATTTATTGTGGCTTGCTGTATAAAACTGCACTGTAACAGAAAGAATTGTTCTAATATTTTGGTTCTTGGGGGACATTGAAGTCCTTAAATAGCAAACGAATGTGTCGATAATTTGCACTAATATTAGTCATTCATTCACTCATTTTCTGTCGCGCTTATCCTCTCAAAGATCAAGCAGGAGCCTATTCCAGCTAACTATCGGCAGGGGTCAAGTACATCCTGAACTGGTTGCCAGCCAATTGCATATCAACTCATATTATTCGTTTTTCGAATCATTTATTATTGTATTTTTGTCTTGCCTGTTTACATGTGTTACTGCACTATTTTTGTATCCACTGCTAGTATCCACTGCTTTATTCATTATACCACCTTTGCTCTACGTTAGTCCAAGGCAGGGGTGCCAAAACCCTAACCCTAAAAAGGTGAGAAGGGTGTGGAGGAAATATGTTCCGGTACGCTGTACAACTTCGGCTGTCCCAAACGACTAATTTTCTCCCGATTAGTCGACTAATCTAATACAGTGTACACATATACAGTGGGGCAAATAAGCATTTAGTCAACCAATAATTGTACAAGTTCTCCTACTTGAAAATATAAGAGAGGCCTGTAATTGTCAACATGGGTAAACCTCAACCATGAGAGAATGTGGAAAAAAAAACAGAAAATCACATTGTTTGATTTTTAAATAATTTATTTGCAAATCTTGGTGGAAAATATTTGGTCAATACCAAAAGTTCATCTCAATACTTTGTTATGTACCCTTTGTTGGCAATAACAGAGGCCAAACGTTTTCTGTAACTAAACAAGCTTTTCACACACTGTTGGTGGTATTTTGGCCCATTCCTCCATGCAGATCTCCTCTAGAGCAGTGATGTTTTGGGGCTGTCGTTGGGCAACACGGACTTTCCATAGATTTTCTATGGGGTTGAGATCTGGAGACTGGCTAGGCCACTCCAGGACCTTGAAATGCTTCTTACGAAGCCACTCCTTTGTTGCCCTGGCTGTGTGTTTGGGATCATTGTCATGCTGAAAGACCCAGCCACGTCTCATCTTCAATGCCCTTGCTGATAGAAAGAGATCTTCACTCAAAATCTCTCGATACATGGCCCCATTCATTCTTTCCTTTATACAGATAAGTCGTCCTGGTCCCTTTGCAGAAAAACAGCCCCAAAGCATGATGTTTCCACCCCCATGCTTCACAGTGAGTATGGTGTTCTTCGGATGCAATGGCGTACTGCAAGCAACACGTCACTTCCGTTCATTAATATTCATGACATTAGCTACTGTTGCTAAGCAAGGACAAGCCACCGTTTGTCCCTAATAGGAAATGAATAGAAATAGTGTACGAAGGAGATGTTTACAGAGCTAATCCTACCAATTCTCTCTGAAAATGATGTGCCTGGTGCCAAATTGACTGGCATAGATGTGGAAGAATATAAAAATGTTCAGTTAAAGAGATGGCTTCAGTGTCGAAGGCTGAAAAAGAAGAAAAAAACGAGCCGACCTAAGCGTAGCTTTAGCTTTTTTTATCGACGGGACTGACAATGACATTCTCCTGTTTCAACAAGCTATCCTTTACCATCAGCCCTGTCTTTCTTATATATCCTCTGGTTGTCCTACGTCTCTTACCGTTCTTGGGGGTAATTTAGTTAGCTTTGTGTAGCGATCGCAAATGCTACTCAGTGACAGCCAACGAACACTTTTAATGTTTTCATTGATAACACATCTTAATCCTATAATTTATTTAGACTTCCCCCTTACTAAAGTTTTTTTTTTTTAATATATATAACAGAAACGGTAACAGTGGGAGTCAGATACCATTGTAATTCTTTTGAGGTCATTCATTGTCAGACAGAAGCAGTACGGCACAACGTTACGCTAAAAAAATAAGTTAAAAATATAAAAATGGCTTACCTCTTTGTCCTCTGAAAGACCATGTCAACCCAACATAATGTTTACTGCATATGAAACGTGAATGGATTCGCCGAGCTGGTGTTCAAGTCCGCGCAAGTTGATTCGGTCTTCACATTTTTTCCTCCTGAGTTTTTGGTTTCCGGGAACGTATGAAGAAAACATCCTTCATGGTCGTAATGTCTAGAGTCGTTTCTACAAGTTCCAAAAAAGCAATGCGTGATCGGCATGTTCATTTTTGAAAGATTACCGGAGAAAAGTAGCACTTTTTACGTTGAGTCTATGCGAGGGCGGGTCTATAATGTCCCACTTCGGCTTTACTTCCGCTTTACGATGCGACATCACGGTCTAAAAATAGCCTGCGTGCAGTACGCCATTCAGTATTCTTTTTCCTCCAAACACGAGAACCTGTGTTTCTACCAAAATTTGTTAATGTGGTCCCAGCTCTCTGTAAGTCATTCACTAGGTCTCCCCGTGTGGTTCTGGGATTTTTGCTCACCATTCTTGTTATCATTTTGACGCCACGGTGTGAGATCTTGCATGGAGCCCCAGTTCGAGGGAGATTATCTGTGGTCTTGTATGTCTTCCATTTTCTAATTATTGCTCCCACAGTTGATTTCTTTACACCAAGCGTTTTACCTATTGCAATTCAGTCTTCCCAGCCTGCTGCAGGTCTACAATTTTGTCTCTGGTGTCCTTCAGCTCTTTGGTTTTGGCCATAGTGGAGTTTGGAGTGTGACTCACTGAGTTTGTGGACAGGTGTCTTTTATACCGATAATGAGTTAAAACAGGTGCCACTAATTACAGGATTAGTAATTCAGTGGAGAGTCGTTAGACCTCGTTAGAAGAAGTTAGACGTCTTTGACAGCCAGAAATCTTGCTTGTTTGTAGGTGACCAAATACTTATTTTCTACCATGATTTGCAAATAAATTCTTTAAAAATCAAACAATGTGATTTTCTGTTTTTTTCCCACATTGTCTCTCATGGTTGAGGTTAACCCATGTTGACAATTACAGGCCTCTGTAATCTTTTCAAGTAGGAGAACTTTCACAATTGGTGGTTGACTAAATACTTATTTGCCCTACCGTATAGGTCTTCAATACATTCGCGATGCAGATGTGATTTTGTAAAATTCAAAGTCCTTTGTGAGTGCAAGCGCATTCTCTAAATGTAAACACGGGTCGCACATATGACGTTTGAACATTTTTTGTCGCAGGCAGTGACGTTTCGACTGTGAAAACCCCCCGCAAATCTCCAGTTATTATTGTAAACATGACCACGCATCGAACGCAAATATTGTAAATCTTCACTTTGGTCAGAGTTTTTAAATGCCCAAAATGTGCATCTGCGTGTGGTTGATAGGCCAAACCGTAGAAAAAGTTCTTCTTTTGAGAGATACCCTGCTACGTGTCGACATGGCCATGTTTAGTTAGAATCAAATCCAGCCCCCACTGCGGCCTTATTTGGAATTGTTTGGACACCCCTGGTCTAAGGCAGCGGTCTCCAACCGGTCCTCAATGGCTGCTATGGGTCCTGGTTTTTGTAACCGATCCATCAAAGACAGTTTAACCAATGAGGTTTCTGCTACAACATGAAGCACCAGACTGCTACCCAGTGTTGTTTTCGTCAAAGATGACGATAATTAAATATTTCGTCGACGAAAATTTTTTTCATGACGATGACGTCACGATGACGCGCTGAAAACGTGTCTTGGGAGACTAAAACATGACAAGATGGATGCCAGTTGTCGTCTGACGACACGAGAAAAGATGAAAATTCGCCAGTTTCCATCATAAATTCACAATGTGTTTTCTTATTGTATGTGTAGTTAGAACGCTTTTAGCAGTGTTTGATTGTGTCACCCATGTGACAAGCTGCGCCCCCTGAGTCATACGCGCTTACTTGGGCCCATTCCAAGCTCATTTTGTGAAACATATGTGTCAGGTGCGGCTTGGTAAGTTTTGCTTTCTTATCTTGGCTTGATATGCCATGTAGCTTTAGCCTTTAAAGGTCTGTGCTGAGTGCGCATCACATACGAAACAAAATTTTTGTGACAGCATAGCGTTTGCTTTAGCATGGTGTTCGTGTTAGCATTAGCATTTAGCGCGGGGTCTTCTTCTTATTCTTGGAAAACATTATACATACAGTTCATGGTTTCCAGGTGAGTTTAATTAATTGCAAATAATGTGTTTTCCTGCTTAGTGTGTATTATCATCATGAAAATGGTGATGTCCTTGTAGACCACAGGTGTCAAACCGATTCCAGAAAGGGCCTAGTGGGTGCTGGATTTTGTTCCAACCGATAACACGCAGAGTTTAACCAATGAACTTCCTGCTGAAACAAGCAGCACCTGACAAGTTTAACTGATTACACATGTAAAAGATCTAATTGGTGAAAAGGTGTCCTCTTCACTGGTTGGAGAGCAAACCTGCACCCACTAGGCCCTTTCTGGAATCTGTTTGACACCTGTGTTGTAGACTCTACAGTTATGTGCTCGTCTGTCATGTTCACTTGTAAGACACCAGTCCTCGTACCCACTGCAGCCTTTTGTGAAACTGTTTAGAGACCCCTGGTCTAAGGTTGTGGAGTTGTTCGGTATCATTAAGGCAAATATTTTTACTCTGGAACTCTTTGACATTGATGGCGAATATCTATCACCATCAATGGTAACCAAAGAGTTATTGTCTAGCTTTTTTGGTCGCTGGGAGTGACATTAACTGCCCGAAACCGCTTACAAAACTGCTGCTTGTAGTCATGTAAAGTCCCAAGGATGAATAATTTTACCTCACTTCTAACTTGTCCAACCGAGCGACTCGATCCCCCCCGTCTTGGTGCGAGAGTGATTAGCGGTGAAGTCCAGCTGCAGTCAGTCATAGATGTCTTCTGTTTATGTTAAGGCCCTTTTACGCTTTCACTTGAATGCACTGGTGCACTGGAGGCGTTAGCTTTTGATCCTGGAAGGAGTACCCAGTACCTAAACAGCCCCCACTGCTTCCTCGCTCTAGCCTTGCATGGCTGAGACTGAATTCCGATTTGTTTGGCGAGGCATTCAGCGGAACTAGCCGCCTTGAGCGCGCACACAAACACAGGCCTCTTTGGCCAAAGTCTCTATTGAAAACACACCTTTCTGTGGAGCCAGGAGGCTTTTCAATGGAGGCCCGCTATTTGAAAGACTTCCAGAGGCCAAGTAAGTGGTGCCTGTGTGCAGCTTTCTCCGCTTTCAATGGTCCTCGTAGACAATGTCGCTGATATCTGCCCAACGACCCGCCGCGTTGTGCCGCTGGCTGCTTGAGAGTGGCCATGTTGGTGAATTCAATAGTACAAAGCCGAAGCAGGTATTAATTCTATTTCTGAACATTTGTATGGGAATGTTGGGCGACACTGTTCCCGAGCCGACATGACTCTGACATTTACAAAATCACTTTTTGAAATATTAACTCGTAGGCTGCCATTGATGACAATAGTCGTCCAATCCAGTTGTACTGCGAGGGTTGGCAAGGCATAGGGTGACCATATTTTGATTTCCAAAAAAAGAGGACACTCGGCCCAGCCTGGAGTCACCTAAATTTTACTCGTTCACTCAAAGATGCTTGTATCATTTTAATATATTTAAAGTGTGCCTCCTCCATCTGGATATAACAATTCAGTTTTATTAAAAATAAATATATATATATATCTATCGTGGGGCAAATAAGTATTTAGTCAACCACTAATTGTGCAAGTTCTCCCACTTGAAAATATTAGAGAGGCCTGTAATTGTCAACATGGGTAAACCTCAAACACGAGAGACAGAATGTGAAAAAAAAAAAAAAAATCACATTATTGATTTTTAAAGAATTTATTTGCAAATTAGAGTGGAAAATAAGTATTTGGTCAATACTAAAAGTTATTCTCAAACTTTGTTACAGTATGTACCCTTTGTTGGCAAAAACGGAGGCCAAACGTTTTCTGTAACTCTTCACAAGCTTTTCACACACTGTTGCTGGTATTTTGGCCCATTCCTCCATGCAGATCTTCTCAAGAGCAGTGATGTTTTGGGGCTGTCGTTGGGCAACACAGACTTTTAACTCCCTCCGAAGATTTTCTATAGGGTTGAGATCTGTGGCTAGGCCACTCCAGGACCTTGAAATGCTTCTTACGAAGCCACTCCTTTGTTACCCTGGCTGTGTGTTTGGGATCACTGTCATGCTGAAAGACCCAGCCACGTCTCATCTTCAATGCACTTGCTGATGGAAGGAGATTTTCACTTAAAATCTCTCGATACATGGCCCCATTCATTCTTTGAGTCCATTGCGGTGCATTGTGTTACTGATAGTAGCCTTTGTTACTGTGGTCCCAGCTCTCGAGGTCATTCACTAGGTCCCCCCCGTGTGGTCCTGGGATTTTTGCTCACCGTTCTTGTCATCATTTTGACGCCACGGTGTGAGATCTTGCGTGGAGCCCAGGATCGAGGGAGATTATCAGTGGTCTTGTATGTCTTCCATTTTCTAATAATTGCTCCCACAGTTGATTTCTTTACACCAAGCGTTTTACCTATTGCAGGTCTACAATTTTGTCTCTGGTGTCCTTCGACAGCTCTTTGGTCTTGGCCATAGTTTAGTTTGTAGTGTGACTGACTGAGGTTGCGGACAGGTGTCTTTTATACCGTTAATGAGTTAAAACAGGATCCATTAATGCAAGTAACGAGTGGAGCCTCATTAAACCTTGTTAGAAAAAGTTGGACCTGTTTGACAGCCAGAAATCTTGCTTGTTTGTAGGTGACCAAATACTTATTTTCCACTCTAATTTGGAAATAAATTCTTTAAAAATCAAACAATGTGATTTTCTGTTTATTTCCCACATTCTGTCTTTCATGGTTGAGGTTTACCCATGTTGACAATTGCAGGCCTCTCTAATCTTTTCAAGTAGGAGAACTTACACAATTGGTGGTTGACTAAATACTTATTTGCCCCACTGTATATATTGCCATTTAGTATATATCCTATATGAAAATATTTTTTTTTTAGTTAACAGGTTACAGGTTATTCAACAGGCTTTATTCTACCTATTAAAAAAAAAAAAAAAAAAAATCAAACAATAAAACTGAAAAAAAAAAAAAAATGATAAAAAGAATAAAATATAATGCTGACCCATGGAAATGTAGTCCAGTCAATACACAGCAGATGGCGGTAATGCCCCATGATACAAGGGTAAACTGCCAACAAAAAACAAGAAGAAGACCTACTCCTTTCCCCCCTACTAGTAGGAGCCACGTCAATGCAGGCAGGCGCCGCCCCCTAGCGGTCTGAGGGATTTTTGTCAATTGATCCCGTGAAAAATCATGAAAACCGGACATTTTCATTTATTTATAAACCCAGCCGGACGTTACGGAGAGGACGTGAAAAGTGGACTAGTCCGGGAAAAAGAGCACTTTTGGTCCTCCTAGCAGGGCAACCTATGAGTTATTTGGCCCCACCAAATTTTGGGGATACCCGCGGCAAATCTTTTACAAACGCTTACAAGTCTAATTGTTTGGGTGTTTAACTTGAAGTCTTTTCCTGCTTTTTCTCACGTGCA
Organism: Corythoichthys intestinalis; assembly: GCF_030265065.1. Lineage (NCBI taxonomy): Eukaryota > Metazoa > Chordata > Actinopteri > Syngnathiformes > Syngnathidae > Corythoichthys > Corythoichthys intestinalis. Next base: position 6,613,049 of record NC_080400.1, read on the forward strand.
GCACGCAGTTAATTATAGCAGGCAAAGAGAAGGTGAGATATATCGGTTGATGCGGTGAATAGCAACTCTCAGCACACTTGCTAATTGCGTGATGGATAGCGCAAAGTAATTTGCATTTATATAGCCCCCAACCTCCCCCCGGGGCACCTCCCAGCCCCTTTCCACAGCGTTTTTAAGTGACTCCTGATACCGGAGCAACAGTCGCAACAACGAGTCGGGCAGAAAATAAGCGAGAGGTGTTTGCACTGGGCCTCGGCGGTCCCTGCGGTGAGCACGGTGGGGGGCTGACGTCTGGATTGGCTTGACAGATTAGCGAGAGGCTAACACCGCGGGAGTGACATGCTCGCTGGAGGCTGTTTTGGGAAAAGTCCTCTTTTTAACATACAAGCTGTTTTAGGTCAAGCTTGTTTTTACAAAGTTCAGTTTAAAATGGAGTGACGCTCATTGGAGCCAGGACCTCTGCCAAAGCCAAATTAGTCGGTAGGATTATTCAGAATAAATATGGCACATGCGTAATTAAACGTGTGTGGCATTTGCTACTGTCAAAGTAAGTGAAATGCTTTTAAAATGGATTCCAGAGACGTTGATAGTTCAGCGCAATAGAAGTGGTACGATATGGCGATGCAACGATTATCGATACATTGCTCAGGAAATGATTATAGGATATTCTACAAATAACTAATAAACAGAAAAACAAGCTTTTGCTGTGAATTGGAATGACTTTATCACTAGTAGACATCCAATCCGTTTGAACGTCTATAGCCGTCAGTGCCAGCCAACGCCAGGCAATTAGGTAATTTTGGGCTATTTAAAGTCATTTACTTGTTGATTTTGGTGTATTTTATGAGTCACTTCCTGTTTATTTTGCGTTACAGAACAGGAAATGTCCTGGGAATCACCCAAATGAATAGGCAGTGACTCAAACTCAACAGGAATTGACCCGTAAATGCCATAAAATGAACATCAAGTGACCTGTAAATGCCCTGAAAATCGGACAGAATGACTGTGAATGCTCTGATTTCGAAAGAACGAACCTTCCCAGTCAGGGCGGGCCCAGGCCATTTGGGGGCACTAAGCAAAATAATGCCAAGGGGCCCATATTTTTGGCCCAACATTTCGTCACAGTGTACTGTGAAACCCATACATGCAATCCAACCCATATGTCTATATTTTGTATATTAATCAGATTTTTTGTTTCTCTGCTCCAGAAGGATAAATTCTCTTCAACATATTTGTGCATCTATTTTCCAAGCATGTTTGAGCACCCATCATCGCAAAGCAGGTTGAATGTCACTCCCCAGTTTGCCAGATTGTAATGACAAGAAAATGGATGTTTGCATAGATAAACGGCAATGCACGCCACATTATTCACGATGCTTAATTAACAACGTATATAATGAGGTTGTCAGATTGGGAGCCCCCTAGTGGTCAGGGGCCCTAAGCATAGTCTGCGTATGGGCTGGCCGGCCTTGCTCCCAGTCTAAATGGATTGGGCGTCGAGCACCGTCAATGCAGCCTTAAGGCCGAGTTATACTTCCGCGTCAGACCTACGCCGTCAAGGAAGAATCGAGTTACGACCCTACGCCATAGCCTGACGCGCACCTCTCGATTTTTCTAACCTTCGCGTCGCGTAGACGCGTAGACGTAGCGAAAACGGACTGTGATTGGTCCGCTCAGACTGTTGTTTCCGGGCGAAAACACCGCCATTGTAGAATAGTATCAAACATTATTTTCTACACGCAAAAATGCACCAAGCCGACGGGAGTATCATCGAAGAGCAAGTCTCGTCAAGAAATTATTATTGTGACTGCCAAATGGCAAGGTCGGCGATCGAAAAAATAAATAAATGGAAGAACCACCGAGACGTGGGTGGTCGGAATCGAGTGGCCACACGAAGAATAAAGCACAGATTTGGTGTCAAAAGAGTTGTTTTGATCTTTAATTTTCAATAACAGACAGTTCACACACACAAAACATCACTGATTGAGAGTGCCTCGGTGCTTTTTATGATAACCTTAAAATCAAGCCTCCCAACGCAGTTTGGGAAGTTCCCTAGACGCCAGAAATCTGCTATGGCTTCCCACTGGCTGGTTGTAGGACACGGCAAATAAATCAGGCTGGAGGGCTTTGCAGACCTTGAACGCAGTGCTCGACGCCAGTTTGAAGCTAGCCGCCACAGCTAGCTCTCTCCACCCGAGTCTCTGTGCGGCATCAAAAGTCGGCCAGACCGCCTTGAAACCGTCTTCTGCGTCGCCTGCCCGTCAACATTTGTATGTTCAATATTTATTCAGTGTTGATGAGCAGAATATTTACTTTCAAGAGTTCCATCTTGCATTGTTTATTTTTTCTCCGACTAGCGGAAGTAAACGAGCATGCCCCAAAACCGTACAAACATAACGCCACATCCCTCTAGTGGCTTGGCGGTGAATTACAGAGCAACGCGTTCCCTCACCGCAGAACTATCGAATGTCGAATGACGCCGTAGTCGCTATGCCGTCACCGCAACGCGGGAGAATAACTCAGGCTTTAGAGTTAACTGTGACACTATTATGGTGGAAGATTTTGGTCTCAACTTGTTGGTTAATTCTTATTCATTCTTATTTATTTTTTTAAACATTGACACCTTTTTAAAACGACATCTCGATTCTTGGCAGGAGCATATCGATAACCTTTTGGGATACAAAGTATCACGATATACAGTGGGGAGAACAAGTTTGATACACTGCCAATGGGAAAACCCGTTGGCAGTGTATCAAATACTTGTTCTCCCCACTGTATCACCATTTCGATATTTTGTCACACCCCTAGAAGGCACCCTTCAAATCTCAGAGACCTGGAGCAGTTGGTCAAAGAAGAATGGTCTAAAATTTCAGCAGAGCATTGTAAGAAACTCATTGATGGATACCGGAAGCGGTTGTTCGCAGTTATTTCGTACCAGTTATTAGGCTGAGGGTGCCAATACTTTGGTCCAGCCCATTTTTTAGAGTTTTGTGTAAAATGATAATGATGTTTTTTTTTCATTCTCTTTTGTGTTTTTTCATTGCAAGCACAGAAAAAAAAAAAAAAAAAAGAAGATATTACTACCAAAGAATTTGTAATTGCAATTAGAGATGTCGCGATCCGATATTTGGATCGGATCGAACGCCGATATGGGCAAAAAAATGCGCATCGGTTTCGGATTGGCCGACACGGAAAAATTCTGATCCAGACTTCCGATCCAGTTTTTTTTTTTTTTTTTTTGAAAGTCCGGTCCGGGTTTTTCAGTGCACCGATTTACATAATCCATTCCAGTTTTTGCTTCGGTTTCCCTAAAATCCGGTCCGCACTTTACGGCACACCTTCAACAAACTACATTACCGTCTCCCAATTTACTGAGAGACTTTATCGGTAAAAATGTCAGTTGTGTGGGATCATTTCACCTTAAAGGACGACAAAGACGAGGCAGAGTGCAACATATGCCACAATAAAGTCAAGCGTGGTGATAAAGCTGTAAGAGGTTTTAATACAACCAACCTAATCAAGCATTTAGCGAAATACCACCACAAACAATATAAGGGGTGTTAAGAAAACCGAAGACAAAAAGAAAGGTCCTACGCAACTAACACTGGCAGAAACTTTTGCTATGCGTGACAAACTGGCACTCGACAGTCCCAAAGCCCAGGGAATAACAAGAGTCATTGCCAAAGAATTCATTCTGGATGACGAGCCATTATCTCTCGTGAGTAAAGACGCACCATCCGACACTTAGAACCACGGTACAACATGCCCAGCCATCATTACATCCTTGAGCGATTCGGCCATGGAAGATTCGGGAATGATTCACAAACATCCAAATTCCGATTATTGAAATATGTCAAGTAAAGCGGAACTAATACACAGCGCGGTCTTCGGGACGCAATGCGAAACGTCACGAAAGTAAACATCATGCTTGTCATAGACCCGGGTAATGCCAATGCTCAACTCACATCTTTAGCTCAACTCATGCCGCTGGATAAAAAACACAAGAATACCTGACTGCTGCTGACAGCTGCTACAAACTACGTCAACATCGTTTTACTGTAGATAATAGATATATGTATATAGAACTAGATGCAAAATGACAGACTCGACTGCGTTAGCAACATGGAAGTATTGAAAACTAGATGCGTTATTAAACAGCCGCCATCTTAAAGCAGAAGACTTTCCTAGTAGGCTGTTGTGAACCTTCCAAGCGAACCTAATTAACTTTTTATCTAAAATACTCTTAAATCGGCAAGATCTTGACTTGAATCTATCTTCAAAACAGTTTTAAAACTTTCACATGTCGAAAGTAGACAGAAGGGAAATTATGGAATAATGGCAGCAATTTTAACAACTTTAACAGTTGATTCACAAAATTGAATGAATTGAATGTAGTTTAAAGCTGCTGATACAGAATGGGGACTTGAGTATTTTATTTACTGTTTTAAAATGTTAAAACCATCTAATAGCTTGGGGGGTTTGTGGGATTTTCCACTAAGATTGTTTGTGTGTTTTGCTTTTTACAGACAGTTTACAATATTATTTGCACGTTTTACTGACTGAGTATGCCATTTCTGTTTGTTATTTATAATGTTTTGTGTTTGTCACTGAATAAACAGGTCAGTTTCTTGTTACCAACCGTTGTGTGTTATTCAAACTCACCTAATTCAGCTGGCTAGTTGTTATTAAGAGTACTAAAACACTTTTCAAAATGAGCCTGACAACTAAGTATGGAGGCTAAATAACTTTAAACTTTAATACATGCTCAGATAGGCCGGTATCGGTATTGGCCAGTATTGGATCAGAAGTGCAAAACAATATTGGTATCGGATCGGAAGTGCAGAAACCTGGATCGGGACATCCCTAATTGCAATTATTTTCTGGGAGAAATTGAGAATTATCTGACAGAATTGTAGGGGTGCCAATATTTTTGGCCAGCAGTGTACGACAAATATTTCAGACTCCTCAATGATTTCTAAGCGGTAAAAAATAGCAGGGTGTTCAAATACTTTATTTTCTTCACTGTACATTTGCATACAATTCCAATCAATGCCACTTTTTGAAATTCCCATGAAACTTTAACCTAATCTTTAATCAATCTTTTCTTCAATTCCTATTGGTAATCTTAATCTACGGTTTCTTAACATTACATTATGTACTGTATGGATATACATAATACATCCATTATATATATTGCATACATAATACATTCCTAGTCCCAGTTGGCTAGCATTGCTTACATATGCTAACTGCGCCTCTAAAGATGTGCTTTGTGGATAATTTAATGAGCTTGCCTCTGTGCGCGCTTCTACATGCACAATGCCGCAATCTACCGCGATCTAATGACTTTAAGGCATTGTTCAGTTGAAATGTTTAAACATTATTTGTCTCGGACCAAAACCTTTTGGCAAATGCGGACAATGCTATTGAAAAATGCTGAGTTGCCAAGTTGTATTAGAAAAAAACAACAAAAGTTAGCAAAACAGACCATCCATCATTTCTTTTGTCCCTGGCAATCAATTTGGAATCATTGCATAGATAACGCGTCGGTGGCGGGGAGAACTTTTGGAAATAAAAGCGCCCGGTCGCTATCTTCATCTGCGAGCCACCGACACGTCGTTTGTCAGCGGCGGTTGTAAATAACTCGTCTTTGTGAGTGTATCCTCATTAACCTTCCTCGTCGCTTGTTTCTCAGCCGCCTCGCTCCTATGATGATGATAACGCTTTAAAAATGGAGCCGCTATCTCTTTCGGACGCGCCCGGCGAAGGCTCTGTAGTTAAATCAAAGCGTTTGCTTATTATCGGGTGTTCGTGCTGTGCGATACTTAGAAGTGGGAATTAGTCATGTGGTGGGAAAAGAAGTTTCGTTTTTTAACCTCGCGAATCGCGTGTGTCGTCGGCTCACAATTGCCGAGTGAGTCCGATAAATTGGCAGAAGTTAGGACTGTTTTGTGTATATTTGTACATATTTAGGTTGTAATGAAATCATAATAGCTCTTTCACATCCAATCATCTCTTTGAATTTCAGTTAGGTTGTCAATAGTAGACGTCCAATCCATTTGAAGTGGGAGGGTGGCAGCGAACGTCTATTGCTGTCAACGGCAGGCAAAGAGTTAACCCTTTAACACCTATGCCTATTTTGGCCGAATTTGCATGCATTTGATGTTGCCTTTATATTTCAAAGAAAAAAATGTTCACAAAGGTCAAGTTGGCCAATCCAGAGGCAGTGTCCCAGATGTCCATGCGATGTTGTAGAGACATGACAGCCACGACTGCCCCACAACATCCAGAGGTTTTAGGAACTTTGGGTGGATCTCATCCACGCTCAATCCATGCTATCTTTTAGAGATCATGTGAGAAGCTCTTTCATCCGGGGGGTATTTAGGGTCGAGCCGCAACTCCTCCCTGTTAAGAGAAGCCAGCTGAGGTGGCTCGGGCATCTGTTTTAGATGCCTCCTGGACACCTCCCTGGAGAGGTGTTCCAGGACACGCTAGAAAGACTACGTCTCTCAGCTGGCCTGGGAAAGCCTTGGGATCCTGCTGGAGGAGCTGGTTGAAGTGACTGGGGAGAGGGAAGTCTGGCCTTCCCTGCTAAAGTTTCTGCCTTCGCGACCCGACCCTAGATTAGGAGGTAGATGAATGATGGAGGACAAAGAAAGATTTTAACAATTATCTTCAATATCAAAATGCCTTAAAGTGATCCTCGACCTTCAATACATGTAGGCTGTAATAAACCACAATTGTTCTCTTGTCCTAAAATATGTTGTTAGAAACACCTAAAATGTTAAATAAATGGCAATATGTTATAATATTTACTACATATTTTGACCGTTAGTTGGCGCCATGGTTTGTGGGCTCGCAGTGATGATGTCATTGGGATCTTTCCAAATGCGTAGTGTGTTCAACAACTGCTTATTGCTGCCTAAACTCGCGAAGTAAAATGCCACGATGTGCTGCTTTTGGATGCAATTTCCAGTCAAATGGAAACAAGGGGAGTGAAGTGAGTGGTCAAGGTGGAATTATTATTTTTAGTGAATAAATGTGCATAAGTGGAAGCTTCTCCCCTTTTTGGTCCCTGTATGCACGTATCCTACCCACCACGCGTTACAACTGGCGCCCGAACTTTTTCCTGGAACCTCAGTCAAGTAAGGGATCAGTCTATTTTCTGGATCCGACGGTCCCACAGCGTCTGCAATATTGATTTTGGATCTGTCCATTTTTCTTTATTCGTTGGTCCCACAGCGGCTTTTCGGATCAGTCTATTATGTGGAATAGACGGCCTGATCGCAGCTGCAACATTGCTATGGGATCGGTCTAATTCCTGCATCTTCGAGTGAGTAAAAAACGCGGAGTTGGATTACTATTGCTATCTTTTTTGTTGACTATTCTTCGTGGGAGTTTTTCCCCAAATCATACCAAATAATCAAAGCACTATGGCACGCTACAGTGACGACAGTGACTCTGACATGGACCTTACAACAATGTTGGAGTTCGTCAGGGAACGCGTGTTTGCGTACTGCTGAGCTCCCGAGTGAGGAATGGTCAAGGTGGAAATATTATTTTTTGTGAATAAAATTTGCATAGGTGGAAGCTTCTCCCCTTTTGGGTACTTTTATACACGTATCCTACCTACCACGCGTTACAATGTACAAGACATGGATTACACAAGGTGTGCTCTTTGGCCTGTACTGTAAGCACACGACAGCTCTGGATGCTAACAATCTACATAATTATATTGAGATAAGTTTGAAAACGCAATATGCTTACCTTGAATATCTGCTAATAAAACCGGAGTTCCCAACAGCATACACTCTCTCGCTCTGTTGTCATTGAGACTTTTGCCCAACTTTTGTCTTATCAGGTATTTGCTGCACGCATTTTTCCCTGAAGCTCGTCTTGTGAACGACCGAGAGTGCTGTCCTTCTCCTCACTTTTCAGATCTGGTTCAAATAGGAAAGGTAGAACCGACGACATGTTGGGAAAGCTAACGAGTGACATGCTGGAATTTCGGCAACAGGCCCGGTGACGTCACGCACTGCGACATAACAAGAATGGCGACCTATCACTTAAAATAATTTTACAAACTTTATTAAAACAAAAACATTAAGAGGGGTTTTAATATCAAATTATTATAACGCATACTAACATTTATCTTTTAAGAATTACTTGTCTTAAAAATAGAGGATCCTTTTAATGAATCTTTGTTTTTCCTTCCACCGTATTTTTACACGTGTGACTTCCAGTCTGCCTAATCCTACCTAGTTGACACAGGGGGGTTGCGTCTTGCAAATGATAAATTCTACCGTTAGTTTCCGGTATGACGCGTTTAAGCGCTTCTGGTACGCATCTGAAATGCAGCCGCTCTGCAACTGGTGTGCACTCGCTGCTTGACTTTAACAGCCGTTGCCGACGCGCTGCAGACACACCTGGTGTATAACACCAGTAATAGTACAAATGTGTAAATTTTCTAAAAATCGGTCGAGCAGTTTCATTCCTTAGGGGACGAACAGACACACACAACACATGCACACACTCCACACACTTACCCCCCCACCACAAACACACAAAGTTTCATATGTATATAAGTTTAGATATGCAAAAACACTTGCGGACAACTCTGCAATACTGTAACAACTCATACATCCATTCTGCAGGGACATTACAATTCCTGCTTTTTTGGCCAAACAATGGGACATAATTAGAATTTTTAGAATTCTCCTGTCATCGATATGTGAACTCCCTCCCAAAAAGTCACGTTAACCCTCATGGCAGAATTTGTGTTGTCAGGAAGTTCCACCCACGCCCTTACAAACATAACCTCCCTGGTGGAGGTCAATGCATTTTGAGATGGTACGCCAGTGACTGCTCGGATAAAACAAAGCTGGAAACAATGGGCCCGACTGGACCCTACTTGCCTCCGCTCGGGGGCGAAACATGTGCTTGAAAAGCACCATTGTGTCCTTGTGTTTGTACCTATCGACAGCTGAAAGGATGGCGGTGATTAATGACTCGGGGCCGCCGTGCGAGGACCTCGGCCACACCGGGGTGCGCGGAAACGCCGCCCACTCGCCAGCTGTAAGAGCTCTTCATCCGCCCGGGGGAGACCTGGGTTCATTTGCTGATTTGGTTGTTTTGCAACCATTGCTTGACGCTATGTTAATGCCAGGGGGGAGAGCGAGGCTTTCTTAAGTTTTAAGAATGTTCCCCAAAGTGCATTGTTTTTGTTCCCGAAAAAGTCGCGGCCTCCTCGTTGGTAGTCAGTTCGCGTTACGGTGAACCAACAGGGAAATTAAACGTGAGAGTGATCGATGGGGGTATAATGTAGAAAGTAGGGGTGTGATAAAATATCGAAATGGTGATATATCATGATACTTTGTATCCGAAAAGGTTAGCGATATGCTCCTGCAAGAATCGAGATATCATTTTAAAAACTAAGCTTGAGAACGATAAACCAATACGACCGGATATCCGGTTTTACAGGTGAGAGATACAGCTGTATCGATTGTAAAGTTACCATTCGACAGTAATTAGCCATTAAATATTCAATAAACCGATAGTAGAGATCGCTATCGCGAGCACAAGAATCAGCTTCTAATGCCTAGTTCAATGCATTTCAATGTTTTTCCTTATTCAGATTTGTTTCAAGACTGCAGTTACAGTTAGACTTCACTTTGATGGTTAATGTAGTTATTGCAATTTTGTTGTTTTGTCATAATAGATTGGTTTATTGACATTTCAAAAACCAGAAGCCATTCATTTACGAATGTGATTGCACTTTAGTTGACATATTTCAATGGTCAGATATTAAGATTTGAATACGGCAAAATAACATGCTTTTTCTCTCAAATATATTGTTATAATCATTTGTTTCAGATGTACTGTCATTATTTTCTGTATAAAAAAATAATTTGGTGTTCAAAAAGTCTTTTTTCAAACTTGAGTCTTGAAAAAGGGGGTCATCTTATAATCAGGGCCTTCTTATATTCGAGCCAATACGGTATATATTTTTGTATGCATTTCTAATTAAGTTTAGAGCTACAGTTTGTGGAGTTACATGTGAGCGATTTGTTGTAATATGAGAGTTGTAAGTTGTAAATACGTTTGCATTCATAGCTTTTAAGCTAGCGGACTTTTGTTAGGCAAATTAGGCTAATTTAATCCACTAACTTTACATCTTGATCAGACTAGATGGACGTTTGAACACCAATCGTTTTGTGTCAAGCGTTTTATTGTTAAAATGAGTGCCGTCTTGAACATAACTGTACATAAGTGTGTTACAGCTTGGTGAGGCCATGGAAAACGACTTCCGGACGGCTTCGAGGAAATTCTGGTCCACCATCCGGTGTCTGAGGAGAGGAAAGCAGTGCACTATTAACACTGTGTATAGTGAAGATGGTGTACTGCTGACCTCGACTCGGGACGTCGTGAGTCGGTGGGGAGAATACTTCGAAGCCCTCCTCAATTCCACCGACACGCCTTCCTTTGAGGAAGCAGAGTCTGGGGACTCTGAGGTGGGCTCTTCGATCTCTGGGGTTGAAGTCACTGAGGCGGTTGGCAAGCTCCTCGGTGGCAAGGCCCCGGGGGTGGATGAGATCCGCCCGGAGTTCCTAAAGGCTCTGGATGTTGTAGGGCTGTCATGGCTGACACGCCTCTACAACATCGCGTGGACATCGGGGACAGTGCCTCTGGATTGGCAGACCGGGGTGGTGGTCCCCCTTTTTAAAAAGGGGGACCGGAGGGTGTGTTCCAATTATAGAGGAATCACACTCCTCAGCCTCCCCGGTAAAGTCTATTCAGGGGTGCTGGAGAGGAGGGTCCGTCGGGAAGTCGAATCTCGGATTCAGGAGGAGCAGTGTGGTTTTCGTCCCGGCCGTGGAACAGTGGACCAGCTCTACACCCTCGGCAGGGTCCTCGAGGGTGCATGGGAGTTCGCCCAACCAGTCTACATGTGTTTTGTGGATTTGGAGAAGGCGTTCGACCGTGTGCCTAGGGGAATCCTGTGGAGGGTGCTCCGGGAGTACGGGGTACCGAGCCCCTTGGTAAGGGCTGTTCGGTCCCTGTACGACCGGTGTCAGAGTCTGGTCCGCATTGCCGGCAGTAAGTCGAATTCATTCCCAGTGAGGGTTGGACTCCGCCAAGGCTGCCCTTTGTCACCGATTTTGTTCATAATTTTTATGGACAGAATTTCTAGGCGCAGCCGAAGCGTTGAGGGGGTCCGGTTTGGTGACATCAGCATTGAATCTCTGCTTTTTGCAGATAATTTAGTGCTGTTGGCTTCATCAAGCCGTGACCTCCAACTCTCACTGGAGCGGTTCGCAGCTGAGTGTGAAGCGGTTGGGATGAAGATCAGCACCTCCAAATCTGAGACCATGGTCCTCAGTCGGAAAAGGGTGGAGTGCCCTCTCCGGGTCGGGGATGAGATCCTGCCCCAAGTGGAGGAGTTCAAGTATCTTGGGGTCTTGTTCACGAGTGACGGTAGGAGGGAGCGGGAGATCGACAGGCGAATCGGTGCGGCGTCTGCAGTAATGCGGACTCTGCACCGGTCCGTAGTGGTGAAGAAGGAGCTGAGCCGAAAGGTAAAGCTCTCGATTTACCAGTCGATCTACGTTCCTACCCTCACCTATGGTCACGAGCTTTGGGTCGTGACCGAAAGAACAAGATCCCGGATACAAGCGGCCGAAATGAGTTTCCTCCGCAGGGTGTCCGGGCTCTCCCTTAGAGATAGGGTGAGAAGCTCGGTCATCCGGGAGGGACTCGGCGTCGAGCCGCTACTCCTCCGCGTAGAGAGGAGCCAGCACATTTGCTTTGTTTGCTGTCTGTCAAGCTGAACAACTTCACGTTTAGTGAGGACAGAACACGTCATATTTTAATGAATTGAAAAATAAGATACTGTGAGGAACAATAAGGTACTGTTTCCGCGACTAAAAAAAACGGCTTGGGTCGTAAAGTTGAAATCATGTAAGTCAAGTACGACTTCCTGTAGTTGTAAGTGGCATGACCTTTTATATACTCCCATTGTGGTTTTTCGTTATGTTATATTTATTAACCCACCCATGCCACAACTCGACCTTACCCAGGCCAAAGCAGGACTTTTCCTTTGGTTGAAGCAGGACTCTCACATATATCATAGTGCACATCTCATGAACGAGATTTTTGTCTTTTTCAGTAAGCTAATGAAAATTGCTGCTGTAATTTCATTCTTTTAATAAGCTATGTAACCTGCAATGAGCGTAGGTTTTGAACCGGTGTGCTGCCACAGCGTACACATCTGATGTTGCTCACAGTGTGCCCAGGGAGTTTGTGTGTCTGCTCATACACATGAAAAATTTGAGGGAAGATTGATCATGAGTAGACTAACAAAAAGGTCAAACTGTTGAAGCTAATTTTCCTAACGCGTATTAAGTCTTTATTCATTGAACTCATTGGTTGCTATTGACAGAACTAGACGTCCAATCCTATTTGACTGGGAGGTTGACAGCGTCTTTGTTTGGCTGTTAATGGCACGAAAATAGGAACATTCACAGCTAGTTTTCCCAGTTTAAATGAATTGGACATCTATCGTTGTCATGGTAGTGAGGTAATGAGTTATTAGTAAATCTTTTCTTATTCAATCATTAAAAAGAAAACCGTTTATTTACACTTTTTTCATTAAAAACAAAAAAGAAAAACAGTATATGTTATTTATTGTATTTTATTTATTTTTAAAATGCTTCAGTCAAAGATAAAACTGCAGATAAATATTTAAAAAAAAGTTTTTTTATTTTTTATTTTTTTTTAAGAAATGCTTAAAATGTTTAATTTGTGTGAATTTGTGATCCCTTCAAGCCTCTAGTAGTTAGAGTGGTTTGGACTTCTAGTGCCGTCAATGGCAGCCTGTGAGTTAAATGAGTGCCTAATAGAGGGTTAATACACCTTCAGGAAAATTTGCTTAAACACTGAAGCGTACATTTTTGAGATTTTTTTTATTCGTCTACTCATGATGGACATGTTAATCAACTTTCTAACTTCTTGGAACTGTTTTCGTGTGTCTACTTTTGTTCCGATATGTTCAATTATTTGTTGCGAGTCAAGCAAAACTGGCATGTGCACCAAATTGCATGTTGCTAAGTGAAATGTTTGGTGACCAGCCAAACTTGTCTGGCTGAGTTATAAAGACTTTTAGTAGGAATTTAGGAGGTTGCCAAAATGACCTTTAGTCTTTTTTTAGGGTCTGCCGATGAAAAATTAAGGAAATTTGATGTTACTGAGTGAAATGTAACATTAAAAAAGTTCTGAGGAGGGGTGTGCCATCTTAGCCACTCCGCGATTCGATTCGATTACGTTTCAGGATGCTACGATTCGATGATTGAATGATGATCACGGTATTGACGATGATCACGGTTATCACGATTATCACGATTGTCGATGCATCGTACATTACTAAGTAATAAAGTAGCCGAACAAATTTATGTCCATTATTTATTTAAAATATCCCAATGATTCAACAGGAACGATGGAAACATGCCAATACAACAAAAAGCTGCCCTTAAGCTGCTTTTATATTAGTATTTTTTTTTATTTTACAAGAAAGTGCAAAAACATTAACCATTATAAAGGCAGTACTTATTCCTCTCAACAACACAATAGAATTTACACAGGTGGAATAAATTCCACATTTTCTGGAAGTTAAGTGTCTTTAGAAATAACTTTTTTTTTTTAACCAATATAGTACTTTGTTTTTACAGATTTCTGTACTATTTTGCATGTTTGTAGTGTTACCGCTGTACTTAATCATGGTTTTACGCATTCTCCAGATGAAATACACGTTACCTAATTAGCTTAGCGCTCGTTGCTAACTGTTAACATCTCAAAAACAACAACAATAAAGGCTAAACAGTACAGTACAAGAGGGTTCGTGTACTCACCTCTTATAGACGCAATTGACATGACTTAAAACTACTGCTGGACATGTAAATGACAAGGAGCAACGAACTATCTCTCTTCCCTCTCTTGCTCTAAAAAATAACTTGCGCACAGAAGTGCGACCGGAGAGTCCCAGCCTGTCTCAATCAAAAAATGTATTTTCCAGTCTTTTGAAAAGGAGTAAATCTCTCGCTCAGAAACTGGCAGCATCCATCATAACCTTGTGTGTGCGTCCGTCAAAGTCATCCGGGCTGCAGACGTGTCTTGAATTTCGTTCCGCTACGAGCGGCTGTCAGAAATTTATTAGGGAAAATCATCGTTTTTTAACCTTTATGAATCGTAATCGAATCGAATCGCGATGCATCTAATAATCTATTTTTTTGGAACTCGATTAGTTCTGACCTTGTTGAGTTAACTTATACAGGTAATCCCCGGGTTACGACGTACTCAATTTACATGATTTTGACTTTACAACGCCGGAGTCTCGTCCGCCATTTTGTCTCCAGTCTTTTTTATTTATTTATTTATTTATTTATTTTTTGTCGCACAAACAGTACCTAATTGTTCCTCACAATATCTTATTTTTGACTTTACTTCATTAAGATTACTTGTTCTGTCCTCACTAAACATGAAGTTGTTCGGCAAACAAAGCAATTGTGCTTTTTGAAGCGTTTTACTTCCATCACTTTTGAAAATTTGTAAAGCTGTTCCACACATATGTACACGTCTGTTCAAAACGACACCTATTTTAGCAATAAAACACTCGACACAAAACGATTGGTGTTCAAACGTCCATCTAGTATGATCACTATGTAAATGTAGTAGATTCAATTAGCCTAATTGGCTAACAAAAGTCCTCTAGCTTAAATGCTACGAATGCCAACGTACAGTATTTACAATTCTCATAGCAAATCGCTCACACGTAACTCCACAAACCGTAGCATTGAAATAAGACGGAAAAAGTGGGGGTCGTCTTATATTCGCGGTCTAGACATTATACCCATTCACGACGCTAGATGGCGCCAGATATCATTGAGGCGATTTCTGTCATGACAGATCTCAGCTACTCTCAAGTTTAACCAGTTTGCATTATTTTATCGCAATGTTTTTCCTTATTCAGATCTGTTTCAAGACTATCCCAGTGTCCTCTTCTTTCACTTTTCGTGTTCCAACAGCTTTACATGAGTGTATTAACTTTTATTCTTGACTCTCTTCTTTTTGTTTTTACATTACAGTATGTACAACTCAAATTTTATGTTTATTGTGCAATAATCTGTTTTGTATGTAAGATGTACTAGTATATGTTACATGTTTTGATGCTTTTTTTATGCATTTTAAAGATTTATGTCTGCATTTTGGGGGGCGTCTCTACTTACAGAATTGACTTCCAGAACAAGTTAATTTCGTAAGTAGATGTACCACTGTAATACCGTATTGGCCCGAATGTAAGACGGTGTTTTTTGCATTGAAATAAGACTGAAATAGAGGGGGTCGTCTTATATTCGCGGTCTAGACGTTATACCCATTCACGACGCTAGATGGCGCCGGATATCATTGAAGCGATGTTCTGTCATGACAGATCTCAGCTACTCTCAAGTTTAACCAGTTTGCATTATATTACTGCAATGTTTTTCCTTATTTAGATCTGTTTCAAGACTACAGTTAGTTAGACTTCACTTTGATGGTTAATGCAGTTATTGCAGTTTTGTTGTTTTATTACAATAGATTGGTTTATATACATTTAAAAAAAAAAAACAGAAGCCATTCATTTACGAATGTGATTGCACTTTAGTTTACATATTTAAATGTTCAGAAATTAAGATTTAGATGAGGCAAAATAACATGCTTTTTCTCTCAAATGTATTGTTATAATCTTTTGTTTCAGATGTACTGTCATTATTTTCTGTATAAAAATTAATTTGGTGTTCAAAAAGTCTTTTTTCAAACTTGAGTCTTGAAAAAGAGGGGGTTGTCTTATAATCAGGGCCGTCTTATATTCGGGCCAATACGGTACAAATGCATACACACTAAATATATATTAACTGTAGAAACTTACTGCCTTATGTGGGCCAATCCAGCACTCCTGTATGGAAGCATTATTGAACGACAGTCCAGCCAGAACCAACGCTGCCACCAGAGGGCAGTGTATCATCCACCATTAAACAAAATACTATGCTTTTGGACTTTTTGGATAGTTATTTTACGTCGTCAGTAGAGGCGTGCAAAATTTCCGATTCTTAGATTATTCGCGATTCGGCCGTGGAAGATTCGAGAACGATTCACAAACATTCAAGTTCCGATTATTGAATTATACCAGGTAAAGCGGAAATAAAACGCAGTCAGTGCGGTCTTCGGGACGCAATGAGGAGCGAACCGAGAGTAAATATCATGTGCAGCTAATGCCGCTCGGTAAATAAAACCCAATAATACCTGACTGCGGCCGTCAGCCGCCACAAACAGCGTCCAGTTGCTAGTTGCTACAAACATATGACAACATACGGCTATGGTAGAGATAAATATATCTAGACTAGATGTGAAATGACAGACTTTCCCGCGCTAGTAAACAGGCGCCATCTTAAAGCAGTAGACTTCTCTAGAAGGCTCTGTTGTTGGGTACCTAATTACTTTTTTATCTAAAATACCCCTAAATCGGCAAAATCTTGACTTGAATCTATCTTTTAAATGATGAAACAGTTTTAAAACTTTCACATGTCGGAAGTAGACATGAGGGAAATTATGGAATAATGGGCGCAATTGTAACAACTTTAACGGTTGATTCACAACATTAAATTAATCGAATGTAGTTTAAAGCTGCTGATACAGAGTGGGGACTTGAGTATTTTATTTACTGTTTTTAACCGGTAGCTTGATACTAAAATAGTAGTTTGGTTTATTTAGCCTGATTTTTGAACAATTTTGGAACAAATATACAAAACATTAAAAAAAAAAAAAAAAAAAAAAAAAAAAAGATGGAGGGAGGGGGGCATCAATAATCGATTTGTAATCGAATCGGAGTCTCTGAATCGTAATCGAATCGTTAGGTGCCCAAAGATTCCCACCTCTCGTCGTCAGCGTAGGAACCGAACCCGTTCGCAACCCGGAGAGTACTTGTATTGGGAAACTGGAATCGGCGGTTGAGTTTTCAAAAACTCCAAAGGATCACTAGACAAAGTACTTTCTCTATATAATATATACATTGTATGAGGACTTATTCAAGTGTTACATTCAGTGTATCCACATGAGCAGGTAGGAAGGCAGTGTGTCTGCATGTGACAGTTGTGGGTTTATGTTTCATATGTGATCATCTCTGCTAGCTAGAAACGTCGTCCTCCTTTTGTCGGGTTCTCCTTTAGCGTCTGCCGATGTTATATTAGTTGCAAACAATGTGATTCAAAGAAGACAAGTGACACCACTTTTATTCTTTTATTTTTTCCAGGAGAAAAATAAGAAATAGGGACTGTGAACTTTAAAATGCTCAAGTGTTTCTCATCATTTCAAGGAACTTAGCTCAAGGTTGCTTCATTTTCAGAGACGTCGAGTGTCAACATTTTGTGAATGCATAAAATTAAAAAAAAAAAAAAGTAATAGAATTTGTCGGAGAATGTCTTACTCCTCTGTTAAACTGTTAAAAATGTCCCTGCTGCAAAAAATAAGTCTGCTTTGTTAAGAGGGTGCTTTGCTAACTCTTGGTATTCATTTTGGGTCATTGACATTGGCAACATTGAAAGACGAGCACATATTGTAGCGTCTACAAGGACAATGCCAACTTGGTGATGATCATACACACTGAGCAGGGAAAGCAGTCCAGTATTTTCAATGAAACCCACCTAGAAGCCACGTTTAAGAGAATGCTCGCCACGCTAAAGTTGATGCTAATGCTAACGCGAATGCTATGCTAACATGACAAGTTACATTTAGTGTGTGCTGATCACTCAGCATAGACCTTTAAGGCTAAAGTAACATTGCATACTCTCTCTAGCCAAGATAAAAAACCAAATCTTTCAAACAAGCAAGATGGAGCACAGCCAATGTTGTTAATAATGCCGTTAAAGGATAACGGCGTTTCTAACGGCCTTATTTTTTTTTTCAGCAGTGAGTAATCTAGTTAAGTACTTTTTCCATACCACTACTGAGGATGTGAAGGGGGGGGCGCGTTACTACAATTTGGTTCAATGAAGTGCAAGTTGTCTGACTTGGTGTCTGTCACACATCCGCCTGCCTGTCTGCCTGCCTGCCCTGGAGAGTAGGAAGAGGGAAGGAAGTGGTGACGGCGTTGCAAACACGATGCTAGGTGGCTCGGAGTGTTAGCATAGCATTTGCGTTCTCGTTAGCATGAGCATATAGCGTGGCAAACTTCATCTTAATCTTTTTTTAATTTTTTTTTTTTTTTTTTTTTTTTTTTTTTACAAACAGTTCATGGCGTGGCATTCGGTGGGTGCAATTACCTGAAAATAATATACTGTTTTCCTGCTGAGTGTGCATTTTTTATTTCCAAAAGTAGTCACTTGCCCCAAACGTTTCTTGAATGACGTATCCATGAACCTTGTGTGATATTTTGTAATCAAAACAACTCAAAACAAGCAAATACTGGAGAGGCAAGAGATTCAGAGCTTCACCTGCATATTGAAAAATATATCTACATATATTAGAGATGTAACGATACACACAAGGCATGGTTCAGTACGTAACTTGGTACGGGGGTCACGGTTCGGTGCAGGTTTAGTACAAAAGGAAAAACAAAAAGGTTTGTATACCATTACACTCTTGTATAGGTGAAATTTTAAAAACGTACAAAGTGTGACCTATGTTTTTTAGGGAGGAATGAAAAAGACAATTCAGTTCAATTCAATCAGTTCATATAAAATATGATATGATGTCTATAAGATTCATAGAATGTCCTCTTCTGTGTGGAGTTGTTCACAGTGGGTATGGTGTTCTTCGGATGAATTCAGTATTCTTTCTCCTCCAAACACGAGAACCTGTGTTTCTACCAAAAAGTTCTATTTTGGTTTCATCTGACCATAACAGATTCTTCCAGTCCTCTTCTGGATCATCCAAATGCTCTCAAGCAAACTGCAGATGGGCCTGGAAGTGTATTGGCTTCAGCAGGGGGACACGCCTGGCAGTGCAGGATTTGAGTCCCTGGCGGCGCATTGTGTTAATGATAGTAGCCTTTGTTACTGTGGTCCCAGCTCTCTGTAGGTCATTCACTAGGCCCCCCCATGTGGTTCTGGGATTTTTGCTCACCGTTCTTGTTATCATTTTGACGCCACGGGGTGAGATCTTGCATGGAGCCCCAGATCGAGGAAGGTTATCAGTGGTCTTGTATGTCTTCCATTTTCTAACAATTGCTCCCACAGTTGATTTCTTTACACCAAGCGTTTTAGCTATTGCAGATTCAGTCTTCCCAGCCTGGTGCAGGTCTACAATTTTGTCTCTGGTGTCCTTCCACAGCTCTTTGGTCTTGGCCATAGTGGAGTTTGGATTGTGACTGACTGAGGTTGTGGACAGGTGGCTTTTTTACCGATAATGAGTTAAAACAGGTGCCACTAATACAGGTAACGAGTGGAGCCTCGTTAGACCTCGTTAGAAGAAGTTAGACCTCTTTGACAGCCAGAAATCTTGCTTGTTTGTAGGTGACCAAATACTTATTTTCTACTCTAATTTGGAAATACTTTAAAAATCAAACAATGTGATTTTCTGTTTTTTTCCCCAGATATTTTCTCTCATGGTTGACGTTTACCCATGTTGACAATTCCAGGCCTCTCTAATCTTTTCAAGTAGGAGAACTTGCACAATTGGTGGTTGACTAAATACTTATTTGCCCCACTTTATAATGTACTAACATGTAGAACATGAAAAGTCACACTAAGCCACAGGTTGCTAACCTTCAAATGCTATTGTTTAGCCACAACTGGATTCATTACCTTATTACTATTCATCCTGCACACAGCCGCAAAAACAAAAAAGGAATATGGAAACAGAAATGTTGTTTTTAATCCATCTGCAGGCGACCAAAAGATTAATTTTTTTATTGATTGATGATTTTACGACGATGCGGGTGTGTGCTGGTCCTCATGGGAAATGCAGCGCTGGTTCTCATGGGAAACACAGTCTTCCTTGAGGCAAAACCCTTCCACTTTTGTCCACCGGCGTCGTTAAAGTCGACCAAAACTGAAAAGCTACATAGTGTCGCTTTAATGGTGAACTCGAAAAAAATGAGATCCCATAATCCATAAATTTTTAGAATATTTCAAAGTTGGAATGGTTAGAATCAGTCAAAGTGCGTGTGCTGTGCAGCCTGCTGAAAAAGTGGACAAAAAAATATTTTATGCGCAAACTAATTATTTTTCTTTTTGTTCTTCTGACCAAAGCTCTGAGACCAAACGGCCCTCGCCAACTCACGTTTGTTGACATAAACTGAGCGGAGAGAAGGCCGCCGCTGCCATGGAAGTGAAAGAACGCCGACCATACCGCTCGCTGACTTCGGCCCGTCAGGAGCCCCCCGAGAGGCGCTACACAAGCTCGTCGGCCGACAGCGAGGACGGCAAAGCCCATCCGAGGTCCTACAGCTCCACCGAGACACTCAAGGCCTTCGACCACGACGCTCGCATGGCATACGGGAGCCGTGTCAAGGAGATGGTGCACCACGAGGTGGACGAGTTTGGGCGGCCAGGTGGGATTTTAACTGTTGGTCACCTAGCAACAAGCTAAATACTGTTTCTGCAGTCAAAGCATCACAAATGTGCATGATTAAAAGAAATGTCTGCATCTTGGGTGTCTCAGGGTCAGAATGCTGTCGTCATAGCAGCCTACAATGTATCTTCTTTTCGCTCATGACAGGTGGTCACAGTGCGTCGTCCTTTTCCTATCTTCGCATACTCCACTAACACCAGCTGCCCTCATGTCTTCATTCACCACATCATCCACCTTCTCTTTGGTCTTCCTATCCTTCTCTTGCCTGGTAGCTCCCTTCATCCTCAGCACCCTTTCACCTGATTCTTTGTTGAAAACATTTTTCATCCTATCCAACCTGCTTACTCCTAAAGGCTCCCTGTCTTCTTTTCAGTGGCACTGTCTCTAATTCATACATCATAGTGGGCCTCTCCACTGCCTTTTGAATTTTGCCCATCATTCTAGCGGGGACTCTTCTATCACAATAAACACCTGACATCATTATCCACCCGTTCCAGCCTCCTTGGATCCTTTGCTTTACTTCCTTAGCATACTCACAATTGCTTTGGATTATTTACCCCAAGTAGAACACCTGACACTTAGACTAGGTACATACTGCATATCTTAATGCACAATCCGATTTTTTGTTATATCTGTTTTTTGGCATGCCTGTTCAAACTGCCTTTGTCCATTGAATTCCATACGCGGAGATTAAGGGGGGGGGGGGGGGGGGGGGGTAGCTCAAAATGTTAATGCATATAATAGACTTTCCACTATATGAATTTAAAATTAAGACTTTGCTGGTAAAATGTCTGTAAAATTTGTAAAGCAATATAACAAAAATGAATGAAATGAAAAAAATAAAAAATTCATTAGAGATGTCCCAATCGATTGGGATCGATCGGGTCCGATCACGTCATTTTCAAAGTATCGGAATCGGCAAAAAAATATCGGCCATGCCTTTTTTTAATATATATAAATTTTTTTAATTAAATTGTTTTCTAATTGAATTTAACGTTACAGACATAATATGTTACACTCATCCAGAGTTTTTAGTTTAGGCTTAAGGTAGTGTTATCAAATTTATCCCGATAACGGCGGTAATAAGTTTTTTTTTTTTTTAATGTATCACGTTAAAATATATAACGCAATTAATGCATGCGTTGCACGACCCACTCACGCATTGTCGCGCTCAATCTGTAATTATGCCATTTTACTTATATTGAGAGATAAAAGGCAGCGTAAAATGCGTAGAGTGAATTTTGGCAGCCTTTGGAGCCTTTTTTAATTGGCTAAAGCCTTACAATCCCTCTCCCAATGATTAGAAATATCATGGGAAGCAAGGTAGCAATTGATCTTTTTCTTAACACCTTGTTTTATGTCCCAACGCAGAGAAGATATATGAAATGGTAGCACTACGCACAGTCATGGTTCCACTTCCCATCATGCATTGGGGCATGGCTACAGTATCATTTACAGAAAGCTCAACAAATACACTAGATGGCAATATTTAGTCACAATATACAAAGTCACAAGTCTTTCTATCCGTGGATCCCTGTCACAGAAAGAATGTTAATAATGTAAATGCCATCTTGAGGATTTATTGTCATAATAAACAAATACAGTACTTATGTACTGTATGTTGAATGTATATATTCGTCTGAGTTTTATTCATTTTTTTCTTAATGCATTGCCAAAATGTATATGATCGGGAAAAATTATCGGGAATGATTGGAATTGAATCGGGAGCAAAAAAAAAAGTAATCAGATCGGGAAATATCGGGATCGGCAGATACTCAAACTAAAACGATCGGATCGGGAGCAAAAAAAACATGATCAGAACAACCCTAATTTTTATAATGGATCAAAATTATTTTTCAAACAAATCATGTGACTAGCACCTTAGAGACGGCCATTTGCTTTGCTTAGCCCCCCCCACCTCCCCAAAAAAAACAGACCTGAGGACAGAAGAGGCAAGATGGATATACGTATTTTTTTCTTTCAAAAAGCTTTCAAAAGCGATAACAACGACCAAAGATTGAAGATGTGGACCATGAAATGCCAGAGAGCACCACCAAAAATGTTGAGCGGGGTTTTACTTTGCCCCACTAAAAGACTTTAACCCTCAAAAATGATGGGAAAAATTAAACGCTCATCTGCCACGTATTATTATAAATGTTCCTGGCTGGAATATTCAGTCAAAAACAATGCGACCTCTACTTCTCTACTAGGTAAGCCAGAAGAACGCGCACATTCACACACGTACGCACATACTCACAACTGGGATGCCTGTATGTACGACCATGGGCTCAGCTACTATCTGACCATATATCTTTGTTCGTGCATTTCGGGGTCATCAACTTAAGCCTTACAGTGTATCACAAAAGTGAGTACACACCTCGCATTTCTGCAGATATTTAAGTATATCTTTTCATGGGACAACACTGACAAAAGGACACTTTGACACAATGAAAAGTAGTCTGTGTGCAGCTTAAAAAATAAGTTTATTTTCCCCTCAAAATAACTCAAAATATAGCAGTGCTTCTCAATTATTTTCTGTTACGCCCCCCCAAGGAAGTCGTAAATGTTTCGTGCCCCCCCCCAAACTCTGCCGCCACTGTAAATAGTAGCATTTGTCAATATTACTATTATAAGTACGCCTCTGCCTCACATTGTATCCTTTTTTCTCTATTAGAGAAAATAACAGATCAACTTATAAAGTATAACTTTATTAACATTGTTGTGTTTGTAACAGAAAAGACTTAACGCGCATCAATTTGCCTGAATTAAAAAAAAAAAAAAAGTCACATCCAAACTGTAAAAATACACAGGTGCATTTTTGACCATTTGATACTGAAAAATAACATCAGTAAATAATAACAAATTCAAATTGATTAGAAACATTAACTCATGAGGACAATATGCCCAAAAATTTGACCGAAAAAAACAAAACTGAATAGAAGAAGAAAAAAAAAAAAAAGTGTCTTTGGACAGAAGAGTTTTCATTTTCGCTGCTCGCTGCTTCCAGTATCACCTCCAGTTTGCAATGATGTGGGGATTTTTTGCACTGAGCATGCTAACAGTGCTCACTGGTTTACTGGTATAACACTGACAAAGCGGGACGATTGTTGGCAATATTCGGCACGTTTTCGCTGAAAAACAACCAAGCGGCTTATCAATGAGATTGGGGTCTAATGTCTTTAAGTGGCGTCTTAATTGATTTGGCTTCAGGCTGTCCGCTATTGTCATGGCCTCAGTCCCTGCTGCAGCATTGCCTAATTGCCTTCAATTATCCCCACCTGTCCTCAATTCACCTACTCACAGCCCAGCCAATAGCACTGCTGCATTCAGCAGTCAACCTGTGTATTTAAAGCCCAGATTTTCACTTCCACTCTGTCAGACCGTCTGCGAAGCCTGCCTGTTACCTGCCTGCCTAGCTCTCTGAATCTGACTCTCGTTGCCGAATCTGAACCTGCCCGACTGCTGCCTTCTCTCCTGCCCTGGTAACTCGACCTGCCTTTTGCTTTTGGAAACCTGTCTTCTGCCTAGCCCTTGTCTGTAATGCTGCCGCCATCATTACACCTGCCCTGCTGGTCCTGTCAATAAATTGTTGAAAACGTGACGCATTTGTGGTCCTCCTCTGTCGGGTCCGTGACAGCTATAATCATTTTTAGACACCCTAAACAGTGGTCTTTCCTCGTCTACCACTGTATTAAATGTCAAAGCCAAAAGGCAAACGGCCCGAAAAAAGCGCATTCTCGGCAGCCAAGGGAGAACCGGAGGTGAGGGCGGTCGTCATGACGATCCCAAGCCGAAAATGGCACTTCTCTGGCAGACACGTGAGAACCGGAGAAGACAGTGGATCGCTGCGTGAGTCCGGCCGGAAAACGGCTTTCGAAAACGGCGCACAGCTCTCCAGCTCTTCATGAGTCTCTTCCGTATGCTCTTGCTTACTTCAAAAATACTGCACGCACTTTGAAAATGAGGCCGCCACTGCCACCCACTGAGTGGATGTGCAAGTACACTTTATTCTAGTACGGCAAAATAAAAAAAGAAGAAAAAAGCATGTTCCCCGAGGTCACACGCGACACCCCTGGCATTGCTCTGTGCCCCCCTGGGGGGGCGCGCCCCACTATTTGAGAAGTACTGAAATATAGCCATTACTATCTAAACCCCTGGCAACAAAAGTGAGTTCACCCCTTAGAAACTACGAACATCCCTAAATGTCCAAATTGAGTATTGCTTGTCATTTTCCCTCCAAAATGTCATGTGACTTGTTACAGGAGTGCTGTCAGCATTGCTGCAGAGATTGAAGAGGTGGGGGGTCAGCCTGTTAGTGCTCAGACCATATGCCGCACTCTACATCAAATTGGTATGCATGGCTGTCACCGCAGGAGGAAGCCTCTTCTGAAGACAGTACACAAGAAAGCCCGCAAACAGTTTGCTGAAGACATGTCAACAACATTGTAATGACACGAGTTGTCATGACAATGACACCAAAAGTGCCATAATTTGCCGGATGACACTAAATGACATCTGTCGTAAGCATTCATTAATGTTCATGACAATGTCATATCATAATGATGACAGCCTTTAGGCAGATATCATGGTAATGACACCAAAAGTGACATAATTTGCCTGATGACACTTAATAACATCTGTCATAAACATTCATTCATGCTCATGACTGTGTCTAATCATAACTATTACGGTCTTATGACAGTGTAATTAACCTACTGTCCAATAAAGTATTACCAAAAAACTGTAGTTGTCAGTACATGTTACTTTTTCAGACCACGCACAAGGGAAAAAAAGATATGGAATCAATCGATGCAGGGGGGGAAAAAATCATGGGATCACTTAATTCTGAGGGGGAAAAGATATGATACAATAACAAGAAAATACACAACTAATGCTTTGTTGTAACACAATCTGTCTCCAGCTTTCTGTGATTACTGTTGCAAGATACGCTTTGCAGGTTGGAGCCTCGTTATGGGCCATTTTCTTCAGCTCCCCCCAGTGATTTTAAATTGGATTGCGATCTGAACATGTCTATGATATGCTTTTTTTTTTTTTTTCCACAAAACAACCGAGTCATCATCCACCGGGACTAGTGATTCCATTAATTATTGTCAGGATTGTATTTGGAAATCCACCTTGGCTATTTCTTCTCATGTGGTCTCATTCTTCCTTCTCCACTCCTCTCATTTACAGTGTATCATAAAAGTGAGTACACCTCTCGCATTCCTGCAGATATTTAAGTACCCTATTGGCCCGAATATAAGACAGCCCTGATTATAAGACGACCCCCTCTTTTTCAAGACTCAAGGTTGAAAAAAAGACTTTTTGAACACCAAATTAATTTTTATACAGAAAATAATTACAGTACATCCGAAACAAATGATTATAACAATATATTTGAGAGAAAAAGCATGTTGTTTTGCCTCATTCAAATCTGAACATTTAAATATGTAAACTAAAGTGCAATCACATTCGTAAATGAATGGCTTCTGGTTTTTGAAATGTAAATAAACCAATCTATCGTGATAAAACAACAAAATTGCAATAACTGTATTAACCATCAAAGCGAAGTCTAACTATAACTCTAGTCTTGAAACAAATTTGAATAAGGGAAAAACATTGTAATAAAATAATGCAAACTGGTTAAACTTGAGAGTAGCTGAGATCTGCCATGACAGAACAATGCTTCAATGATATCTGGCGCCATCTTGTGTTGTGAATGGGTATAACGTCTAGACCGCGAATATAAGACGACCCCCTCTTTTTAAGTCTTATTTCAATGCAGAAAATACCATCAATACGGTATATCTTTTCATGGGACAACACTGACAAAATGACACTTTGACACAATGAAAAGTGTTGAGCTTATATAATAGAGTAACATTTTTTCCCGTCAAAATAACTCAAAATATAGCCATTAACATCTAAACCCCTGGCAACAAAAGTGAGTACACCGCATGGGAACTACGTACATCCCTAAATGTCCAAATTGAGTACTGCTTGTCATTGTCCCTCCAAAATGTCATATGAATCGTGACAGAAGCGCTGTCAGCATTGCTGCAGAGATTGAAGAGGTGTGGGGGGGGGGTCACCCTGTTAGTGCTCACACCATACGGCGCACTCCACATCAAACTGGTGTGCATGGCTGTCACTAGGAGTGGGAACCTCAGGGCACCTCACGATACGATACGATTCGCGATACAAGGCTCACGATAACGATTATCTCACGATATCACGATACAGCGATTGTCGATATATTGGTCAGAAATTTGATACATTATATTCTACGATATAACTGTTGAAAGGAAAAAGATATTTCAAGATAGAAAAAGTACTGTTTAAGTCATTTATTAAACAGTGACCCCTTTTCTGTGCAACATTGCGGTAAAATATGAATCTACTGCAAATTGTGTACCTGCACATATAGAGGAAACAAGCCACAACCACTGATATCTCTTGGAGAGATCATGATGAATGGCACCCTTAATTTCTTTAAAGTTTTAAATCTTTAGAAGAAGAAAAAATAACAGCGCTGTAGGTGTCTGTCAGCAGTTGAGCTTGGAGTGGGGCAATGATAAAATTGGTGGGTCTTTTCTTTGTAAATGACCTTTGTTGCCAAAAGCATTGGTTTGAGCACTTCCACCATCTGCTTCAGCATTTGAGATGTCGGACTCAGTCACATTCTTCCTCACCTTAAAAACAACAAAATAAAACAAAAAATATTAGTGAATAATAGCTTTTGAGTTGAATTCCTGATTTTTTTGTGTATGTTGGAAGTATTGAGTGAATTAAAAAAATATTTGAATTGAATGTATAGAAGAAATTAAAAATTCAATAATTACCTATTTTTAATATGTAGACTACATTAATTATCATGAACATCACCTTATAAATCTTGGAAGCTATTCAAAGCATTTTTATAGCTTATTGCGTCATAATGACAGGAATAACAGTTTGTGTAGTAAACTCGATGGAGAGTGGTTCTCAAATAATATCAAATAAATCAGTAAATTCATGTTGGCTTGTTCAATATTCCTTTTCATCCAGTTTAGGGTCCTGGTTTATTTTATATCACTCAATACCAAATGGCCTCAAAATAATACATGTAAAATAAAAAATCGATTACATTGCAAAACTTTCTTACCTCAAGTGATGAAAGCGAAGCAGTGAAGAAATCCGTGTCCACTTTGTCACCACCTGCCAGTGAACCTTATTTTTGTTGGACAATTCTTGCATAAAGCAAAGTCCTTGTTCACCTTACTTCCTTTTCTTGTTGGTGTAAAATCTAAAGTGTGTCCACAGTCCACATGTATGATTTGCGGCAATATTTTTGTCACTTTTTCCTCCTGCGTTCCCACGAAGCTTTTTTTTTTTTAACCGACTTGGAGCTTCCTCTCTTCTTCTCTAGACAACTTGTGCGCACTTTACCGCCACTCTTGAGCGCCCCTAGTGGACCGCCAAGGAATTGCTCAAAAAATATTGAGCAGTTTACAGCATCCAATGGCCAATATGTCAAATAAAAGTATCGATATTTGGTGGGAGCAAATCGATAACCGATCAGGTTGCAAAATATCGCGATATATCGCTGTATCGAGATATTGTCACACTCTTAGCTGTCACCCCAGGAGGAATCCTCTTCTGAAGACGGTACACAAGAAAGCCTGCAAACAGTTTGCTGAAGACATGTCAACAAAGCACATGGATTACTGGAACCATGTCCTATGGTCTGATGAGACGAAGATTAATTTGTTTGGTTTCGATGGTCTCAAGCATGTTTGGCGGCGACCAGTACAAAGTACAAAGAGTACAAAGATAATGTGTGTCATGCCTACAGTCAAGCATGGTGGTGGGAATGACACCCCCCCACCCCACTACCACCTCTTCAATCTCTGCAGCAATGCTGACAGCACTCCAGTAATAAGTCTTATGACATTTTGGAGGGAAAATGACAAGCAGTACTCAATTTGGACATTCAGGGATGTACTTAGTTTCTAAGGGGTGTACTCACTTTTGTTGCCAGGGGTTTCGATCTCTATGGCTATATTTTAAGTTATTTTGAGGGGAAAATAAATTAACTTTATTATATAAGCTGCACACAGACTACTTTTCATTGTGTCAGTGTCATTTTGTCAGTGTTGTCTCATGAAAAGATATGCCTAAATATCTGGAGAAATTCGAGGGGTGTACTCACTTTTGTAATACACTGCATGCACAAATATTGTCTTATTTGGTTCGTATTCATTCCTTTGCTTTCTCAATGTTGCTGCCATTATGGTAAAAGATGCATCACCTCTCTCCACGGCAGGTACGGATTTCTCCCTGCGAGACCTCGGCTTCGGGGACGCCCTTCAGTCCGCCCACCACGCCGTGTCCTACCGGGGCGAGATGGGCATGCCGCACCGCGAATACTCGGTCAGCGTGGGCTCCGACGCCGACACAGAGACGGACGGGATCGTTTCTCCGGAACACGCCATCCGGCTGTGGGGCCGCAGCGGAGGTGCCGGCAACCCGAAGTCGGGCCGAAGCTCATGTCTCTCGAGTCGGGCCAACTCTAATCTGACGCTGACTGACACGGAACATGAAAACACAGAGAATGGTGAGTGGAATTATTGCGGCGTATGTGGAATGCTTCTGAAGATTATTTCAGCAAATCACATGTATTTCTGGGAGGGAAAAAAAGTGATTTCACAAAGACAGAGCAAAAGCGTACCACACGTAACACGTCACATTTGCTCTTTAATATTCATGATATTAGCAACTGTTGCTGGCGGGGGGTCAAACTCAAGTTTGTCCCTCATACTAGATGGATGTAAATAGTGAATGAACAAGATGTATACTGAACTAAACCTACCAATTCTGTCCGAAAATGATGTCCCTGGTGCCATATTCACTGGTAAAGATGTGGAAGAACATACAAATGTTTAGTTAAAGAGATGGATTGACTATCTAGGGCTGAAAAAGACAGGAAAAAGAGCTGACCTGATCCAGAGGTAGCTTTTTTATCGACACTTTTTTCTTGTGTGCATTGCATTACGCCAATGACAATGAAATTCTCCTGTTTCAGCAAGCTATTCTTTACCACGATATGCCCTCTCTTTCTTAAGTATTATATCCTCAGGTTGTCTTACGTCTCTGACCACTCTTGGGGGTAATTTATTTTTGCTTTTTTTGTGTCGCGATCGCAAATGCTTCTCAGCGACAGCCAACAAAAACTTTTGAATTTTTTCATTAATAACAAATCTTAATTCTATAATTTATTTAAACTTCCCCCTTCTTAAAGTTGTTGTTTTTTACAGCAGAAAAGGTAAATCTGTTATATCTAGAGCCTACCTAAATAAAAGTGACTTACCTCTTCGGGGCAGGCTGTGGCATGCATTGGATCAGGATTGTCATCTGTAGGACGATGGCCCCCAACAAAATGTTTACTGCATATGAAGGTGAATGGCTTCACCTTGCTGGCATGAAACTGGTCTTTTGAACATTCGCACAAGTTGATCCATTGTTCACATGTTTTCCGTCTGAGTTTTTGGCTTCGGGAAACGAAGAAAACATCCTTCTTATGTGGACGGTCTTAATGTCTAGAATCTTTTCTACAAGTTCCATAGCAGCAGTGTTTACTCAGCATGCTCTTTTTTGAAAGATTACCGGCAGAAAACAAGCAGTACTAGCATGGGTTGTATGTGAGTGTGCTTTTATGTTGACCCCCTTCCGGTTGACGATGGTGACGCAGCCTTGCGGTATAAAAATAGCATTTGTGCTGTACGCTATTGACCTTTCGGAAAAGCTCCGCCCCTCTTAGTTACGGTTTCTAAAACGGACAAGCTTCGTAACTCCAGACATATGTTTTAAGTGATTTATTTTGGAGCAATATTCGTGCAACATCCCCTTGAATGAGGCAAAAGGGTTTACAATATGCAGTGGAGGGTTACTTTGAAAGTATAAAAAATTGTAGCAAGCAATTGAAGTAAAACCACACAGGTTCAACACGTATGGCTGATTTATGCTTCTGCGTTGTGGTGATGGCGGACTTACAGTGTATCACAAAAGTGAGTAAACCCTCCTCCCCTATTTCTGCAGATATTTAAGTATATCTTTTCATGGGACGACACTGACAAAATGACACTTTGACACAATGAAAAGTAGTCTGTGTGCAGCTTATATAATAGAGTTCATTTATTTTCCCCTCAAAATAACTCAAATATAGCCATTAATATCTAAACCCCTGGCAAAAAAAAGTGTGTAAACCGCATGGAAACTACGTACATCCCTAAATGTCCAAATTGAGTACTGCTTGTCATTTTCCCTCCAAAAAGTCATGTAACTTGTTACAGGAGTGCTGTCACATTGCTGCAGAGATTGAAGAGGTGGGGGGTCAGCCTGTTAGTGCTCAGACCATAGGCCGTACTCTACATCAAATTGGTGTGCATGGCTGTCACCCCAGGAAGAAGCCTCTTCTGAAGACGGTAGACAAGAAAGCCCGCAAACAGTTTGCTGAAGACTTGTCAACAAAGCACATGGATTACTGGAACCATGTCCCATAGTCTGATGAGACGAAGATTAATTTGTTTGGTTCCGATGGTCTCAAGCATGTGTGGCGGCGACCAGGTGAGGAGTACAAAGATAAGTGTGTCATGCCTACAGTCAAGCATGGTGGTGGGAATGACCCCCCCCCACACACACACACACACAAACACACACACACACACCACCTCTTCAATCTCTGTAGCAATGCTGACAGGACTCCTGTAACGAGTCATATGATATTTTGGAGGGAAACTGACAAGCAGTACTCAATTTGGACATTTGGGGATGTACAGTACGTCATTTCTATGGGGTGTACTCACTTTTGTTGCCAGGGGTTTAGATATTCATGGCTATATTTTGAGTAGGGCTGTCAAACGATTACATTTTTTAATGGAGTTAATTACAGATTAAAAATTAATTAATTATAATTAATCATGATTCAAACCATCTATAAAATATGCCATATTTTTCTGTAAATTATTGCTGGAATGGAAAGATAAGACAGCAGACGGATATATACATTCAAGTTACGGTACATAAGTACTGTATTTGTTTATTATAACAATAAATCAACAAGATGGCATTAACATTATTAACATTCTCATGAAGCGATCCATGGATAGAAAGACTTGTAGTTCTTAAAAGATAAATGTTAGTACGAGTTATAGAAATTTTATATTAAAACTCCTCTTAATGTTTTCGTTTTATTAAAATTTGTAAAATTTTCATTCAAAAAATAAACTATTAGCTCGCATTGTTGATGTCAATAATTACACCATGCTCACTCATGGTACTAACCCATAAAATCAGTTGGACCCAAACGCCAGCAGAGGGCGCAAAACACCATAAAACAAGTAACAAGCTGACATTACACTTTACTGTGATTTTAGTCTGTTTGAGCGGGGCATGTGCGTTAATTGCGTCAAATGTTTTAACGTGATTAATTAAAAAACTTAATTACCGCCCGTTAACGCGATAATTTTGACAGCCCTAATTTTGAGGGGAAAATAAATTAACTCCATTATATAGGCTGCACACAGACTGCTTTTCATTGTGTCAAATTGTCATTTTGTCAGTGTTGTCCCATGAAAAGATACACTTAAATATCTGCAGAAATTCGAGGGGTGTACTCACTTTTGTGATACACTGTACGTGGTTAACACAGACCCGATTTGGACCATACGCCATAGCTTGACGTGCGCCTCCTAGAATGGAGGACTGTGATTGGTTGTTTCTGGTTCAGGACATCAACACCGCAATTTTCAAACATTCTAACAACTCCTAGGGGTAAACCATTAGGGTTTTTTGGCTTTTGAAGTTCACTGGTCCCACTATAAAAACCAATGGCCCAAGCCAATGCATCAGTTATTGATCCCAATAATCACGAAAAAGAACAATTTGCTTGAATAACATGAATAAAATTTACAGTAAGGAAGTATTTGCACCCCTTGTGATTTTGCAAGTTCACATACGTAGAAAATATGTAGAGGTCTGAAATTTCATCGATGCATTTCCGCTTATAGACATAGTCTAAAACAGGGGTCATGAATTAAAAATCCTCTGGGTCCGAAATTAAAAAATTAGAACAATCTCGGGTCCGGAAGTATTTTTAATGCTTCTTTTTTCCAAAATATACAAATGTATCTTTACGTGGCTATGCTGATAATCACAACATTCAAAAATGTAAATAAAAAATAAATTTATGGTAAGTAATAAATAATATTTAAAAATAATTAATTGGTAATAAATAATAAAGCGATCATATTGAGCCCTTAATTCCGCTATTTTTT
This sequence comes from Corythoichthys intestinalis, assembly GCF_030265065.1. NCBI lineage: Eukaryota > Metazoa > Chordata > Actinopteri > Syngnathiformes > Syngnathidae > Corythoichthys > Corythoichthys intestinalis. Next base: position 6,645,961 of record NC_080400.1, read on the forward strand.
GAGAACGGATGGCAGAGTTCATAGGGAAACTGCGAAAAAGCTGCGTGCTTCGTCTCATAGTGCCTTTTCAAATTGCTGCTTTTTACAAGCCCTTGTTCGGCCATTCCTTACTACGCGGCGAAACGTCTACACAACGCCGAACGCATGCGCACATTGGTCAGAAGCGGCGAGTAATCACTATTTTTGTTTTTATTTAGTTTTTTTAAGACTGCCTCAAAAATACTTTTTGCATGTATTACCCTCTCATACTTTTAACCATTGTGTTTTTTTGTGTGTTAGCTTTGAAGCAGTTGACCACATTAGTCACGTACCGTATTTAAACCGTCCTTATTTGGTAGAACTGCATTTAAATATTTTCTTAAGGCATTTTTAGTACGTTCTGCCTGTATGCATCCAAACAAAACAAGTTTCGCGCGCACGGTAGTACTTTGGGTGTCAAATTTGACTAATATAGGACGTTTCGCCGATGTAGCAGATTTTGGCAGAACACCGTCTCTGAACAGATGAGGCATAGCGGTCTTGTGCTGCCGCCAGGTAAAATGAACGAAAATGTGTTGGTCTACTCCTCCTTAAACACTCTGTTTTCTGCATCAATTTTGCGTCGTTTTGAGCACGCCCGTACCTTTTCGCCTCTTCCTCCAACTTCATTTGGCTCCATTTGTGGCTGTCACTCCGCGGAGTCTGGAAAGCGAGTGTGAGACGTCCTGTTCTAAAAATAGATTTCAAATGCGTCACTCCCATTGGCTGGCTCAGCCGCACGTCACCGCTAAGGTTTTTGTTTGTTGCCCACCTCCGCTCTGCAAACCCGCAGAAAAAAATGATTTTTGTTGTTGCAACGTGTATTAGTCCGGACAGCTTGAGATCTGGTCCAGACGGCTTGAGGGTCCGGAACCTGACTGAGGTCCGCGGTTCCGTGACTTCTGGTCTAAAAAAAACATCCAGAGCTAACATTGTATTAGAGATGTCCCAAGCCGATATTTGGATCGGATGCCAATATGGGCAAAAAAATGCGCATCGGTATCGGATCGGCCGACACAAAAAAATTCCGATCCAGACTTCCGATCCAGTTTTTTTTTTTTGGAAAATCCTGTCCGGGTTTTCCAGCGCACAGATTTACATAATCCATTCCAGTTTTTGCTTCGGTTTCCCTAAAATCTGGTCCGCATTTTACGGCACACCTTCAACACACTACATTACCGTCTCCCAATTTACCGAGAGACTTTATCGGTAAAAATGTCAGCTATGTGGGATCATTTCACCTTAAATGACGACAAAGACAAACAGGCAGAGTGCAACATATGCCACAATAAAGTCAAGCGTGGTGGTAAAGCTGTAAGAAGTTTTTATTTAACCAACCTAATCAAGCATTTAGCGAAATACCACCACAAACAATATAAGAAGTATGTTAAGAAAACTGAAGACAAAAAGAAAGGTCCTACGCAACTAACACTGGCAGAAACTTTTGCTATGCGTGACAAACTGGCACTCGACAGTCCCAAAGCCCAGGGAATAACAAGAGTCAATGCCGAAGAATTCATTCTGGATGACGAGCCATTATCTCTTGTGAGTAAAGACGCACCATCCAACACTTAGAACCACGGTACAACATGCCCAGCCGTCATTACATCCTTGAGCGATTCGGCCATGGAAGATTCGAGAATGATTCACAAACATCCAAATTCCGATTATTGAAATATATCAAGTAAAGCGGAACTAATACACAGCGCGGTTTTAAAACTTTCACATGTCGAAAGTAGACAGAAGGGAATTTATGGAATAACGGGAGCAATTTTAACAACTTTAACAGTTGATTTACAAAATTAAACAAATTGAATGTAGATTAAAGCTGCTGATACAGAATGGGGACTTGAGTATTTTATTTACTGTTTTAAAATGTTAACTTGATACTGAAATAGTCGTTTATTTAAATCTGAGAGGCTTTTTATACAATTATTGTAACTAATGCACGAAACAGTAAAAGCATGTAATAGCTTGGGGGGCTTGTGGGATTTTCCACTGAGGTTGTTTGTGTGTTTTGTTTTTTTAAGACAGTTTACAATATTATTTGCACGTTTTACTGACTGACTCTGCCATTTCTGTTATTTATAATGTTTTGTGTTTGTCACTGAATAAACAGGTCAGTTTCTTGTTACCAACCCGTTGTGTGTTATTCAAACTCACCTAATTTAGCTGGCTAGTTGTTATCAAGAGTACTAAAACCTTTTTCAACATGAGTCTGACAACTAAGTAAGGAGGTGAAATTACTTTAAACTTTAACACATGCTCAGATAGGCCGGTATCGGTATCGGCCAGTATCGGTATTGGATCGGAAGTGCAAAAACCAGGATCGGGACATCCCTACATTGTATTGTATCGTGTACCAAATCAACCAATTAGACAATGAGCCATCTGAGAGTTTGTTGGATCATGCTCCCTTAAAAACGGTCTCTAGGACATATGATTGGTCAATGGCTTTATAGGAGGCGGAGTTTGCGAAAGGTCAAATGAGAAAGCAGTGATTGATATGTTTTTCAGTGCCATTGACGGGTTCTCAGTCTGTCCCCATGCAGTCTTGCTATCTTCTCTGTCAAACTTTTTATGACATCTGCTGGAGTTCACCTCCTCACCCACAAATTCTGCTACATTACTTCTGATATGTTTTGACAGAAATTGACTGAAACCTTTTGGGGTATATCTGGCAGTTCAACCCTAAACACAACAAATTATTGTCTTCATTGTCAGTTGAGCTCAGCGGTAGTCAATCTCTTACCGACTCATGAAAGTACCACGTTGGCTTTTGTTTACAAACATTAAAAAAAAAGGTCAATTAAACTAGTGAATTGGTTTTATGTAAAGCAAGATTTTGATAGACTGGCGTTAAGACAAAGAAAAACAACTAATTGTAAATGCTATTTTTCAATTTTGCTGTATGAGGTTGTTTTAATTAGTGATAGCCATTGACAACAAGCTGGTCCCATTATGAGCTAATGTGGGATAATAACACTTGAAGTGTGTTTATGTCTTTAGAAATCGGTCTTCACAAAAATAAGATTATGGAAATGGAGGCAAGGTTTTCTGTGTTTGTTTTTTTGAATTTGCCTCATTTGTGAGCGTGTGTTTCCTTAGCCTTTGTTTAGGTATTGATTGTCTGCAAACAATCACGTTGTTGTGCTGTTTCGACATGTTTTCTCGCACTTTTAAGTTGCTGAATCTCCACATGAATCAATGTCATGTTTACCTGCAAAAATGAACTTTTCCACATTAGCTTGTGAAGAGAGTTTTATAGTTCCGGTCCTTTATGTTCCTAAACCCAGAATATGATCTGGCATATCTGCAATGCTGTTCTCATCGGCGGAAAGCTAAGCTCTTGTAGCGCCCGGCGGCGAAATTCTAATTACCCTAACGCAGCCTTGCGGAGAACCTCACAAATAGTTTTACATTTATATCTGCTGATGTATTTTCTAGGCGACAGAAATGTCCGCGGGGGGGTAGAATCCATCTGAGCGCTTGACTCTGGTTCCGGGGAGAGTGCGCGGGCTTTCACATTGTGCCGCTCTTGTACATAATTAAAGAGAAGCTCCTGGCACGACAACGCTCGGGCTTGTGGCGTCCCGGAGACCCCCATCAAGATTCACTGCTGCCTTTTTATTCTATTCGCTCAGGCAAAATGTGCATTTGTGTCGGGGTGTTTCTTTCAGCCGGGCCCTGATAACATACAATTTATATACGGCAAGTTAATTAAAATCCTTCAAGTAGGCCTAGTTCTTGTGTGTGTCTTTAAACCAACAAACCATTTACTGGGCTTTTTAATGTATTCAAGCCGGCGGGTATCACTCTCCCTTTCACATGTGACTTGCTTGACCCTCTGTTTAATGCATGCAAATAAGAAAGTGTGGTTCTCCTTCATGCAAGTCCTTACACTGTATACCATATTGAGAATAGAGATATATTCTTCTCTATTATTTATATAGCTGTCTTTCTGTCCGTGCATCTATCTGTCTACCATGTCTGTTTATCTATTTTTCAATCTATCACCCATCTGTCTGTCTGTCCATCTATTCACCTATCAATGCATCTATACAATAATCCAAAGAAGAGCACATTGACTTGCAAATGTAAAGTACAGTGGGGCAAATAAATATTTAGTCAACTACAAATTGTGCAAGTTCTGGCACTTGAAAATATTAGAGAGGTCTGTAATTGTCAACATGGTTAAACCTCAACCATGAGAGGCAGAATGTGGAAAAAAACAGAAAATCACATTGTTTGATTTTTAAAGAATTTATTTGCAAATCATGGTGGAAAATAAGTATTTTGTCAATACCAAAAGTTTATCTCAATACTTTGTTATGTACCCTTTGTTGGCAATAACGGAGGCCAAACCTTTTCTGTAACTCTTCACAAGCTTTTCACACACTGTTTCTGGTATTTTGGCCCATTCCTCCATGCAGATCTCCTCTTGAGCAGTGATGTTTTGGGGCTGTCGTTGGGCAACACGGACTTTCAACTCCCTCCACAGATTTTCTATGGGGTTGAGATCTGTAGACTGGCTAGGCCACTCCAGGACCTTGAAATGCCTCTTACGAAGTCACTCCTTTGTTGCCCTGGCCGTGTGTTTGGGATCATTGTCATGCTGAAAGACCCAGCCACGTCTCATCCTCAATGCCCTTGCTGATGGAAGGACATTTTCTCTCAAAATCTCTCGATACATGGCCCCATTCATTCTTTCCTTTACACAAATCAGTCGTCCTGGTCCCTTTGCAGAAAAACAGCCCCAAAGCATGATGTTTCCACCCCCATGCTTCACAGTGGGTCTGGTGTCCTTCGGATGCAATTCAGTATTCTTTCTCCTCCAAACACGAGAACCTGTTTTTCTACCCAAAAGTTCTATTTTGGTTTCATCTGACCATAACACATTCTCCCAGTCCTCCTCTGGATCATCCAAATGCTCTCTAGCGAACCGCAGACGGGCCTGGACGTGTACTGGCTTCAGCAGGGGGACACGTCTGGCAGTGCAGGATTTGAGTCCGTGGCGGTGCATTGTGTTACTGATAGTAGCCTTTGTCACTGTGGTCCCAGCTCTCTGTAGGTCATTCACTAGGACCCCCGTGTGGTTCTGGGATTTTTGCTCCCCGTTCTTGTTATCATTATGACGCCACGGGGTGAGATCTTGCATGGAGCCCCAGATCAAGGGAAATTATCAGTGGTCTTGTATGTCTTCAATTTTCTAATAATTGCTCCCACATTTCTTCACACCAATCGTTTTACCTATTGCAAATACAGTCTTCCCAGCCTGGTGCAGGTCTACAATTTTGTCTCTGGTGTCCTTCGACAGCTCTTTGGTGTTGGCCATAGTGGAGTTTGAAGTGTGACTGACTGAGGTTGTGGACAGCTGTCGTTTATACCGATAATGAGTTAAAACAGGTGCCATTAATACATGTAGTGAGTGGAGCCTCGTTAGACCTCGTTAGAAGAAGTTAGACCTTTTTGACAGCCAGAAATCATGCTTGTTTGTAGGTTACCAAATACTTATTTTCCATTCTAATTTGGAAATAATGTGATTTTCTGTTTTTTTTCCACATTCTGTCTCTCATGGTTGAAGTTTACCCATGTTGTCAATTACAGGCCTCTCTAATCTTTTCAAGTAGGAGAACTTGCACAATTGGTGGTTGACTAAATACTTATTTGCCCCACTGTATCTGTAAAAAGGCAACATTTCTTTGTGCATGTCAACTTGTATTCCATGTGCCTGAAAGCCTAAAAGCTGTGAGCGTGCGTAACATTGTGTGCGTGTTCTCCATCATGCCTCCCATCATTTTCCCAAGAGAGCCCCGTAAGGACACTTGGAGCAGCCAGCACCTGCTGAGTCACAGCGAGGCCCCGCAGAGGTAGAACATCAGGGCGCTCCTCTTACTGTCATTTGAAAGAGATGCCTTTGGCTTTGTTAGCTGTGACCCACATGCTGGTTGGCAGTACAAGCAGCTTGAGCCCATTGCGAAGGTCCGTCAGCCTGTATACTTTTTGGGACTTTTCCACTACCGTACATAGCACTCATTTGGCAACCTGTACCATATGGCTCATGGTGACCTGTTGCTGTGTTCAGACACGCAGCTGACAAAAGCTTAACTTATTGCTGTTTTTTTATTTTTTTATTTCAGTCTTCGTGGCTGTTTTCTTAAGTTTATGATCATGCAACTAATGCATTAGCCATGAGTGAGTCAGTTGGCTAATACAGTTAAGTTAGTCATTCAGGCGGTTATTTGGTCAGTTAGTCATTCAGGTGGGAAGGGAGTTGCGCAAAAAATCGCTGATTAGATGCATCGAGATTCGACACGATTCATAAAGGTTCAAAAACGATGATTTTCTCTTATAACTTTATGACAGCAGCTCGAAATTCAAGACAAGTCTGCCGCCGGACGGACGCACGTACAACGTCATGATGGATGCTGCCAGTTACTGAGCGAGAGATTTAGTCCCTTTTAAAAGATTGGAAAATAAATTTGTGTATGAGACAGGCAGGGACCCGGCGGTCGCGCTTCTGTGCGCATGTTAGATTTTAGAGCGAGAGGGGGAGAGAGATAGTTCGTTGCTCCTTGCCTTTCAGTTTTCCAGCATTAGGTTCAAGTTGTATTAATTGGAAAATGTCCCTAGTGTGTTGCTAAGTCCTGTGTGCGTCTACAAGAGGTGAGTACACGAACGGTGAGGAGGGAGTTGAAAGTCCGTGTTGCCCAATGACAGCCCCAAAACATCACTGCTCTAGAGGAGATCTGCATGGAGGAATGGGCCAAAATACCAGCAACAGTGTGTGAAAAGCTTGTGAAGAGTTACAGAAACGTTTGGCCAACAGAGGGTACACGACAAAGTATTGAGATGAGCTTTTGGTATTGACCAAATACTTATTTTCCACCATGATTTGCAAATAAATTCTTTGAAAATCAAACAATGTGATTTTCTAGGTTTTTTTTTTCCACATTCTGTCTCTCATGGTTGAGGTTTACCCATGTTGACAATTACAGGCCTCTCTAATCTTTTCAAGTGGGAGAACTTGCACAATTAGTGGTTGACTAAATACTTATTTGACCCACTGTACATGTGCGTTTGCGATTGTGTGCGTGCATGTGTGCATGCGATTGAAACCTATATCCGCCAGCGTTCCACACCTGTGCTGAGTAAGTGATTGATTTATTTGCACATAGTGGTGACGTCATCGCCCGTATAGGCGGCACTGCCGCATTACGTCACTCAGCACAAAAACTGCTCCCACACACCGGCCCCTATTATTATGGGCAAAGCAAAAATTATAACATCCAAAAAATTGGATCATTCAAGGAAAAAAAACAAATAAACAAATGATCTATTGCACTTTCATGAGTGCGTCAAACAGGTCTTCACTGACTGGCTGGAACCAGCAAACAAATTTAGCTTATTGGTCTCTCGATAAGATTGGTCGGCGTCGGAAGTTTCACACTCCTCACAGTTCCTCTTCGGTCAGGGTTCGTATTCACCACTCTGGTGGTGACTCAAGAACCTCTTGTAACGTTTGCATCAGCAATCAAAACAACGTCTCCTTGAATAAAATTTCTTCTCCTTTTGTTCCATTTATGAGGTTCTACCTTTTTTTTTTTTTCTTCTTAATCGATTCAGTTTTTTTCTTCTGCCCCGAGGTTTGTAGGACCTCCTCTTCTTGGCCTTTTCTTTTTTCTTTCGTTTTGTCCATAAGCGGATTTTAAGGGGGGGCCAGGGGGGCCAGGCCCCCCCCCGATGGCCGAAAAATGTCATTGCATGTAATTGACTTTCCTATTTATTTTTTTATTTATTTTTCCTATATATATATATATATATATATATATATATATATATATATATATATATATATATATATATATATACAGTCAATGGGAAAACCCATTGGCAGTGTATCAAATACTTGTTCTCCCCACTGTATATATATATATATATACTGTATATATTAAAGTTGTAAAGCAATAAAACTGCAACAAAAATGAAAGACATTAACAAAATCAAAAACTTTTTTATAATTGGTCGAAATTATTTTTCGGGCACCGTAGACAGTCATTTGCTTGGCATATAATTTAATCTGTATATATATATATTAGAAGAAAAATCATTTTTAAAGATGATTTTTTTTTTTTTTTTCTTTTATTGAAAATATTTTTTGGGGGGGATTGAATGATTTAGACACAAATGTCCTCATCATAATATGGCCCAAACACAAAAAAAGGATTGTTTCAATCAAAAGTTAAGTGTTCAATTGCAAATTTTTCAATCTCAAATATTTTTTCGAATTCAAAAACTTATTTCTAATATTGAAAATGTTCTTTTTTTTTAATGAAGTGATTCTTCTTTTTGAAAATCTATATTTTTTTGAAGCAACTTATTTTTTGATTGAATAATAAAGAGAAAAATGTCCTAGCCAAAATGTGGCCCAAACACAAATCAATACTACGTCAATCAAAAAGTTTCTTCAATAAAAATAAATAAATAAATAAAATAATCAAAGAAAAATAGCTTTCACATGCATTTTTTTTTTCGAGTTTTTTGACTTTCAAATTTATTTTTGCATTCAAACACTTTTTTTGGGGGGGGGATTGAAGCGTCTTTTTTTTGGTTGAAAATATTTATTTTGATTGAAGCAACTTTTTTGTTTTTTTTATTGAAGCAACTTTTTTTTGATTGAATAATAAAGACACAAAACTACCTCCATTTGGCCTCCGCCCAGGAGAAACAATTTTTGACTGAGGTAACTACATTGGCACGACACCGGCCAGCTACCAAATTCAATGGATGACGATCTTGGTGAAAAGTATTACCTAAGTAGCCTGATTTAGAATTCCCCTCAAGAATGATGGGAAACAAAAACGCTAATTCTTGTAAGTTAATTTTATTGCTGACACTGCGTTTTGGCGTCATCAACATATTGTGCCCCCCCACCCCCCAGCCCCAAAAGTCAAACTCTGCCAAGGGTTTTCTCTCCTCTTCCTCTTCGACAACCTCTCCCTTTGGTCCCAATTGTCAGGTGAAATTTTCTTCTTTAGCTTCACCTCGTCTGCCTCTTGTCCATCTGTTGCTTCCGCAGTTATTTTATTCTTAGCTAGTTTAACAGTTTTCTCTTTTGTTGTAGTCGATTCATCTTCTTTGGCTACATCTCTTTTCATCTTTGTCTTGTGTTTAATGTTCTCTTCACTCATAACAGATATTCAACACAAAAACTGCTCCAACAGTAAGAGTGGACAGGTATAAAAAATAGTCGGCAAAATACCCTGGAGAAAATTATCTGTCCTAGTGTAGACGTACCCTTAGTGTCAGTGACAATGATGGACCTCCAAATCCATTTTGACCGGGAGACTTTGCCGTGATTTGTTGCTGTCAATGGCCTCCAATGAGATAATAAAGACTGCTTTCTCGAGTGTGGAGTCTTGCGGGAAATCATTGCGCCTTTAGGCGTCGTTTCAGGCCCCCCCAAAAAAAACAACCCTGGGAGGATGTGCCTTTACGTTGCTCCACAGCTTCTCGGCGACACTTTTATGTCTTTCAACTTTCTGCAAACAATTTCCTGAGCAAGTTATGTGTGAATGCTTCTTTCATCAAAAGCAAGTCAGTTATGTCATTGTTTAGCTGCTAGCTAATTAGTCGGCTAATTTGTCGATTTTGCTCCCCGTACATCCTGAAGTGCAACATGCTTCTAAAGCGGGAATAAATAAAGACATAAAAGTGCGTCCATGTTAACACGATGGTACAACTGGCCTTGAAATAAACATGTGACTTCATTTATTTATACGAATAACATGCCTAAAAATAAACTAGTCTGATCATGTCAGCATTCGGTCGGAATGCCGCCTGGCTCTGTGAGCTGACACATCACGAGAGGCTCGTATCCTGGCTGGTCCACACTAGCATCATAGAACATCACCATTCACTCTCAGACTCCCAGTTGAAATAGATTGGACGTCTATAAGCATCAATGGCACTAATTTAACCTTTCCTTGATTGAAAGTACATCAATCTGGGGTGCCGTCATAAGCGGATTTTAAGGGGGGCCGAAAAGTGTCATTGCATATAATTGACTTTCTTATATATATAAAAGTTTTAAATAGAGGTGTGCAAAATTTCCGATTCTTAGATTATTCGCGATTCGGCCGTGGAAGATTCGAGAACGATTCACAAACATCCAAATTCCGATTATTGAAATATGCCAAGTAAAGCGGAAGTACAACACACTCAGCGCGCCGCGCGGGCTTCGGGACAGAACGGAGCGGGAGTAGCTAAACATTATGCTTCTCATTAACCGGCCCCTCGGGTAATGCCAACGCTCAACTCACGGCTCTAGCTCAACTCATGCCACGAGATAAAAAAACACAACAACATACCTGCCTGCTGCCGAAAAGCTGCTACAAGTACAGCTAAGCTACATAATGTTACGGTAGATATCATTTATATAGGACTAGATGGATTGTAGACTCGGTAGCGGTAGCAGCACATCTGCAAAAAGCTAGATGCGGGCGTTAGTAAACGGCCGCCATCTTAAAGCAGTAAACTTCCCTGCAATGCTGTTGTAGCGAACCTTCCAAGCAAACCTAATTAACTTTTTATCTAAAATACTCCTAAATCGGTAAAATATTGACTTGAATCTATCTTTAAAATAGTTTTAAAACTTTCACATGTCAAAAGTAGACAAAAGGGAAATTATGGAATAACGGGAGCAATTTTAACAACTTTAACAGTTGATTCACAACATTAAATTAATTGAATGTAGTTTAAAGCTGCTGATACAGAATGGGGACTGGAGTTTTTTTAATTTAATGTTATTTTTGTATATTTGTTTACTGCTATATGTTAACTTGATACTGAAATAGTAGTTTGGTTTAGCCTGAGAGTATTTTTGAACAATTTTGGAACTAATGTACAAAACTTTATTTAAAAAAAAAAAAAAAAAAAAGGAGGGGGGTGAATCAATAATCGTTTTATAATCGAATCGGAGCCTCTGAATCGTAATCGTAATCGAATCGTTAGGTGCCCAAAGATTCCCAGCTCTAGTTTTAAAGCAATAAAACTGCAACAAAAAATGAATGAAATGAACAAAAAAAAAATATTTTTATAATGGGTCAAAATTATTTTTCGAACAGATCATGTGACCAGCAACTTAGACGGCCATTTGCTTTGCAAAAAAATAAATAAATAAAGGGAGGGCAATTTTATTTTTCAAATGATTTTTCTCTTTGATTGAACTTTCTTTTTTGGGATTGAATGATTTAGACAAAAATGTCCTACCCATAATATGACTTCAAACAAATAAATCTTTTTTAATGAAAAATTAAGTGTTCAAATGCAAATCAAATATTTTTTCGCATTCAAAAAATCTTTTTTAATGAAAAATTAAGGGTTCAAATGCAAATCAAATATTTTTTCGCATTCAAAAAATCTTTTTTAATGAAAAATTAAGGGTTCAAATGCAAATCAAATATTTTTTCGCATTCAAAAACTTTTTCTCGGATTGAAATGTCTTTTTTTGAATAAAGTGATTTTTCTTTTCGAAAATATATAATTTTTGAAGCAACTTATTTTTTGATTGAATAATAAAGACAAAAATGTCCTATAGCCAAAATGTGGCCCAAACACAAATCAACATTAATTCAATCAAAAAAGTTGCTTTAATTAAAAAAAAAAGAGAGAGAGAAAAAAATCAAAGAAAAAAAGCTTTCACATGCATTTTTTATAGTTTTTTGAGTTTCAAATGTATTTTTGCATTTAAACACATTTAAAAAAACATTTTTGGGGGGGTTGAAAATATATATTTTGATCGAACATTGAGCAACTTTTTTGGGGGGGATGGAATAATAAAGACACAAATCGACCTTCATATTGCTCCGCCCAGGGGATAACATTTTTGACTGGGGTAACTACATTGGCACGACACCGGTGGGCGAACCATATTCAATGGATGACGATCTTGGCGAAAAGTATCGCCTAAGCAGCCTGATTTAGAATTCCCCTCAAGAATGATGGGGAGAAAAAAATGCTTATTGTCAGCTTATTATTATAAATATTCTTGTAAGCTAATTTTATTGCCGACACTGTGTTTTGGGGTCATCAACATGTTGTGCACCCCTCTGCCCCAAAAGTCAAACTCCGCTTATGGGTGCCGTGGCAATAACAGAGGCACTGTTCTCCTTATTACAAGCCTTCGTAGCGTCAGTATGATTCTCTAATTACTACATAATGCTTATTTAATGAACAGATTATTGGTTTTGACGAGCTTCATTTATTTGTCTGATTTGATTAGCTGCCCTCACATCATTAAAAGCAAAAGAAATGCACTCAAAATGCATCATAACGGCTATTGACGTTAAAAAAATCCAAATAAAAAGCACCCACCCTGCGGCGCGCTCGTGACAACGCGCCAATATGTGGTTGCTGGATAACATTTGGGATGGAATGGAAATAAAGGAATGAGGAGATCAATAGGAGGTGGACTGACGTGAAAGCAGCCGAAATAGTGATTAAACATTAATTGCGTTTGTTGTCAGTCACGCAAAAGAGGCCAACTGTAAGAGACCGCGTGTTAAAACTACTGCTTCATTAGCCAGCTAAAAAAAGGTTTTGTATATCATCCAGAATCTGTAGCCCTCAAAGAGGAAAGGAGACTATTATGAAAAATTGAATTTCGAAAAAGTAAATAAAAGTATATTTTGCATGTTTTTCTGGGAATATGTGTTTGAACTAGTGCTATCAAATTTATCGCGTTAACAGGCGGGAATTAATTTTTTCAATTAAATCATTTACTCTCAGCAGTGTTCACGTTTTACTGGATTTTGACTGATTTTGCAAGGCCCACAGAAAATTCTGTTCTATTGCTATGTAAACATTAGGCCTGAACGATATTGGAAAAAACTATTGCTGCAATTTTTTTTGAGTTTATTAATTAATTAATTAATATTGCGATATTATAATGTGATATTAAAAAAAATAATAATAATAAAAAATCACTAGATGACTTGAATAGCTGTTTGGAAAGACTTTGGATGACTCACTATGACCACAGTGTACAGTATTCCATCGTTTTTCGTGGCTAACAGGGACCAGAACCCTGCCACGATAAGTGAAAAACCGCGAAGTAGCGCACCCCACCCCAATTTTTTTTCCCCCTTTTTTTGTGTGTGTGCTCAATGTATTTATTCAGATTTAGCATTGGAAAGAGATACATATACATATCTCATTTGGATGATCCAGAAGAGGACTGGGAGAATGTGTTATGGTCAGATTAAACCAAAATAGAACTTTTTGGTAGAAACCCAGGTTATCGTGTTTGGAGGAGAAAGAATACTGAATTTTATGCTCCTGAATGATATGAACCGCTTGGATGTGTGTGGAAGCGATCGCTATATTTATTTAGTTTTTTGTATCCCGCGCCATGAAAATAACAGACTTCTGGCTTCGGTCTTGCATTGAGGAGGAGGGCGCTGTGACGTGTACGGTAGAAGGCGTCCTCTTCACTGTACAGCGTACTGTTGTGTATGAGGACGAAGGATTCAGCTGATTTTTCGGATTAATACATTTTTCGCATCACGCCAGCCAAATGGCTGCAGAAAAATCATTCTGTATGAGGGAGAGGCGTATGCGCCTTTTTGGAGTTTCAAAAGGTTCCCGTTCACTGTGGATATTGGCCAAAACAAGCCCGACTACTGTGGGATCATTGGACTTACGAGGAAGTGAGTAAACATCTTGTTTAGTATTATGTCAAATATTAATACAGCTATGACAAAGTAAACACTACAAACTTTCTTTAAATAAAGGGCTACTTACGTTTGATCATTGATAGGCATGTAAAAAGCTCTCCTCATGCACATTAGCAGCACGTTAGCTCCACAACAACTGCAGCCGCCCTCCTCCGGGGAACGAACTGTAAATTGCTCTCTGCTGGGCGGTTTGCCGATCAGCGATGACAATCGACAACCCAGTCGTCATGTCAAATAATGCAGGCTAGTTATGTATGATTTTCCGCTTCGAAGACTTTGAAACATCACTCGGTTCGGGTTAGCATGTCGGCTAGCTGTCACGCCTTTTGGTTTGTTTACATTCTCCGAAGCCGGGGAAGGGAAATGACATTTGTCTGATTTAGGTGTCATAAAATATCGTTCGGGAGGTGCGACAGTAAAGGTGAAGTCGACAGTTTTGACCATTATGGAGTAATTTTGCCATGTCGTCCTGAATAAATGCATTGTTATTATTTCATATTCCATTTAGCACAATACTGTTATTTGTCATGACCATGCCATTTATTTAGCAATTGGGGAAAATACTTGGATAAAAATATTGATGTAAAGAGACAGAAACAATGACATTTTGCAGCTCTCTTCGTCGCGTTTCCTCGTTGTGAATAGCTCCCCCTCGATGGGCTGACTGGTCCTTCTCAAGTCATTTATATAGCTATTGGGGAAAAAAATACTTGGATAAAAAGAATATCCTGTAAAAATATTGGAGTAGAGAGACTGAAACAATGACATTTTGCGGCGCTCATCGTCGCGTTTTCCTCGTTCTGAATAATTCCCCCTCAATGGGCTGAATAGTAAAACCGATGAGCCCAGTCTACCGCTGACGTCATCCACCTGTTGGGGACGCTAAAGCCCTATAATGGTACGCGTGGCTAACCAGTAGATTAAAAGACTAATTTCTCGTCATCTGCGCTCTGCTAAATTGTTGTATATAGTCGAATCGTCTCAAAATATGATTCTAATTCACATAATAATGCCATTTAATACTTTTTTTCTCATGTCGTATGCTCTATAAACATGAACATGTGGATTAGTTGATCTTCCTCAAGAAAAAATCTGCCCTTCAAAAAATATATGGACAGTGATGAGGAGTAAAAAATGTGGAAACACAGGCATAACTGAAAGACTTTGCTGTGTATAAGGTTAAAGTAATGATTATTGACCTGTCTAAAATGCCATATTTTTATTCCCCCAATTATACCATTGGTAAAGATTAATTTATTATTTATTTATGATAGCATTGCAGGTTTAATTCTTTTTTTTCTAGAGCTGCTGCATATAATTAATATTTTTTGTTTGTAAGATGTTTACGTTGAAAGTTTGCACTTAAATTACTTACCTCTTGTGTTCAAAGCACCAGGAAATACAGTAATTGAATTACTGCACTTTATTGTTGTCTGTCATTGGAGTTTTATTATCAATCCTATCCAACAAAATGACGGTCATATAGTAAGCCTTAATTTTTTTTTCATTAAAAAAATAAAACATAACATTGGTATGAAATTTTGTTGTTTAATTTTGCTATTAGAAATGTAGTCTTTTTTATAAGTTTAAAATACTGTACGAACACACACAACAAATGTTTACTATCGTATCGTTTTCACTCTGTATCGAACCGTATTGTTCTTAAACTGTATCGAATCGCTCGGCCATAAAAATGTATCGTTTTTGAATCGAATCGTAACCTGTGTATCTAGATACATATCGAATCGGTTTCATGCCAAAGATTCCCAACCCTAGTTTAAACCGGTCTGAATGACAAAGCAGTTTTCATCATGATTCAAACATGTTTGAAGTAATCAAACACAATAATATCTCCTACTTGCAGTTAATCATAAAGCATTCTATTTTAGCGATTAATCATCAATACCTGAACTTTAATGTCAGCATTCGTTATATTGTAAGCATTCATTAGCAAAAGTAAATATTTAATAAACCTTTAATGATTATCTTAACAATAAGCTTTAATACAATCAACTACATTTTCATTTAAGCAGATGACATCAGGATTCTTTCCGGGTGTCTTGCTTTTATCGTACCTCAAAACATTAATTACTAACCAACTGTATTAACAGTTATATAAAGCAGCAGCATAACTGCTGCTTTATATAACTTAATACACAATCACTTCCTGCTTGCCATGAAAATAATTTAATGCAAGGCTGGTATTTCTGCAATTGAGGTAAACACGTGTGGCATTGTAATAGAATTCGAACATTGAGTCTGTGTTTAATAACTTGAATTCATAGAACATAGCGAGGTGATTCTTTCTGGTTTATGCAACCGCCTGCCCCGTTTCACTATTGATCTAAGATCCAGCTCGTAATTCTCGACGTGTTATGTGATATTGCTGATGACGAGTCATATCTGATGTCTGTGTGAGTAGCTGTGTAAGCCATTTTGTGTGTGTCTGTGCCTGTTTCATTGATTGTCAGAGTCCAAGAGTGTGACAGTCTTGCATTGAGTCAATAAGAATATTAGTTGTTAGTGCTGCCACATATGGAGTATAATATGTCAGCCGTCAAAGCGCCTACACAAAGTTTGTTTTCATATTTATCAGTAAATGCGTCAGGGTCCTGAAGCTAATCTTAATATCTTACAGAGACAAACCAATTAACAGTAAATGTAGTTTCTCACTGATGCTTTTGTTTATCATCACCGTATGAAAAATGTAAATCTATCCGACCCTATGTGATATGAGAATATGCAGGTGGATAAACAGTACATTTCAGACTTTAGGAAAAACTGGGAACAGTCTGGATTCTTCTCAGGAGTAGTTTGCCAACCAAAATGACTCCAAGGGTGTGATGACGATTCTCAAAAGAACCCGGGATGATATCCAAACAACTGCAGGCTTCGCTGCTCTCAGTCAGTGTTCATGACTCAACCATTGAACAATTGGCAAAAATGCCAGTTGCAAGGCACAAGCAGCCGCTAACGAAAATAACCTCCACAAAGGCTGGACTAACATTTGGCTGGAAACATCTTGTCGTTATCCAAGACCTTTGGAGGAATATTTAGCGGAGTGGTGGGCTGCCTCTTATTTCTGTCATAAAAAACAACAAGAACATTAAACTTAACGTGAAATATTTTCTGGGGCTGCTTTGTCGCTTCAGAACCTGGACTTAATTTAACAATAAATTCTAATGTCCCACAGAAAATCCTGCATGCTAACGTGAATTAGTTCATACCCTAGATCTCAAGCACACTTGGTTATTTAGCAGAACGGTGACCTCAAACCTGCATTTAGTGAGAAATATACCATTTAAAAGGCAGTAAAATATTTTTGTATTGTACAGACCCTACCAAAACCCAGATCTTCCTTCTGTCCTTAACTACAAGTACTTCATTTAATCTTCGGTGCAAATGAGACACTTTAGCGAATGTTACACAATCAGTTGCAGTGTTAATTATTCGAGTTCTTGGGAACAAAACATCGCTAACGTCGACGCCTGGTTGCTCTCATCGACATTTCCGCTGTAAACATTTGCTGTTGCTCCTATACAACAACAGGATGTCACACGTTATCATTAGGAGGCAGCATGAAGGCCGGCAGGGACAATACTCATTTGTATACATTTTGCACTTAAGTAGAAGGCAATTAAAGCTCCCCACTCTTGGCCTTTTTAATTCATTCACTGCCAATTAAAAGGACTGACATCATTTCATTTGAACTGGAATAGCAGATGTTCCTGTTTCAGTTGCCATTTACAATGGTAGACGTCCAATCCATTTGGATTGGGAGGGGCTGGCAGAGATCGAAGCCATTACACTAGAACAGTACTTCTCAAATAGTGGGGTGCCCCCCCCCCCCCCGGGGTGCCCCCCCCAGGGGGGCGCATCGCTCTAATTTTTTGCCGTACTAGAATAAAGTGTAATCGCACATCCACTCAGTGGGTGGCACTGCCGCTCTCATTTTCAGCGTGTGCGCAGTAAGTATTTTTGAACCAAACAAGAGCACACAGCAAAGAGCACCGGAGATATGAAAAGCTAAGACAAGGAAATACAGTGGGGCAAATAAGTATTTAGTCGACCACTAATTGTGCAAGTTCTCCCACTTGAAAATGTTAGAGAGGCCTGTAATTGTCAACATGGGTAAACCTCAACCATGAGACAGAATGTGGAAAAAAAACAGAAAATCACATTGTTTGATTTTTAAAGAATTTATTTGCAAATCATGGTGGAAAATAAGTATTTGGTCGATACCAAAAGTTCATCTCAATACTTTGTTATGTACCCTTTGTTGGCAATAACGGAGGCCAAACGTTGTCTCTTCACAAGCTTTTCACACACTGTTGCTGGTATTTTGGCCCATTACTCCGTGCAGATCTCCTCAACGGCAGTGATGTTTTGGGGCTGTGGTTGGGCACAACGGACTTGCAACTCCCTCAACAGGGGTTGAGATCTGGAGACTGGCTAGGCCACTCCAGCACCTTGAAATGCTTCTTACGAAGCCACTCCTTTGTTGCCCTGGCTGTGTGTTTTGGATCATTGTCATGCTGAAAGACCTAGCCACGTCTCATTTTATATGCCCTTGCTGATGGAAGGAGATTTTCACTCAGAATCTCTCGATACATGGCCCCATTCATTCTTTCCTTTACACCAGACATGTCCAAAGTGCGGCCCGGGGGCCAAATGCGGCCCCTGGTCAAATTTCATCCGGCCCCCAGCCTCTGTCATAAAATCAATAATGTCTGGCCCGCACACAGATTTATTAAATTGGTCAGCAGTACTGCTTACACATTAAATGCTTCTCCTCATTTACCCACTAAAAGGCAGCAGCCCTCTAAGCAACATTACCCCGTGTGACCCTTGACTTCCAATTTTCTAAAATGGCAACAATCATCAACAAAAAACAAAGTTGACTGCGACGGCCGACGCTTCAAGGATAGGTGAAAATTGGACTATTTCTTCACTAAAATACGCAACAACTGTGTCTGCCTCATTTGCAAAGAGACAGTCGCTGTTTTCAAAGAGTTCAATGTGAGGCCAAACAAGACACGCTGACATGTACGACAAGATTACAGGGCTGATACGCAGCGAGAAATTGAAGCAACTTGAAGCTAGTTTAATTTCACAGCAGCAGTATTTCGCAAGATCCCGAGAGTCGAAAGAGAACGCCACAAAGGCTAGTTGCGAGATTGTTAAAATTATTAATTCAAAAAAAAAAATGAATAAAGCAAATGTGACACACAGAATGGCTTGCTAAAATTTGCTTAAATATATTGTTCTACGTAAAGGACGTCAGCCAAGGTCGGCCCCACACATTTTTACCACACCAAATCTGGCCCCCTTTGCAAAAAGTTTGGACACCCCTGCTTTACACAGATCAGTCGTCCTGGTCCCTTTGCAGAAAAACAGCCCCAAAGCAGGATGTTTCCACCCCCATGCTTCACAGTGGGTATGGTGCAATTCAGTATTCTTTTTCCTCCAAACATGAGAACCTGTGTTTTTCACCTCTTCAATCTCTGCAGCAATGCTGACAGCATTTCTGTAATGAGCTACATTACATTTAGAAGAGAAAATGACAAGCAGTACTTAATTCGGACATTTAGGGATGTGCGTAGTTTCTAAGGGGTGTACTCACTTTTGTTGCCAGGGGAATAGATATTAATGGCTATATTTTGAGTTATTTTGAGGGTAAAATAAATTAACTCTATTATATAAGCTGCACACAGACTACTTTTCATTGTGTCAAAGTGTCATTTTGTCAGTGTTGTCCAATGAAAAGATGTACTTAAATATCTGCAGAAATGCGAGGGGTGTACTCATTTTTGTGATACACTGTATATTTCTACAATATAGTCTATTGTAAATAACCTGTTTTGACCATAGGATGTATAAAGGCCCAAAACGCCTATGACCATACCTGCTGTTTCTATTGAATGATCAGATATAAAACTATTCAGTCTTATTTTTTTCTGTTGAATGTTTATCGTAATGAGTTGAATAAATATTATAGAGCTTCAAAACGGTTCATTGCGCAAGTTCGGTTGTCAACTGGACATCAATATTACAAGTTTTGACAAAAGTTAAATATAAAGGCAGCATCAAAGGCATGCAAAATTGGACAAAAGATGCGTGGACCTTAAAGGATTAATTCTGATTTACGCGGAAATTTGGATTACGTCACCAGCATAGGAATGGAACTCATTTATTACCTGGGGACTACCTGTGACTACCTATGTTTTTTTTATTTTTTTTTTTTAAATTGACTAGTGTTTTAATGAATTAAAGACACATTTAATGTCATTTTCATTGATTTAATTCCCATTTTAATTAGGCTCGAGCGTTTACGTCACAGCAGCACGGGAACATGCGAGATTTGCAACAACGCAGCCATTTTGGAAGCACGTCTGCATCACGGGACATTTAAACTTCACGGCAAATACAATTCAACTACGAGTGCCAAAAATGGAAAAAAGAAAGGAAAACTTGCTAGTTCGATACAGAGACAAACTTGTTACCACGGCGAAGGACAGATATGTGAACAATTTTAAGGATGTGAACAATGTTGACCCTTATGAGCAAGCCGAACACAAATGGAATAAAGATGTCGACAAGCTTCCACCACTATGCGAAATGGACATCATGCTGTATTTAGTGTTTGGTGTAAGTTCTGAAACTACAAATCGCTACAAAGCTACGAACAGTTTTGCTGCGGATGGGTGCAGAAACTCCACATTATGACCATAGCAAACGGCAACACCATCTTTCTAGCAAAGGTAAGCAATGTGTGTTTACATTAGTCTGTGACCACGGATGTACAAAATTTTTTGTTGCAGAAAATGTAGCTTGTGTACAAATTCTTTGCCACTCTCTCACGTCAACATATTACAGCTTTTTCATTTAGCAACGACAGGAATTATGTCTTATGAAGACAATGCATATGTATGCATGCTAATTGGTTAGCTGTAGCTATAGCTAACAACAGGCCGACTTAGGGCATAAAGTTACCGAAATTTGCGTAAACAAACGAAATTAACTTACCGGAGTGGAAGTGCATAGAGCAAACTCTGTGTGTAACACGAGAATCGAACGTTATGGCCTTCCTTCTGATCGAGGCCACCCATGCCATTCTTCGACGTTTGGTAAGTTCAGATTTGACCTTTCCCTCACCTTTTCTCCATGTAGGGATCCGGAAGAAACTCAATGGGGTTCCGTCGAGCTGTACATTCTTCTTTCCATTCGATCGGTTGTTGCAATTCTTTACCACACAATAATTTCCAACCATTTTTAATGAGCGACCTGTGTTGAAATGCCTCACTGTTTATGTTTCCTGGGGTTCTGACACCGAACTTCCCGCTTCCAAAATGGCGATAGCGGCGGAAACCTCACGAGTGCCACGTCATACGCTCGAGCCTAATAAATTAATAACATATGTAAGTATTTATTTAAAGATTTATTCATATAATACATTTTATTCCATTTGGTCCTCCATGCATTACGACACGACGTAATCACAAACTAGCTTGTGATTTTAATGTGTTTTCTAAAAGGAAACCTTTACTTTGGACTGAAATTACATGGGTGGAGATTGAAAAATGTACAGCCACAGAGTACTTCCTCCCACCACTGAGGACCAATGATGCAAATCACTTGTGGGTTCCCAGTGCACTCCGCCACAGTGTTACTTGTGGGGGCTATTTAGTTGTTGATGTTTTTTTCTCGGGGCTCAGATCCCGAATTATAGCACAGAGCTTCTCTGGCTCATTTGGAGGCTAATTTGCAGGCTTTTAGTGGCCCTGGTGGACACTTTTGAGTTGTTATCAGCAAAGCCGCACGCCCGCCTCATGCCAGTTTGTCGGATCGCCACATTCGGCGGGCCCCGGGGGAGGGGGCACTACCCCCGAAGACTGCTGCCTGATGCGGGATATACAAAAGGGGATGATCACCCTAAGCCTGATGCTCTTTTCGCAAAATCCACAGAAGATCCGGCTAATTATCCTCACTTGTAGTTATATTTATGTGCCTTTGAGGAGAGGCAATACATACGCGTCCTGCTCGAGACGAGATAGGGACAGTCGAACTAATCATCTGACCACCGCCGAGCTAGTTTTTTGTGTGGGTGGATATCTAAAGCCCTCAAAAGTTTTGCTTTTCCTTATGATTAGAGACAACATAAAACAAGATTTTTTTCAATTTATTCTACTTTGATTTGATTCAGTCTTGAATATTTTCATTCCGAAAGATAGACGAATAATATATAAAAGCACATTTCAATATAGTAGTGGTGATAGTCGTAATAGTAGAGTGATCACTCGTTTTCAATAAAGATGTCCCGATCGATCGGGTCCTATCATGTCATTTTCAAAGTATCGGAATCGGCAAAAAAATATCGGACATACCTTTTTTTAATATATACAGTATATATTTTTTATTTAAATCGTTTTCTAATTGTATTTAATGTTACAGACAAAATGTCTTACACTCATCCAGAGTAATTTTGGCTTAAAGTAGGGCTGTCAAATTTATTGCGTTAACAGCGGTAATTATTTTTTTAAATTAATCACGTTAAATAATTAACGCATACGCTGCACGACCCACTCACTCATTGTCGCGTTCTATCTATAAAGACGCCGTTTTACCTATAGATACCGCTAAAAGGCAGCGTATATTGAGTAGAGAGAATTTTGTCAGCCTTTGGAGCCATTTTCTATGTGGCTAAAGCCTTACAATACCTCTCTCAGCAATTAAAAATAACGTGGTAGGCAACGTGGGGAAGAAAGGTAGTAGTTGATCATTTTCTTAACACCCTATGTTCTTTCCCAACGCAGAGAAAATATATCAATTGGTGCCCCTACGCACAGTCATGGTTGCCCTTCCCATCATGCATTTGGGCAGAAGTTAAATTGCTGCAGTATCATTTACTGAAAGCTCGACAAATACACTAGATGACAATATTTAGTCACAATATACAAAGTCACATTTATCCTTTAAGAACTACAAGTCTTTCTATCCGTGGATCCCTCTCACAGAAAGAATGTTAATAATGTAAATGCCATCTTGAGGATTTATCGTCATAATAAACAAATACAGTACTTATGTACTGTATGTTGAATGTATATATTCGTCAGAGTTTTATTCATTTTTTTCTTAATGCATTGCCAAAATGTATATGATCGGGAAAAAATATCGGGATTGATTGGAATTGAATCGAGAGCAAAATAAAAAAAGCAATCGGATCGGGAAATATCGGGATCAGCAGATACTCAAACTAAAACGATCGAGATCGGATCGGGAGCAAAAAAAAACATGATCGGAACAACCCTAGTTTTCAGTGTTGTTAATAACGGCGTTAGAATATAACGGCGTTACTAACGCCGTTATTTTCTTCAGTAGTGAATAATCTAATTAATTACTAGCCACGTTTACATGCTGACTTTTATTCATACCGATTCAAATCATTCCGAATGGAAATTTCACATCAGCTTTTTACATGTCACTTCATCTATTCCGATCCAGCGTTTGCATGTGACTGCCTTTATTCCGAAAGGACGTTTGACAACTGCCGTCTGACATGCGCAGATTAATCAAAACAAAGCGTCACGTTGCAAAACATGGAGATCGATCGTCAGATCAGCTGCTGTTTTAACTTTTCGAGTGGAAACGAAACTTCAGAATGATACGCCGTTCATTTAAAAAGTTGTGTGGGTGCGCTGTGCGTGTGCTTGGAAGCCATGTTGCAAGTGACGTTACTTACGTCACCAAGTGACGTCACCACGTCAGTACGGAGCATGCGCAGAAAGAACGCAACCAGACACCATTCCGCTTCCCTGTTTACATGATATAATTTTACTTCTAATCGGTTTGGGAAAAGGAATATTCCACCCCTGTGAATCGGAATGAAATTCCATTCGGTTTGGGCCTGTTCATTCCGAATGAGGTGTTTATATGGAACACATTTATTCGGTTTGAACAAATATTCCGATTGTAATTGGAACATTTGGCTCCATGTAATCGTGGCAACTGATCTCATCTTTGCAACGCCGTTACCGTTACTCAGGCAGGAAAGGCGTGCGTTACTTTGTTGGTTGACTGACGCGAGAAAAGTCCGAGAAAGACGGACTCACTAAGACGTGAGAGCAGAGCAGAATTGGGGAGGAGGCAAGGGAGGGTGACGCCGTTGCAAACGCGATGCTACTATGCTAGGTGGCTCCTATAATACCTGACTGTAGCTGATAGCCTACAAACTACGCCCACATGACGCTTCGGTAGATATCTCATATATACAGAACTACTGTAGATGCAAATGACAGACACGGCTGCATTAGCAACATGTATAATAAACAGTGTTGGGAATAACGCCGTTACATAACAGCGTTATTTTTTTCAGTAACGGGGTAATCTAACTAATTTTTTTTCCCGCCGTTACCGTTACTGATGGTCAAAATCGGCTCGTTACTTACTTTGAATAAATTGAAGAAACTACCAGCCGTAGCGAGTCTACTTTGCTCTGTTTATTTGTCATCCAAGACTTGGGGTGCATTCAGGTTCGTGGCAATGAAAATAGTAAACACACATAGCCTACCTTTGCAAGAACAATGGAGTTGCCGTTTGATACGGTCATAATGTGCAGGTCCTGCACCCATCCGCAACGAAACTGTTCGTAACTTTGTAGCCATTTGTCATTTCGGAATCGCTGATGAGTTTAGTAACATACACCAAACAATAAATACAGCAGAATGTCCATTTCGCCTAATTGTGGAAGCCCATCGACATCTTTACTCCATTTATCTTCGGCTTGCTCGTAAGGGTCAACATTGTTCACATCCTTAAGTTTGATCACATATCTGTTCTTCGCCTTAGTAACGAGTTTGTCTCTTTATCGAACTGGCAAGGTAAAGTTTAATTTAAAAATATATATACAGTATATATTAAAAAAAGGCATGGCCGATATTTTTTGGCCAATTCCAAATCTTTGAAAATGACATGATCGGGCCTGATCGATCTGGATGCTGATCGATCGGGACATCTCTACTTTACGTTACACTCATCCAGAGTCTTTAGTTTAGGCTTAAGGTAGGGTTATCAAAATTATCCCGATAACGGCGGTAATTAATTTTAAAAAAAATGTATCACATTAAACTATTTAACGCAATTAATGCATGCGCTGCACGACCCACCCACGCATTGTCGTGCTCAATCTGTAATGGCGCCGTTTTACCTATATAGAGAGATAAAAGGCAGTGTAAAATGAGTAGAGTGAATTTTGGCAGCCTTTGGAGCCTTTTTTTAATTGGCTAAAGCCTTACAATCCCTCTCCCTACCATTAGGAATATCATGGGAAGCAATGTGGGGAAGCAAGGTAGCAAATGATCTTTTTCTTAACACCTTATGTTATTTCCCAACGCAGAGAAGATATATCAATTGGTAGCACTACGCACAGTCATGGTTCCACTTCCCATCATGCATTTGGGCATGGCTACAGTATCATTTACTGAAAGCTCAACAAATACACTAGATGGCGATATTTAGTCACAATATACAAAGTCACAAGTCTTTCTATCTGTGGATCCCTCTCACAGAAAGAAAGTTAATAATGTAAATGCCATCTTGAGGATTTATTGTCATAATAAACAAATACAGTACTGTATGTTGAATGTATACATTCGTCCGAGTTATATTCATTTATTTCTTAATGCATTGCCAAAATGTATATGATCGGGAAAAATTATCGGGAATGATTGGAATAGAATCAGGAGCAAAAAAAAGCAATCGGATCGGGAAATATCGGGATCAGCAGATACTCAAACTAAAATGATCGCGATCGGATCGGGAGCAAAAAAACATGATCGGAACAACCCTAACGTAAATATTTTATGTCCGGGGCAAAACTTTTGTCGACATCTGTGGTAAGCAATTCAAATCTGTTTATTTTTGTTGCACTTCAAGTGTAGGATAAATCTGTTGCTGGTGAGGTGCAATAAATATTACAAGGTTCTATAACACAACTACCTGTCTGTTCTTCTCTATTCAACTGACTCGAATACTGCTCAGAAAATTTCAAATTCTTTGACATACAACAGCTTCTTTTTAAAGTAACAGAAATAGTTACTTTCCCTGGTAACTAGTTACTTTTACTATAGAGTAATTCAGTTACTAACTCAGTTACTTTTTGGAAGAAGTAGTGAGTAACTATAACTAATTACTTTTTTAAAAGTAACGTGCCCGACACTGATAATAAAGAACTAGATGCGTTAGTAAACAGCCGCCATCTTAAAGCAGTAGACTTCTCAGAAAGGCTATGTTGTAGAGAGCCATTCTAGCGAACCTAAGTAACTTTTTATCTAAAATGCTCCTAAATTGGCAAAATATTGACTTAAAGCTGTCTTTAAATGATGAAATAGTTTTAAAACTTACACATGTCAAAAGTAGACGGAAGGGAACTAATTCAATAACGGGAGCAATTTTAACAACTTTAACGGTTGATTCACAACATTAAATGACTTCCACACATAGCAAATGTTACTATCTAGTTATCGCAATAGCCGCAATACCCCTGTGTCTAGTTAAATTTAGGGTAAAGAATTCGGCTAGGGCCAATTGTCCCAAAAAACCTTTTAAACTTCACGTTGTGTGACCTGTTTTTTTTTTTTTTTGAGAAAAAAAAATACATGAAAATTATCACCAGTTACTATCCTAAGTAACTAATTACTCTTACAGTCAGGTAACGGAGTTACTAACGCAATTACTTTTTGGGAGAAGTAATTTGTAACTGTAATTAATTACTTTTTTAAAGTAAGATTAACAACACTGTTTATACGTACTGTACGATGCTACTTTTGTTAGCTCATCTATGGCATTTTGTATTGTGTGTTAGCAATATGCTAGCAGACTTTCATGACATAATTATGTAGTTTGTTTGAATACCACAATGTGGAATTTTGGATTTGCTGTAAAAGTTTCGCTGATGATACAGTATGATAGCAAGTTGTAAGTTAAGGTGCCATTGTATGTTGTTTCCTTAAGTGTTAAATGTTCTTATCAAGTTCTCTATTAAAAAAAGATCATTAGTGTTAGCCTACTAGATAATCATCTTTTTCATTATTGTACTTGATGAAGTACGACCAGAGCCCAATTTGTTATCTCGACATTACGTCCAATATTCCGACATGACAAACGGCTGTTTCTGTCCGAATTGTTCCTGATTAATTAAATCACAGACGAGTGATAATTGATTTAGTCCGTGCAGTCGCAGCTCGACGAGACTTTTGCTCTCATTAGTGATTACGTTTAATTCAGTTTTCGTTGAGGTTGGAACAAAAAGGTCTCGCCGGGGTTGTCACTTCTCATCAGACGCTGAATAACAAGCAAGGAAGCATAAAGTCATATTCCGTAGCGTGTGGTTGCTATGCCGACCTGCTCTTTATACAAGTTTTCTCAGTGATTCAACTTGGATATAATGGTGCAATGTTCTTAATTCCTTCGCGCTCTAATAGATTGGCGTCTCACTGTCGAGTCGAAAGTACTCGAGTTCAATTTAAGAGAGAGTGAGAACTTCTTAACTTGCTGGCCATCTCGCACGCCGTCTTATGATGAGGTACTCGATTCTCAGCGTAAATTTGAAGGGCTGTTTCAACAAGGGGGAAATGTACTGGCGGGATGCCTGCCAGTTAGTTATTCACGCTCACGCCATACCTGATTAAGAACCTGTGTTGATTTTGATGAAATCTGTTTCAAGCAGTAGGGAAAAATGACCAAATTAATGAATTTCATTTGGGACTAAAATGTGTACAGTGCCCTCCATACTGTAATTATTGTCACCCCTGAAAAAGATGTGTTTTTTTAGCTTCTAATTTTTTTTTTTTTTTTTTTTTTTTCAAATAATATGGGAACTTAATGGAAAAAAAGAGAAAAACCCAACCTTCATTACAAGTGCATTCATTCAGTGGGGAAAAAAATCCCACCTAAAGAAAAAAATATTTGACATCAAATAATGTGTGTCACAATTATTAGCACCCCTGGTGTTAATACTTTGTACAACCCCGTTTTGCCAACAAAACAAGGTCTGGGGACTGAGATGGCCATGGGAGGAGCTTGATTTTGTGTCCGGTGAACCATTTCTGTGTAGATTTGGCCATATGTTTAGTGTTATTGTCTTGCTGAAAGACCCAGTGACGACCCATCTTCAGTTTTCGGGCAGAGGGCAACAGATTTTGATTTCAAATGTCCTGGTATTTCAAAGCATTCATGATGCCGTGCACCCTAACAAGGTTCCCAGGGCCTTTGGAAGCGAAACAGCTCCACAGCATCACTGACCCACCCCCATACTTCAGAGTGGGTATGAGGTGCTTTTCAGCATGCGTATCTTTCGTGGCATGCCAGACCCACTTAGAGTGTTTGTTGCCAAAAAGCTCAATCTTGGTCTCACACAAAAATATCAAAATTGTGACGTAATTTGTTTAAAAGTTTAATATAAGCGAGTGAATAATTTTTTTAAAGTCGTTTTTTTTTTTTTTTAATGAAATATGAGACATTAATTAATGATTCTAAGCTAAATATGACAGATATTTTGAATAATATATATCAGGGGTCAGCAACCTTTTTGGTGTGGCGTGCCACTTTCAAATTTTCTTGTCAATCAGTGTGCCACACCCAGATTAATGACGCACATCCAAATTTTTATATCCAACAGAGCTGTAATTTTACTCCAAACAAAACAACATGAACATACGTTGAAATCTTACAACTACCATTCTTCTTTATCAAATAACTAAAAAATAAAAGTATATTGTAGAAAATATCAAAACTTGAGCATCATCTTATGTAAACATATCACACACACACAACCCAGCAAGAAAAGGGGAACAAACGTGATTCTCAGTGCAGGTCTCTCACAGTACAGAGCGGGCTGTTTTAACCTTCGAAGTCAGAACAGGCGACTACTTTGTCTTGTTCACTAACAGTGAATTCTACGCACAATTTTAGATTTTATATAACAAATACAAAAGATGCCTACCTTAATGTGATCCCTGGCCCTGTTTTCCATGAATTTCATGTTTTGTCTCGTAGTGGCGTTTGACACTTGTTGTGCGACACACACACAACGCTCTCGAGGCATAATGCACAGAGCAAGCGGAAGTAACCAGCCAACCAGTTGTTACCGGCACCCCCAAGGGGCCGCTGTCCCCTACAGTATGACCAGCTTACTAGTTAAGCGTAAGAAAAAGAGAGGCAGGGAGCAAGGTGTTGAGAGAGAGTTGTGCGAAGAGCGCCATGAAAAGTGGCTGTGTCCCATGCTGGTTTTAGTTTTGTTAATAAAAGTCTCCAGCAAAATACCATCCAACGTGTCACTGTGTTTTTATACACATCACCACCTCTCTGAAGTAAGCACCGGGCGAATCGACCACAACAAGCCACGTTAATCGCCTGTCCACTTCACACTATGGTGCAGAGTTGCAATTATCAAAAAGTGCAATTGGTAACACAGTGTACTTCCGCCAGCTCTCTGATTGGTCGGCTTCGTGACATGTTAGTAGCGTGGGCTGAATTAAACGCGCAGAGAAAAAAATCCGACAAGCGCAGGAGTCGAGAAATTGGGGAAGAGCTGGAGGTGTGCTCAAAATCCATTATTGCTCGCATATAACGCCACAGGCAGAGTGGGTGAGAGGGGCGGTCCCGTAAAGCCCCTAAATAACAGGGCGCGCAACTGAAAATGCCTTAATTTCCGGTAAAAAAGGCGCATTGTAAATGGGCTCGCTTCCGCTATCCAAACAGCTAAACATGAAAAGGTTCACACTCCGGATGTTTTCAGTAATCCTTTATGTGTCTCTTTTCTTTTTTGTGAAACTAAAACAATGAAAAAATACATGCAATCAGCAACAATGCTGCAAATAACAAAAATGCCATCCATATATGCAAACACAATTAGCCTGTATTCAGTAGTTCTTAATTAGAAATATCAAACACATTTCCCCTCAAACATGCAACCTAAAGACAATATAAAGAGTGTAATTCTCAATTTGACAACAAAATACTCACAGACGTTGCTCTAAAGAACACAAATGCCACTCAAGTTGTGAGAGTGGAGCTGCCATGTAACACATTGAATCACATTTGAAGAACTTCCTATTTGCATTTTTCTTCTACTGTTTTAGAACCAATAAATAAAACGGCCACAAGATGGGGCGCTTCAGCAACTGATAAAGATACAACCGACAATAAACATAACACGCATTTTTTTTTTTTTTTTTTTGCCATGCCCTCGCGTGTCACTGGTTAACTCTTCGCGTGTCAGTGCTGACACGCGTGTCATAGGTTGCCGACCCCTGATATATATCATTACTACCCTTCTTTTTATGGCTGGGTTGAAACAAAAGTGGTTGCGCGACGTCTGTAAACGGGGGTTTTCAGGGTAAAACGGGCAAATTAAAAATAGTACGGGGGCTTAATGCGCTATGAATCTGCTATGGCAGCATATAGACATATTGTTCTATCAAACACAAGTTTTTTTGGCTTAAAATACAGCAGTTTCTTTTAAAAAGGAGTGGAAGAACAGAAACTGCTTTTTCAGTCTTCTCTGTGTTTTCCGCCACAAGCATTTCCAGTTGCTCAGGTGACAGCTGACATTTTTACCGATAAACTTTAAATTTACATTGCAGTCATAATGTAGGAGATGCCACGGAGGTAAATTGGGAGACGGTAATGCTAGTGTGCTGAAGGTGTGCCGTAAAATGCGGACTTTTTAGGGAATTTTAGGGAAACCAAAGCAAAAACTGGAATGGATTATGTAAATCGATGCGCGGACCAGATTTAAAAAAAAAAAAAAAAAAACGATCGGGAGTCTGGATCGGAATTTTGCCATGTCGGCCGATCCGATACCGATGTGTATTTTTTTGGGCATATCGGCGGTTGATCCGATCCAAATATCGGATCGGGACAGCCCTAATATACAGTAATGCATATAAGGTTGCTTAAAGGTTGGTGGGGACAATTTGAGCATCCTGAAAAGTTGGGAGTGTTATGTCCCTACCGTCCCTATGGGCCTTGGTCCAGTGGGAGAAATGCACAGCAAGTCTCCTAGTGTTAAATGAATTTAAATGAACAACTGAACAATGAAAAGATTCACATAATTAGTCGTCTATCATCGTCAGTTGTACTGTAAAAGTTAATAAAAACTCCTGATCCATTCACTTACTAATAAACCAATTCATAAGAATAAAAGAAAATCTTAATGCCTCCTATTGCGAGAGCGTCAGTGTCTTTAAACAAAGCTTTATTGCCGCTTTGGCCTTAATAATAATAATGAAGGGTCATTTACTGTCCCCCTGCAGGCGCCTGCATTTCTATTCATTGGCAAACGGGGAATTAGTCAATGGAAAATTGGATTGCCTCCTTTTTTTTCCTTTTAATTTGCACTCTGGCATACATCT
The DNA here is from genome assembly GCF_030265065.1 of Corythoichthys intestinalis. Classification (NCBI taxonomy): domain Eukaryota; kingdom Metazoa; phylum Chordata; class Actinopteri; order Syngnathiformes; family Syngnathidae; genus Corythoichthys; species Corythoichthys intestinalis. The sequence goes on from NC_080400.1 coordinate 6,677,126, forward strand.
ACATCTCTCTTACTACCACCAGGTGGAATTCACATTTACACTTTTATCAGTGGAAAAGCGCCACCTTAAAAAAATGCACCATCAGCGTCTGCATTTGGTGATTTATTCAACGCTCGCGTCTTAAACGAGTCGCCTTCTCCAACGTGGCGTTCAGAAACAACCTAGTGAGGCCTCGGCGGCGGTGTTTTACATTCTGCAAACGCGCAAACAAACTCTTTGCACAAAGTGACTGAAATGGAAAAGCAGCCAGGGCATAAATAGTACTTTGACGAAGGTGCAGCGACAACAACAACGGAAAAAAGAAATCAAAAGGCGGCCGATTCACTCTCGAGGAGTGATGGGATAAAGGCAGGCAAGGCAAGTGGCGGTTCCTTTGTTCCGGGAGGTTCTAATGAGTGGCAAAAAGGCAACTTTGAGACCTCTACTTTTAATACCCAGGTGGACTTGTATTCATTCATGTCATAGTGTTTACCACTAAAAAGATGATAACTGGATCCCGATAATAATTCGGTTACGAAGCTGTGTGGTGTCGGTTGATACCGAAACAGTACCGATAGCACATTTTTTGGCCTGAATATAAGACTGTTTTTTGCATTGAAATAAGATTAAAAAAGAGGGGGTCGTTTTCTATTCGCGGTCTAGTCGTTATACCCATTCACGACACTAGATGACGCCAGATATCATTGAAGCGATGTTCTGTTATGACAGATCTCAGCTACTCTCCCCATTCACGACGCTAGATGGCGCCAGATATCATTGAAGCGATGTCCTGTCATGACAGATCTCAGCTACGAGTTTAACAAGTTTGCATTATTTTATTGCAATGTTTTTCCTTATTCAGATTTGTTTCAAGACTGAAACAGTTATTGCAATTTTGTTGTTTTATCACAGTAGATGTTTACTTACATGTCAAAAACCAGAAGCCATTCATTTACGAATGTGATTGCACTTTATTTTACATATTTAAATGTTCAGATATTAAGATTTGAATGAGGCAAAATAACATGCTTTTTCTCTCAAATATATTGTTATAATCATTTGTTTTGGATGTACTGTAATTATTTTCTGTATAAAAATTAATTTGGTGTTCAAAAAGTCTTTTTTCAAACTTGAGTCTTGAAAAAGAGGGGGTCCTCTTATAATCAGGGCCGTCTTATTTTCGGGCCAATACGGTATATAAAATGTTTTTTTTTATTTCTTTAAAGCAACACAATGTAACTTTTCAGTTTTGGACAATTTTAGAAAAGCCGGTGGACGAAAGTGGTAGTGTCGGGTAGGGCTGGGCGATATGGCCTTAAGTACGTATCATGATAAATTGAGCAGATTTACTTCGATAACGATTGATGATGATAAATTTGCCCAAGCGGACTGTTATATAATTTGAAAATTTGAATCAATGCATGGAATACAAATGAACCTTTTCTCGTTAAATTTATTTACCTGCTTTCAATTTAACAATTGCACATGAAGTCTAAACATTAAGTATTAACAATTTTTTGTAAAAAATAATTCTAGTGTGAACATTTATAACAGCTTGTATGACTTGAAAAATGTACATTATAAAAATCAATATGACGACTGTGCAAACATGTTATTCTAACACAAATGACTTGCAGCTTTAACAGTACAGTTCAGACAACTTATTGGTAATGGCTGCTGTGACATAATTATTCAACACAAGTGTTTACATCAAGGTTTCAGGTTTTTTTATCCAGAACATTTTTCAATACATGCACCCCCCCCCCCCCATACAGACACAACCAGATTAAAGTTGTATTGCTCTGATGCCAATGAAACATTTAAGATTTTATGATGGCAGAATAAAGCAAACACATACGGAAAAATAGCTGTGGCCATTAAGCTGTTATATATAGGCTTCACTGTTGGATTATACTTTATGCTGAGTGCTTTACCATCGTGAAAGTTTTCAGAGAAATCACACAGAGATACCAAATAACGCGACATAATGATTGCTACATGAAGTCCATGCCCAGTCCACTCATTAATTTCAGTAGTTTCGACAAGGTTAGAGCCACTATCGGACTCCATCATGTTCATTTGTACCGTTACCCGCCAAGTTTAGCCTGTGGCTTGGCTACCATAAGAAAGCACTGAAAGCATCCTCTCCTGAAATCGTTAGAACCAGGGAGGAGAGCAAGTGAAAGCCCGCCTGGAACCCGCCAAGAGTTTACTTAATGTCGGGTGAAAGTTTGGCGAAGCTAACTTAAGCCTGACTCCATTCCGTTTACTTGTGGCGGTAGCCGCTAGCGGTAGCCTTCCGGGCTTCTGTTTGTTTGGCTTCCTGAAAACCACGTGACTCCATACGTAAGCACACTGTCTGCTTTCTTAAAGGGGAATGAACATAGCCGAACAACACAAAGTCAAAGCGGGATGAAAAGACTATATTTTCTTGTTTTATTATTTAAAAAATTATCAAATTTACCGACACGGTCAAAATTACGTCGGTCAACGTGAAGAATTTCGGTAACGGTAAATTTTCGGTTTACCGCCCTGCTCTACTTCCACACACATGTAAGCGGTCCATTTCATTCAGGAGCATAAAATACCGCGTGAAATATGAAATAAACATGCTTTTTTTTTTTTTTTTTTTATGTAGCAGGGTTCCTGCCACCAAGATATAAAGTAAAAGGTGTCATTCAACTAGTTGTCAGTCGACATTAGGGTGACCAAACGTCCTCTTTTGCCCGGACATGTCCACCTTTCACATCGTGTCCTCGTCATCCGGCCGGGTTTTATAAATTCATGAAAATGTCTGGGTTTTTATGATTTTTCACAGGACCAATTTGAAGAGAATCCATCCGGCCGCTGGGGGGCAGCGCTTGCCCGCGTTGACGTGGCTCCTACTAGTAGGGGCAGGAGAAGGAGTACAGTTTAACCTTTGTATTATGGGGCATTACCGCCATCTACTGGGTTGACGGTTTGGCAAGGGAACACTAGAACCGACAGTTACAGACTACAATAAGGAGTAGTTCTAACAGTTTATAGTTTAGTTTATAGTGCTCCGTACACCTTTCTGTAAGCTTAACTCCTGGTAATGTCGCTCATGTGTCTTCTGTTGTATATTGGGTTGTATGTGTACAAAGAGATGCAGTATGTTGTATTAGTCTTGGATTAATTGTTCTGCGTTCTTCCCAGTTGTTAAGTTTTTTACAATAAACACGTATATAATGGCAACTGTTGACTTCTGTCAGAGCTTTGTACTGGCGTGACTGTAAAATCCCGTTTGGTGTCGCATCATTGCGCTGCCGATGATTGTAAAATTTTATAGCAAAGTTCGATTTTGCCTCGTCTCCCGTTACTCGCAAATAGGGTAGCTATCAGTGAGCTAAGCCGCGCTCTGCATTATGGGAAATGTAGTTTTGAACTGCTGTGTTTGGAAACATTCTGGTTGGATAGTTTGTCAGTTTATTTTGGTTATTGTTTGCGTGCAATCTAGAACAGTGAAGGAGAGTAAAAATTCCTCGGTAGGGGAAAGAAATTCGAGTGCCAGAAGTCAAGTCTGCAAACACAAGCAGCTCTTCTTCTTCTGCTAATTCGACAGTGTTTGTATTTGGCGGCCATCTTGGGAACAGCGACTGGTGGTTGGTAACTAAATCTGAAATATTACATATTGCAAAGCATTGGTGCATTATTTCAGTATTACCCGATGCCAATACCTGCATTATCGGGGCTGCTACCGATTCTTGTATCATTAATAAAACACTAATAAACATATCCGATGACTATTGTTTATTTTGTGTGTATATTGCCATTGACGGCAATAGACATTAAAGTCATTTTGACTGGGAGGCTGGCAGCAATCGTTGGAATAATGACAATTTATACCATATATTTCCCCCTCACTAGGGGGTGTAACTAATAATTTTGAAGCACGACCCCTCGTCAAACATTTTTGCTTTGAAAAATCCTTGCTACTCACACCCGCACAAAGACTATCATGTTGTATTATATAAAGATTGATAATTATGGTGCTTGTTGAGAGCGCTCTGGGAAAATAATGGAGTAGTTTTTGTTCTTGTGTAACTAAGGCCATTACGTGGGATGGAGAACACTCAAATGAGACGCATTATTTTGTTCAACACTTTTGAATTGAGCCACTCTTACCACACAGTTCATGTTGCTTAGGCAGATATGAATGCTAAGCCAAAGGCACTAATGCTGCTAACACAGTTAGGTCATCTCCGGATGCTAAATGGCTGGATAAGAATGCTAAGGCAGCTTATGTTGCGAAGACAGCTCAGGTTGATCAAACACAAACTAAGCCATGAGTGCTAAGTCGGCTTTAGTATTACGTTTCCAACATGAGGTAAGTCTTGGCACTCTTGAGATTGTCTAAGTTGGAGACGTTGTGGAAGATTCTTGCCAGGTTTATTCAAACGGGCGCACGTGTATGCAGGCCACCGCCGTGTTAGTTCCAGGCACTTGTGTCGGTCGGGAGTTGCCTAAAATAGTCGTCGCATGCCTGCAGGCTGAGGTGAACACACAACAGCGCTCACTTTTCATCCTTGAACAATGGATGGCTTGAATGGGGCAGCAAGGAGGGGCAGGAGATACACGGCAAGGGGGGGTTAATGATGGCACACTATATCAGCGCTAATGATTCCATGGACAGGCTGGCGCAAACGAAAAATTTGTTTTGTGAGTCAGAGCAGTTAAATACAGTGGTACCTTGACATCCCATTGCTTCGACACGCGATCTTTTTGACAGCTGACGTAAAATTTGACTCGCCATTTGTTTCTACGTCTGACGACATGCTCGAACTAAGACAATTTATGACAGCGCTGCAGTTTCTTTGTTTTCCCGCAAGACAGATGCGCAACGGATATTCTTGTGAGAGAAATCAACATGGAATCCAAGAATGTTAGTGCAGGTGGTGAAAAAGGAAAAAAGTGACGCTTACCATTAAAATGAAGATGGAAATAATATGACCGTGTTGTGCGCGTCTGTGAACTGGCTCGACAATACGGCCGCAGAATGTCTACTGAAGGAATTCTCTTTCCAGTAAAATCATGTAAATTAAATAGGGCTGTCAAAATTATCGCGTTAACGGGTGGTAATAAATTTTTTAAATTAATCACTTAAAAATATTTGACGCAATTAACGCACATGTCCCGCTCAGACAGATTTAAATGACAGTACAGTGAAATGCCCACATGTTAATTGTGTTTTATGGAGTTTTGCCGCCCTCTTCTAGCACTTGGGTACGACTGATTTTATTGGCTTCAGCACCCATGAGCATTGTGTAAGTAATTATTGACATCAACAATGGCGGGCTACTAGTTTTTTTTTTGATTGAAATTTTTACAAATTTTATTAAAACAAAAACATTAAGAGGGGTTTTAATATAAAATTTCTATAACTTGTACGAACATTTATCTTTTAATAACTACAAGTCTTTCTATCCATGGATCGCTTTAACAGAATGTTAATAATGTTAATGCCATCTTGTTGATTTATTGTTATAATAAAAAAATACAGTCCCTATGTACCGTATGTTGAATGTATATATCCATCTTGTGTCTTATCTTTCCATTCCAACAATAATTTACAGAAAAAAATGGGATATTTTACGGATGGTTTGAATAGCGATTAATTGCAATTAATTACGATTAATTAACTTTTAAGCTGTAATTAACTCGATTAAAAATGTTAATCATTTGACAGCCCTAAAATTAAACTGTAGCCGCAAGACGACCACTACAATTGTTGTCGACAAATTGTTATTCCCATTCAATTATTATTGTCATTCAATGTCCTAGATTACACGCAAACAATAACCGAAATAAACAGACAATTCAACCAGCATGTTTCTAAACGCATCACTTCAAAACAAAATATCCCATAATGCCTAGCCCAGCTTACCTCACTGACAGCTAGCACAGGTAGCTGAGGCAAAGATCAAACATAGCTATAAAAGTTTACAATCATCGTCAGCGTAACGATGCGACACCAAATGGGATTTTACAGATCACACCAGTACAAATCTCAGACAGAAGTCAACAGTTGCCGAACGGTAAGTTTAGCAAGTTATATACCGATAGCCTGTGAGTTCCTGTCGTGTGAATGAGAATTGACAGTTGACGCCATGACAAAGCCAGTCTGTGACTGCGCACGCATGCGCAAATTTGGATCCAAAGTAAAATAAGGGTATTTTTTAATTAATTACACTTTTAGGTACGTGAACATTTGATTATATACGTATTCAACACCAGTCTTTGCTGGGCAGGCTCCATGGGAACACGTCACAGGCCCGACAGTACTGTAGTATTCTGTGCAAATCGTCAGTCAAAACAACAACAAAAAATTACATTTTCATGAATTTATAAAACCCCGCGTGACACCCCGGACAGGGTGTAAAAAATGGACATGTCCGCCGAAAGAGGACGTTTGGTCACCCTACCGTGCAATAATGCTATAAAGTAAATGAATAGAGACATATTTGCTTACAAAAACATACGTTAATGACCGAACAAAAATACCAATGGAAATACAGTGGTGCAAATAAGTATTTAGTCAACCACCAATTGTGCAAGTTCTCCTACTTGAAAAGATTACAGAGGCCTGTAATTGTCAACATGGGTAAACCTCAACCATGAGAGACAGAATGTGGAAAAAAACCAGAAAATCACATTGTTTGATTTTTAAAGAATTTATTTCCAAATTAGAGTGGAAAATAAGTATTTGGTCACCTACAAACAAGCAAGATTTCTGGCTGTCAATGAGGTCTAACTTCTTCTAACGAGGTCTAATGAGGCTCCATTTGTTACCTGTATTAATGGCACCTGTTTTAACTCATTATGGGTATAAAAGACACCTGTCCACAAGTTCAGTCAGTCACACTCCAAAATCCACTATGGCCAAGACCAAAGAGCTGTCGAAGGAAAACAGACAAAATTGTAGACCTGCACCAGGCTGGGAAGACTGAATCTGCAATAAGTAAAACGCTTGATGTAAAAAAATCAACTGTGGGAGCAATTATTAGAAAATGGAAGACATACAAGACCACTGATAATCGCCCTCGATCTGGGGCTCCATGCAAGATCTCACCCCATTGTGTCAAAATGATAACAAGAACAGTGAGCAAAAATCCCAGAACCACACGGGGAGACCTAGTGAATGAGCTACAGAGAGCTGGGACCACAGTAACAAAGGCTACTATCAGTAACACAATGCGCCGCCATGGACTCAAATCTTGCGCTGCCAGACATGTCCCCCTGCTGAAGCCAGTACACGTCCAGGCCCATCCACGGTTCGCTAGAGAGCATTTGGATGATCCAGAAGAGGACTGGGAGAATGTGTTATGGTCAGATGAAACCAAAATAGAACTTTTTGGTAGAAACACAGGTTCTCTTGTTTGGAGGAAAAAGAATACTGAATTGCACCATACCCGCTGTGAAGCATGGGGGTGGCAACATCATGCTTTGGGGCTGTTTATTGCAAAGGGACCAGGACAACTGATCTGTGTCAAGGAAAGCATGAATGGGGCCATGTATCAAGAGATTTTGAGTGAAATCTCCTTCCATCAGCAAGGGCATTGAAGATGAGACGTTGATGGGTCTTTCAGCGTGACAATGATCCCAAACACACATCCAGGGCAACAAAGGAGTGGCTTCGTAAGAAGCATTTTAGGGGTCCTGGAGTGGCCTAGCCAGTCTCCAGATCTCAACCCCATAGAAAATCTGTGAAGGGAGTTGAAAGTCCGTGTTGCCCAACGACAGCCCCAAAACATCACTGCTCTAGAGGAGATCTGCATGGAGGAATGGGCCAAAATACCAGCAACAGTGTGTGAAAAGCTTGTGAAGAGTTACAGAAAACCTTTGGCCTCCGTTATTGCCAACAAAGGGTAAATTTCAAAGTATTGAGATGAACTTTTGGTATTGACCAAATACTTATTTTCCACCACGGTTTGCAAATAAATTCTTTAAAAATCAAACAATATGATTTTCTGTTTTTTTCTTTCAACATTATGTCTCTCATGGCTGAGGTTTACCCATGTTACCAATTACAGGCCTCTCTAATATTTTCAAGTGGGAGAACTTGCACGATTAGTGGTTGACTAAATACTTATTTGCCCCACTGTAAATCTTGTCCAAATCTTGGGCAATTCAACAAGGAAAACGGCAGCTATTAGTGACACTCGTCAAGGGTGAAAACAAATGCTGCTCAATAAGCTAGCACGCTAATAGCAAGTTAACAGGGGGATCGCCGACTGAGTGTTACGTCACACGGACGGCTCGCTAAGGGCGTAACATAAAACAAGCCACATGTATACAGTGGACACAATTTATTTACAATAATCATACTCGCAATGAGCAGGATATACAAAATACGAACGAAGCTGGCTTCAGGTTAAGCCCAGGCCAAAATAACAAACAAAAGGAATCTGCACTTTAACCCCACCCGCTAACTAAACCCTGTTTGTGAAAAGGAAATAAAAAGACAAGCCCTTACCCTAGCTTCTTACACTAAACAAAACAGGAGAAAACGGTTTGAACAGAAATGGCAGCTTACCCTTACTGCTGCAGTACTCTTATTTACAGTGGTGAACAAAAACCTCCCAGAGTGTTGACAGCGGCCCGTTTTTTTAAGCTTGGCACGCTTTCGTCGTGGCCAATCAACGGTGGTGACGTCGTCGGTCCGTCCGGCGTCGATCAGCTTTCGTCACAGTAGGAGGGGAAGCAGCCAGCTGGCAGAGGCAAGGATCAGCTGAGTGTTGGCTTCTCAGAATAAAACACAGTTAAACGGCCAAGGCCGTCACGCCAAGCCAGTGTTTACAATTTCCCTGCCTTCTTGAAATGTTAACTCGCGTTCACTCCCACTTCCTAACGTGAAAGCAATGCTCGAAACTAACAGAAAATAGAGCTGGCGTGACATCAACCTGTAGAGATTAACCATTTAGATTAATTAGACCTAATAAATATGGGGGAAAAAATGAACAAAACTTTTGCAAAAATACTAAAAAATTAGGGCTGTCAAAATTATCGCGTTAACGCGCGGTAATTAATTTTTAAAATTAATCACGTTAAAATATTTGACGCAATTAACGCATATGTCCCGCTCAGACAGTAGTCTGCCTTTTGGTAAGTTTTACAGCAAGGCTTTTTGTGCTGTCTAACAGCGAACTCTTGTGGTTGCTTTGCGACATGGTTTATTGTTGTCTTGCCAGTTCAATATGGCTGCAGGACATCTCGGGCTGACGCCTACGTTGTAATGTTGTGCTTATATGATCCTTGGACAAGATTTGTCCGTAAGTATGGTTGTTGTAACTAATGCACATATTATGTTAGTAAGTGAAATGTTATATTTTTTGTATGAGACGCTTTTTGTTTATGTTTTGTGAACCTGTATAGCGTGCTAAGCTAACGTTGTTGCTAATGCAATGCTTGTGCACTTTTTTTTTGTATTTTTACGACGGTCTAAAGAGGACAATGGTTTGAGGCCATTTTATTAATAAATCAGATGAAAAAGAAAAGTCTAATTATTAATGCGTCGTTCACTAGCAGTCTAGCTTTGGAAAAAGTAGACGCTTCGGAGTGAGGACAGCATAGACAGATTTAAATGACAGTAGAGTGAAATGCCCACTACAGTCCTTATGTACCGTATGTTGAATGTATATATCCATCTTGTGTCTTATCTTTCCATTCCAACAATTTAGTTTACAGAATATATGTATAATTTACAGAAAAATATGGCATATTTTATAAATGGTTTGAATTGCGATTAATTGCGATTAATTACGATTAATTAATTTTTAAGCTGTAATTAACTCGATTAAAAATTTTAATCGTTTGACAGCCCTAATATATGTATATATTAGGGCTGTCAAAATTATCGCGTTAACGCGCGGTAATTAATTTTTTTAATTAATCACATTAAAATATTTGACGCAATTAACGCACATGTCCCGCTCAGAAAGTATTCTGCCTTTTGGTAAGTTTTACAGCAAGGCTTTTTGTGCTGCCCAACAGCGAACTCTTGTGGTCGCTTTGCGACATGGTTTATTGTTTTCTTGCCAGTTCATTATGGCTGCACGACGTCTCGGGATGATAATGTTGTGCTTATATGATCCTTGGACAAGATTTGTCCGTAAGTATGGTTGTTGTGAAGAATGTACATATTATGTTAGTAAGCAAAATGTTATATTTTTTGTATGAGACGCTTTTTGTTTATGTTTAGTGAACCTGTATAGCGTGCTAAGCTAACGTTGTTGCTAATGCAATGCTTGTGTACTTTTATTTTGTAGTTTTACGATGGTCTAAAGAGGACAATGGTTTGAGGCCATTTTATTAATAAATCAGATGAAAAAGGAAGAAGTCTAATTATTAAGGCGTCGTTCACTAGCTGTCTAGCTTTGGAAAAAGTAGACACTTCGGAGTGAGGACAGCATAGACAGATTTAAATGACAGTAGAGTGAAATGCCCACTACAGTCCTTATGTACCGTATGTTGAATGTATATATCATCTTGTGTCTTATCTTTCCATTCCAATAATTTATTTTACAGAATATATACTGGTATATAATTTACAGAAAAATATGGCATATTTTATAGATGGTTTGAATTGCGATTAATTGCGATTAACCCTTTAACACCTAAGCCTATTTTGGCCGAATTTGCATACATTTGATGTTGCCTTTATATTTCAAAGAAAAAATTCTTTACAATGGCCAAGTTGGGTCCCTTTTTTCAGGACACCTTGAACTTCATGTCTAAACTGTTGTTTCCTTCCCTGACCAATTATAATCCACATTTTCTACCCAAAAAGACAAAAAAAATCCCTCAATCTTTTTTCAAAATTTGTAATGTTGATGTCCCATTGACAACCAAACATGCTCGACCAACCGTTTTGAAGCTTGATAATATTAATTCAACTTGTTAGGATAAACATTCAATAGAAAAAAATAAGATTGAATAGTTTTATGTTTGACAATTCAACACAAACAGCAGGTATGGTCATAGGCGTTTTTGGCCTTTACACATACTATGGTCAAAACAGGTTATATACTGTGCAAAATAGTGAGAAAAAAATTATATATATCATCTAACACAAAAAGGGTTTGGAGGATATCTCTTTGTGAAGTTAGGTGTTGTACCCATCACCTTATCAAAAGTATATACGTACATGCAATCAAGCTTCTCCAACACACATCTACATAAAAATTGAAAAGATTATAGTGAAGAAAAAAAAATATATAACATTGGAAAAAAAGTATTTTAAAAAATATTGACAAGTAGTTCAGTTCAATTCAAAATTTTCAGGCATGCGACCCAATAAAGTTTTTTTTTTTTTTGCGCACTCAATAAAGCTTCTTCTTGAACATGTCACGGAGCTGCGTCACACACAACGTCACACAGCCTACTCTTTCGCCGTTTGCGGCTTTGCGCGCTGCTGTCACTTCTACTTGCCGAGACGCCGACTCATCCCGAGAAAACAACGACAAATACGGCTCATCTTCTTCCTTGAGTTAATGAAATAATGCATTAGCTTGCGCTAAATGTAGTTTTAGATTCATTCTGCACGTTTCAAAGTCGCTCGCGCGGGGCGGCTATTTTTCGGCACAACACCGGCCGTTGCTTGCTTCGCGTGCCTCCCTTTCAATAGTTGGCGCCTCGCTCGAAAATTTATTAAAAATGATCACATTCGGTTCGTCCTTCTTGACATCACCACGGCTCTTGGGATATATATAGTCTTTTGTGCTGCTTTCGGTTTTGAAAAAGGACAACAAATGATGGAAATATGGAGATGGTTACATGGTCCATGCTGCGTTTTAATGCATATTTATGAGTGCAATAAAACTCAAATGACATTATCTCCCGTTTTTCTTGGCCGATTGACTTCAAATAAAAACTGGCGTGGACATCAACTTCCACACTTTCAAAGAAGACCAACCAGCGGCACGTGGGTGACATAATTACAGCTTGACGAAGCTTCAAAGACGATATGCGTAAACGCGTCGCTGCCGACACGTTCGGTGTTAAAGAGTTAATTACGATTAATTAATTTTTAAGCTGTAATTAACTTGATTAAAAATTTTAATCGTTTGACAGCCCTATAAAATATATAAAAAGAAATTTCACAAAAATATCACAAAACTACAAGATTACACAAAAAAAAAAAAAAAAAAAACGCACAAAAAGTTATTCCAAAAAAAAAAAAAATCAATGAATCAAACTATTTGTGACATTTTCCAAATGTTGATTTCTTTACTACCGTACACTTTGCACGCCCCTGGGTAACGAAAACTAAACAATTAGCCAACAAAAAAAATAAACCAATATGTTGAAAAAAATGTAAAGGCAACCAACTGTTTTGGAAGGACTATTGCCTCCTGCAGGTCTACCAAACTCTTCTTAGACCTTGTAAATGTTTGTCACCCTAAAGTGTAAACAGATGGCGTCCTTCAGACAAATCGCAGGGCACGCCGTCCCTCTGGTGGAGAGGACGACAGTTGACTGGATGGATGGCCATGATGGAGGGCAGGTTGATGGAGAGGAAACACTTTATCTTCGCCCACCACAGTGTTGGTCTGGAATGCTTGGAGAATGAAGGATACCAATACCAGCTAAAGATGCTGCTGAGATACTTCAAGTTTAGAGACAGCTAGACTAAACTAAGATGGGTGATTAACAGTGTTGAGTCTACAGAAATGTGAATAAATGCATTGATTCTCAAAATGTGATACCTGTAAGAATCACTTCCTCAGTACAATTTTGCTTTATTTAACCTTGAAATATACAAATAATATATGGCGGAAAACACAGACAAGACTGAAAAAGCAGTTTCTGCTCTTTGCACTCCTCTTTAAAACAAACTGCTGTATTCTAAGCCAAAACAACTTTTGTGTTTGATAGAACTAACTATATGTCTTTTCGCTGCCATAGCAGATTCATGGCGCATTAAGTTCCCAAACTATTTTTAATTTGTCCGTTTTACCCTGGAAACCCCCGTTTACAGACGTCGCGCAGTCGCTTTTGCTTCTACCCAGCCAAAACAAAGGTAATTAATTATATTTCTTATTCAAAATGTCTGTCATTTTTAGCTTAGAATCATTAATTGATGTCTAATATCTCGTTTAATAAAAGAAGAAAAAAAAAATCACTCGCATATTTTAAACTTTTAAACGGATGACGTCACAATGAAAGAAATGGTGTCTGTAAAAAAAGTCGCCGACATCTATCTCATAAATATAGCTTAATTGCATTTTTTTTCCCGTTACTGTCGCGTTTTTTCCATTATGTTAGGTGATAAATAATCGACTCAAACAAAGGAAAAAAAAAAAAAAAGTTTAAAAGGATAAACATATGAAAAAGAAAATCCCGACCACTCATTGATGTCTGCGATTTCTGCATCGCGACCCTTGTTATATTACCATGTTTCACCCATAAAAGTACGCGATAATATCTTGTTAAAGTCATGGTGTCTGTAATTCTGCTTTTGTGTGCTCTCACCTTCAGATATGGTTTTGCCGTTTAATTTTTTTTTTTCTAAAAATGCCCTCCTATTCAAAATTTTTCTTTCCCCAGAAAATTGAGATTTTAAGCTTTGCAATGATGTATCACACATGCATATCAGACAATTTTGAAATTTGGCCAAATTGGGGGTCTCAGAGCGGAATTTCAAGTCACCTGAGTGTTTTGAGATGAGGTTGTCGGATTTTGGTGTAATTTGACGAATTTAATCTTTGGACGAGTTTGTCTTAAAAAGCTGAGAGAGGCCTGTAATTATCATCATAGGTATACCTCAACTATGAGAGACACAATGAGGAGAAAAAGAAAAGAAAAAAAAAAAAAACAGAAAATCACTTTGTCCGATTTTTAAAGAATTCTTATGCAAATTATGGTGGGAAATAAGGATTTGGTTATAAAACAACTGCCAAACCTGAAAAAAATCTGAAAAAATGACATATTTTAAACATGGCAGTCATTGACAGGATTGGACGTCTTTTGCAATCAATAAGTATTGATGATCTATTTTTTTTTTTTTTTAAATTATTTAACTACCACAACACATACCGTACTCTGTCAAAATTATAAATATTCCCATATTAGCAGTAAATAGGTCAAGAAAGCGTCGATATGTGATTAAAGCCTTGCAAACAGTACTGTCCCTTGCAGTATGTACATCCCCAATGTTTTCAAACAATCATGTGTCCAATAAGTCTGTTAACAAGCTCATGTTGGATTTCTGATTCGGTGCAACCCATCCCATTGTAATTTGCTCCACACTCAGCTTCTGAGTAATGGCCGCCGGCTTTTAAGTGGCGATAACAACGTTGTGGGCCAGCCATAAATGGAACTGTGTTGTCTTGTCTGGTCATGTTTTTTTAGCACAACACAAATATCATTTCCATTTCTTGTGCCCTGTCTATAAAAAGACTATTTGTGAGCTATCTTGCTATACATTTTCTCCATTCTTACGTCGTATTGATTTCAAGCAGGTAAGGTGGAGTCAGACATTTTCGCAGGATGTCGGTCCGCAATCTTCAGCACCCAAAGAGCCATTTCGATCTAGTGTCCACAAAAAAAAAAATGATAGCACTGGGAGCCGCATGCACATACAAGTACTGTATATATGCTGTGGTACCTCTACATACAAAGTTAATTCGTTCCAGGACCTTGTTTGTAAGTTGAAATGGTCGTATTTTGAGCAGGATTTTCCCATAAGAATGCATGATAATTCCATTGATATACTATATTTATAACTAGAAACTTCAATTTTTGGAGAAATTACTCTGGGTCTTTGCTGTGTGGAGATACAGATCTTAGTCCCAGGGATGCATTTGGGCCGTGCCCTTGCGCCATTTACGCATTTTGACAGCCACTGGCGCAACTTTGTAACTCCACTGCGCCAGTACCGGCGCAAGTCTATTACGATTGGCGCATATTGCTACATGATCTGCGCCACATATCACATACTTCTGTTAAAATAGCTAAAGAAATAAATTTGGTTAACAGCAATTGAAAACTGTTCGTTTTCCTTCAGAGGTTTTAACTTTTGTCGTCTGCCATCTTGCCTCACCGATATCTAGCCATAATCACCTTGCATTTGTTTCAGTGCGCTCCAAAGTCGTCATAATCCGCCGGAAACTTCCGAAAGAGATCATCGAATATTCATTTACCCCATGGTGCATTGCAGTATTTACATCGAACATGGCGGGTGGTTGCAATATGGAGCGTGAGAACAGGAGTAAAACTCTAAGGCATTAAAAACAGGCAACTAACAAACATATTCTCGTTTTTTAAGAAACAATCGAATAACTCTGCGGTGGGTAGTGACAATTCATTGCAGCAAACTGCTGTTAATGATTCGAATTTAGTGGATAATGGAAATGATTCGTAAGCAGACGAAACTTTGGATCGTGAAACGTTGCCGCCACCAGAGAAACGCATGAAAACTGACAATATGGATTATTTTGATGAAGAAAACGAACCTATTACGAACGTTGGTGATAATGACAATGGTGATACGAAAAAATATGATCACGTCTTTCAGAAAGAGTGGCTGAAGAAATACATGTGGCTAAGGTATGACGCCTCATGTTTTGCAATCTCTGCATATCGCAAAACAAAAGAAATATAAAATGACGAGTGGATGCAACAATTGGCGAACTAGTACACTTACGAGGCATATAAATCACAGGTGAGTAAAACGTTAATTAGGTAGATGACTCGATGTATAACACAAATCAAATTTTGTTCCGAGATTCGTATATTGTGTTGAAATATCAATAATTCCCATTATTATTTTGATCACATTATTAGAATATCGGAAACTATATTTTAACAAGGTAAAAAATTAATAATAATTGATTATTATTATTTATTAATAATAATATGTTAATAATAATATTGATATAATTAATAATTAATACATAATTCATTAATAAAGTTAATTAATAAAAATAATTAATAAATAATTAATATATATTAATTAATTAATTAATATTAATATATTAATAATAATATAAGCCTGTTCTATTTGTCTTCTCTGTAATACCGTAGAATATCAAAATAGCACAGGATTTATGAGTAGTAACTAAAGAAAACTGAAAATGTTTATTTTATGTATGAATAAATTCTTTGACTTGAATTAAAATGGTTTGTTGATATATTAGAAAAATAGATTTTACTCAAATAATGGTTTTTCATTTGCAATTTAGAAATATCATGTATTTTGGTTTATTTCAATCAGTTATGTAGACTTCGGCAATCTAGTTAAATTGGGCCCCGTCAATTTTAGAATTTGGCCCCCTCTTCAGACACAAGGGGGCCAACTCTAGTCCCGCCCAGGTTGGTTTGGGGACATTTCAGGGACTGGGGACATTTGGGGGGGGTTGTCTGAGTCATAACAGGTCATTTGGGGGCGTGTCTTTCGTCATAACAGGTCATTTGGGGACATTTGAGGGGCGTGTCCTAGTCATATCAGGTCATTTGGGGACATTTGGGGGGCTTGTCCTAGTCATATCTGGTAATTTCCTGTTGATCTGGGGACATTTGTTTTTTGCCATTGAAAATGAATGGGTAATTTGGACGTCCATGGTTGTCAATGGCATCGACTTACATATATGTCAATGGAATCCAAGTACATTGACATCAATAGATTCAACATACATGGCCGTCAATTGCATCAATGCACTGTAAAGTCCATGGGAAATTCCATTGGAAGTGAATGGGAAATTTGAACTAATGTTGCATCCCATTAAAAATGAATGGAAAAGTTTTTGGCAAATTTCCGGGGAACCGTGATTTTTATCCAAAATCTGTATCCGAATTTTATGCCCCTCACCATCCTGGAATTTTTGATGTCCAAATTATGTGATATGGTCAAAAATTGTAGGACTAGATATATTTTGAAAATTAGTTGTTGTTTTTTTTTTCTTTTCAAAAAATCTGTGAAAAATCGGCGTTTACGGGCAAACGGAAAACTTTCGGGGTCGTTCGAAAAATTCCCCGCGTCGCGGGAAAATTCCAGGCGTTTCGGTATTTGAACATTGCCAAACGGTCAAACGGTTCGGGCTGTGCGGCGCGCTGAAGAAATCCCATTTTAAAAAAAAAAAAACAATGAAAAAGACCCAGATAATTAATTTGTCTTACTATGTTTAATTGCCTTTGTAATAGTACAAGCAGTATTTATTAAGGATTTAGTGTAGGTTTTGGGCTGTGGAACGCATTAATAGAAAAATAATGTATTCTTATGGGAAAATCCTGCTCGACATACGACCATTTCGACTTAAAAACAAGGTCCTGGAACGAATTAATTTCTTATGTAGATGTAACACTGTACTAACCCATCTTTTTGAAGGGGGCTAAAAAACCATCACAAATTGTCCGTGGTGTGTCCCTTGTGAATAAAAAGAAAACTGATGTTGATGATCAGTGCAATTTGAAAGCCATTAGGCGTCCAATTAAGGCATTGCATCGGCAACAGTAGGTTAATGGAACTCCTATTATGAGAGCCCTATTTCTATTAAGAGAATGAGGTGTATTTAACGGAACACTAATCACTTTTTCTTCTCTGTTGTGACAACATAGTGCAACCTTAATGACGGATTCCAAAAAATAAGGCACTTTGGAATCGGTGTTGTTTTGAATTTATTAGAATTGATTGTGCGGAACAAAATGCTTGGGAGTTCAATCATCAGCTAATGTATTCATCTTTTTAGTTAAGTTTCATTTTTGGAAATATAAGATTGAATCTATCACCGTACATCTTTGGAATTAACAGCAATGATTAAAGCTTGAGT
Organism: Corythoichthys intestinalis; assembly: GCF_030265065.1. Classification (NCBI taxonomy): domain Eukaryota; kingdom Metazoa; phylum Chordata; class Actinopteri; order Syngnathiformes; family Syngnathidae; genus Corythoichthys; species Corythoichthys intestinalis. The sequence continues at coordinate 6,694,891 of NC_080400.1, forward strand.
GGTCGAGAGAATTAGAATTCTTCCCTCTACGAAGGAATGTTGACTTTCTTCAATCTTTAATCAATTGAGTTGATCTCCACCCGAAAAGTCTCCTCTCTAAATGTGTTTCTATTTACCTAATCCAATTTGAGTGTGGTCTTTTCAAATAAACGCCTCCTTAAACATAGATTCCTGCTGACAAAGCTGTACAGATGCATGATTTTAGATGAGTAGTGACAGAACATGCCATTGATGGTGGTGGACGTCCAAATTCATTTGAACTCGGGGGGAGGGGCTGCCAATGATCGAATGATGGCAACCAATAGGCTTGTCGCGATAACAAATTTTAGTAGGCGATATACAGTGGGGCAAATAAGTATTTAATCAACCACCAATTGTGCAAGTGACCTTGATTACCCGATTAAAAAAACAACTGGTCGTGATCAGCCATCTTTGTTGTTGACATTCGCTTGGAACGCTTTGAGGTCACAACTGATACCATCCGAGCAAGATAAGTCCGACTTCCCACCTTCGTCGAGTGCATCATGAGCACGAGTGGCCGAAGCACTCCTCTCTATTGTGGTCGCACTACGCATCACAAAAAAAAAAAAAAAAATAGTCCTGCAGAATGGAATTAATTACGGCAGTTTGGTGTGATATTTGTTTTGGCCGCATGGGTGTTTTGGAACAATGATCTGCATTTTGAATTTATTTGACCTTGTTGGATCTGTTTGTAGATCTGTATCGTTTTTTATTGGCATGTTAAGCAGGCCCCATTGATTCGCGCTAGCTTAGCCACTCCGGAGCCCTGAAACTAACAAATAACCAAACTGCACGGAATTTGTTGAAATCAACCCCACCAACTAATTAAACCCCGACTAACGCGAAGATTAAGCCTAATGTCAAAATTTCTACACTACCGCTTTAAGCCTTCAGCAAAACTAAAGTGTAGTGAAAACTGCTACTTCGTATCGCAATGTAAGTGAGTTATTTTCCTTTTTGCATTTAATTGGCACATTGGTCAAATTTAGTTTTCGCCCAAGGCAAATGGGAACTACTGCTGCCGCAAATGATTCATCAATCAATAGCTCTGGAAAAACAAAGTCAATGAGTGGGACATGTTGTATCACAGCTATTTGTTTGTAGTCTTGTAAAAAGAGAGAAGAAAGCTATTGTGGCGCTTGGGTCGGGGATTCATGCAACCGAAAAGCTGGAAAAAATGTTGAAATTAGCTACATGGGTGTATGTATTTTTGTTTTTTTGGGGGGACCTTAAAAAGGCTAATTGGACAGAAAGTGAGCCATTCTGGATGAATTCAAAGGTTTCAAACGAATCATGTTTGGAAGCAATGTGAAATGAGCTGAAATTGTTCCAGAGCTTACCGAGGAATGGAAAAAAAGCTTCCATTTTAAATAAGAGTGCTCATTGATTAATGTCACATTGCCAGATGTAAGAAACTGCATTTATTAAAAGTATTTAATCAGAACGAGCACACACCACAAAGTGCCTTTATTGCGTTAATGCATTTTTTAATGAAAATGTGTTTACTTATTGGATTTTGTTTGTTTTCTCGAACAAGGAACGTGTACTCGCTAATGAGTCATCGTGGCGGGAATGTTGCACTTAACGCCACTTTTACCAGCTAGCATGTTGGCCCTACTAACGAGCTTGGTAATGCGTTCGCGGCGGACCTTTAATGCGTGGCGCGCTTGCCGCTTGCTCGCTGAAGCTGTCAGGAGCTAATCGGCCCACTTGATTTTAAGTGAAGGTCTCGCTCATGCTGCTGAAATGGAGTGATGGGAAGTGAGAGGTGGCCGCCGACCTTTTGAAGGTTGGATTTTATTTTTTAAAGCTTGAAACACTGTCGATTGAAGTGTTTCAAACAGGGGTGCAACGACAAAATATCGTTTCGGGCATTGATCCCCAACCACCGGGCCGGGAACCAGTACTGGTGGCGCATTTGCTACTGGGCCACAGAGAATAATAAATAATTAGTTAATGACCGCAATCTGGCCTGTTCCTCTTATCACATCAAAATGCCTATCTACTCTAATGACTAAACCGAGTACAGATTTGTGTATGTCGCCCTCTAGTGGTTTACCTCCATTACTGAGGTGTTTGCACACCTATAGACCCCAATCACCAACGTCACACAATCACGTGATCGCTGTATTGTTCCGCCATATTGTCCATCATTGTGTGTCCGTATTGTCATTGATCGTAGTTTCTAAAGGTGGATTCACTTGCAAATTATGGAAGCCCAGTCGCCAGATCCATATTTGATGTCCAAACCGATGTTTCCTCCCATCCCGTGCGTCAGAGCTCGTCCTGAGACCACAACATTTCTAATTATACTCAAGTTTATGTCACGACGAGGAGTCGGGTACCCAGAATCGGCACCGGCCCGAATATAAACCGACATTTGGTCAGCTGAGCGTCACCGTTGTCACGATTGTAAAATAAAACTTGATCGACAACGGGCCGGTGTGTGCCGAAAAATAGCTGCCCCGCTTGAAATGTCCCCCCTGACGGGAGCGCTTATTTATAACGCTTTATAGACGTGAAAACATCAAATGTTTTCATGGACGCATTACAGTAATGGATTTACGACTGTAAGATCAGTTTTAAATAATTAAATTACACAAAATATTAGTACTGTATTTTAGTAACAAATCGTGGACTGGGCCACATAATCATCTTTGAACAGACATGTATTAGTCTACAGGTTTTCACGACCATATCCCAATGACAATTACATAGGTATAACATTTATTAGTTCAAGCAGAGAAAAATAATACATATTCACGGTACAAGAAAGTCGTTTCCGTGTGGGCGCTCCCGTCAGGGGGGACATTTCACGCAGGGCGGCTATTTTTCGCTGCTCTCTGTCACTCATTCTGTCACACATTCTGTCACTCATGGTTGAAGTTTACTCATGTTGACAATTACAGGCCTCTGTAGTCTTCTCAAGTTGGAGAACTTGCACAATTGGTGGTTGACTAAATACATTTTTTGCCCCACTGTATATTCATAATGTGTGGGTGGGAGGAAAGAAAATGAAAAGTCATGCTTTTTTTTTTCATTCACTTGCAAGCTTGAAATGCAGAGTAGAGCTGATTCAGACTTAAAAATATATATTCGTAAAGGTTTTTTTTTGGGGGGGGGGGGGGGGGGGGGTCTAAAATACAATACTGAATGTGTCCAAAGTTCAAACTCCGCCTTCTGGATATGATCCAATATACCTTTAAAATGCTTCTATTGGCCGATATCATCGGCTACCCAAAAATTTTCCTCATTTTTCATATTGAGTTTGTAAAAAAATGGCTCCCTTGTTAAATAGTCCCTTGACCTGAAACATTAGAAGACCTCAGCATTACAGCAGAGACAATAAAGCTTTTTTTATTGGCTGACTAGTCCGTTGAAGGATGTACCACGACGCCGCCTCAAGAGGCCTGGTGGACATTTGCTGGCGGCGCACGGCCTGGGCCTCTCATGCTAATGTGGCTAATTGTTTCCTAATTAGATGTGAATCAATGAGTTGCATTCTAATACTCTTATGGGACGCTCAGCCAACCGTGATAGATGGAAGTCTAGTCAGCAGAAACGCAAAGTCGAGAGATGCCTTTGTTGAAATTGCTTGAATAATTTCACGGTCTAATGTTTCAGTGCCTTTGACGGTGATAGACGTCCAATAATTTGGACTCCTATTACCGTCAAAGGCAACGTTTTCAGATAGGCCTTGAAGGAAAAACGTAAAAGGGTTGCGGTTGAATTATTCACATCTGCCATGTAGGTCAGTTCCTCTTTCGGTGGTTGGGATCAGTTGAGGTTAGAATTTCTTCTACTGCTGTCTCTGGAGCTTGTCCATACCCGCAAGCACTTTATTCGGAATGGTACAAATTTGATGATGTTTTTTGTGCAGATGGAATCTTCAAAGTTTGAATCGATGTCATTTGGAGTGTTGGAGTGTGAAGTTTGTTTGCTCTTGGATTTTGTCTGAGTACTGCAGGTTTCTCACATAGTTTATAAGGATGATATTAGAAAAGATCCATTTACAGAGAGCTTTAAAAAATGAGCACGTTTTCTAGATTTTGTCTGCCTGCTGCTAGAGCAATCAAATAGTTATTTTATCAAATTAATCAACAACTATTTTAATGATTTAGTATTTATTGATAAAGACGCACGATAATATCGGTTACCGATACTTATCGGCCAATAATGGCAATTATGACGTCACACAGATAAAAAGATTTATTAAAAACACTGGGCTTGGTGAGCAGTTGGGTGTCACACGGTGCGCCGTGTTGGTTGGGGTATCCGGCGGTGGCTCGTGGGCCAGATGGGCGGGCGGGGGTGGTGGCGCGTCCGTTCATCCCATCCCTGAAGGCCGGTTGATGGGGGCGCGGACCACCCTGGATCCCAGGGAGATGAGAGCGTCCCCCTTGCTGGGCTGCGGGAGAAGGGATGGGCTGCGCTGGCTGGCCCCCCCGCCCGATTGGCTGGGGAAGGACCGTGGCCCGGGGTGTATCCCGTGCGGCATTTCCACTCGTCTGCAGGACTCTCACATGTCTGATGGGATTCTTGCATGACAAGGTGAAATTAGACACATTCAAGTAGAAAAAAATCGACGTCAGGATTGGCGATCAAATAGCATAGAATAGGATGCCAACATACTCACACTCACAAGGGATCCACAAAAATACTGGGTTCTACACCTCACATGGCTGATTTGTGTACACTCCACCCTCCCTCCCTCCAACCCCATTCTTTTTTCCTTGGTCATCAGGCCCCCCACATGGTGTCAACCAGAAACACATCTTGCTAACGATAGCACCAACATATTCATAGTTAGTGTAGGCGTTCAATGTATTTCTTGTTGTTGTTTGTACTTCTTCTGTCTAGTGCTGCAACGATTAATCGATTAACTCGAGTATTCGATTAGGAAAAAAAATATTACAACTAAATTTTCCTGCCTCTAGTATTCGTTCAATTAAAGTGGCATTGTAATGGTTTGTTTTGAAAGTGTTTGCCTTTAGTTTCATTCATTTGGGTGGATACATTGCCCTCTAGTCTGCCTCATTTCACATGGCTGAATCCAGCTGCTCCCTGATAAGACCAACATAAGCTCTTTTTTTTTTTTTTTTTTTTTTAATGCATTCGTAATTTAAAGGTATATTTAGCTATTTTTTGTGGGAAAAAGAGTTTTAACTATTTGTTAAGAGCATTGTAAAAAAACAAAACAAAAAAAAAACAGCATTTTATAGCATTTAAACTAGCGGACTTTTGCTATTTGAGTTAGCCAATTGTTCTTTTGTTGTACATATATCCTCATTTATTTATTTTTTTATACCGTTTGAGGCTCAGGTCTGGTATTTTAATTTTTTATGTTCCTTATCCGATTACTCGATTATTAGAACTAACTAGTTCATCAATTAATCGAGTCCTGAAATAATCGATAGCAGCAGGCCTACTTCTGTCCCTCTCTCCTTCTTTTCTTCTGTCCCCCCCATAACCCCTTATTGTTCAATGCTTTCTACTAATAAACAAGGCATGTTGAATGATCACAATGGGAGCATGTCCCCATGTGACACATTGGAATGGAATGGAATGGAATTTAATTGTCATCATCATCATCGGTATCATTGACAATCATTGACAATTACAAAATGTGATATGATTTGCCCGAAGGAACCGAAGAAGAAGACAAAGACGGACGGGATGAAGCATGTGCTTATCAGTTTCCCGTCCCCCATACAAGTAATGACGCACATTCAGGCATGGAACATACATCAAAACTGTACAATAACACAATCAACAATCTGGGTTTAGTAAAATAGCGTCCAGTCAAGCAGCTCGATTAATTTCAGGACGTACAAGGTTTTGGCTTTGTCATGTCCCTGACATTTTTGCATCTGTTTGCTGTGGAACATTTTGTTGTGGCTATGTGTGTGGCAAAGTGATTATGTGTTATCACAGCTGGTGTGCAACAACTGGCGCACACAAAGGTCACTGTAACAGTTTCATCAGACATGAATGTATAAAATCAAACAACATGCTATTTCATCTAAGTCTCCAGGTTTCAAATTCTTTGGAGCCGTACTGGGAGTCGAGCTTGCTGGCCCTGAGCGCTTATCGGTTAAGATAAGAGAGTGCTTCAGGAGCTCAGAGTGCGTCTGTACACGATGAAGGCTGAGCAGCGAGTGAAAGTGTTCAGACAAATCAGACACTTAGATTTCCATTCTCAGTGTCAAGCAGCTGAACAGGACTGGTTAAAAATTTTTTAAAAATCAACCAATAATGCAATCCTATAAATATATTCTTGATTTAGCCTCTAAATGAGCGCAATCGACCCAGTTTTGTCCAATTCTGCACCGCCACCTTAACCCCTCCTCTCTCTGAAGCCCCTGTCGCATGAGAGACGAGTCACACGAAATGCTTGAAGTCATGGCGGCTCCATCACAAGCGTGCGTGTACTTTTCCGTGTGTGAAACAAAGAACGCTCTCGCTATCTGCAAAACATGTACTACAGAAGTTCCACGAGGCAGAAAGAAAGCATCCTCATTCAACACCATTTACCTGATCAGCCATTTAAAACTGCATCACAAAGATTTGTGGAATGAATACGAGGCAACATTTTAACGGCCAGATCTTTATTTTAAAGGGGAAGTTCAGAATTTTTGACATTAGGTGTTGAGGCAGCAAAACAGAAAAAAATGTAAAAAAGTAACCAATAAATTACTTTCAAAGTAATTTACTGTAATTTTCGGACAATTATCCGCTACTTTTTTCCCCTCATTTTGAATCCTGCAGTTTATAGTCCAGTGCGGCTTATTTGTTATTTATTTGAGTTAATAGGTAACACTTTATTTGACAGCGGCAACATAAGACTGCCATAAGACCGTCATAACTATGACATGATTATGACACTGTTATAGGCATTAATGAATGCTTATGGCAAATGTCAGTAACTCATTTGCTCCCAAAAACGTATAAATACATTCTATTTTTTAATTGTTTCAGTTTCCCAAAAACCTATTTATACGTCTTTTACGTTTTTTTTTTTTTTTCCACAAGCGACCTCTCTAGGTTCTGATGCAGCTTTGTTCCAAAGCACAATGCTCAAAATCCATTTTAAAGCAATAAAACTGGCCACTGGAGGGCAGTAGCGCATTTGGTAAGAAATCATATTGGACCATGAAAGGAAGTGAGGAGCGGAGGCGTAACCCGCGGAATGAACGGTCAGGTTGCACGGCCGGGGCGCTGGTGGAAGACGACCGAATGGATGATCAGGAGCACGTCCAGGATGCCAGGTGTGGGAAGTCTGTGTAGGACGATCGGGATGTGATGAACGACCAAGTGCCACAATCAAGAGGACGTCCAGGATGCCAGGCGAGCAGAACGATCGGGATTACCAGTGTAGCGGATGATGTTGTTGAGTCTGTGTTGCTCGTTAAGTAGAGTTCGTGTTGCTGTTTTCAGCCGTTCGTGTCTCTCGTGATGCTCTAGTGTCTCGTGACTCAGCCGGAAACGCGCACAGCTAAATTAGTTCCCCCCAACACAACATGCCCCACACAAGTTCCCTAGGTGAATTCTGTTATGAGGTAGTGGTCACTACAAAAGACAGATTAAAAAAAAATCTATCTATACAAGACAGGTGGTAATGAGGGAAAAGTTTACCCCGTCTGGCAAGACAGCTGCGGCCACAACAGCGTCATCTCTTAGTTCAGTAGTTTAGTTATGTGTAAATAAATTGTAACTTTGCTATCAAAAGCTCTATTTGTCTTGTTGTTGATGTTATCTTGTAGAAGGAAAACATTATTCAGATGTTTGTAATGACACAAAAGCAAGAAATAGCTGTGTTAGAGTCAAAGTTATGTTTGAAATGTATGCTTTTACAAAAAGCTCAATTTCTTTGTTTTTTCATCAGAAATTGGAAAATTGCTCAAACTAAGCTATTTTCTAATGCTGATTTCTAAAGAATGGGAAAAGATATGAACTATTTTTTCCTGCTGAAAGAAGAGAGTCTACTCTTTCTTTTGGTGGGTTCCATTTTTATATAGCAATAGAACAGAATTTTCTTTGGGCTTTGCAAAATCAGTCAAAATCCAGTAAAATGGCCGGGAGGGAAGGGGGTTGCTCCAGTGAAAATGGCTGGGAGTGAATGAGTTAAGTATCGTTCGGCAAATTATGTCACCAACAAACCATTTTTGTCCAGCTTGGATTTTTTACATCTATTCAAAAGTGGGATAATTTGCCAGATGACACAAAATGACATCTGTCATAAGCATTCATTAATGTTCATGGCAGTGTCATGTCATATTTAATTATGATGGTCTTATGACAGTTTTACGGTGCCACTGTCAACTAAAGCGTTACCAACTACCAGAGATATCAATTAATGAAACAACTGGAAGAGTAACTGAAGAAATAATCAGCACAGAACATGAATTTTGATTGTTATTTACGTACATCTGTTGCACTGCAATGCATGCTAGGAGGCATGTTGGACGGCAACAGTGTTGACAGCAGGTGGCAGCATAGGTTGAATGTCTCCCTCAAGGGAGCAGTGATAGTCAGATGAAGCTTCTTGAAGAAATGAAGCTTTGCAGTCAATTGGTTCTAAGCTTCATGGTGGTTCATTTGGTTTTGCCAATGTCAAATCAAGTGCTACCGGTAATGTCTTATAGGATAATTATCCCACTATCCCAGTGCAGCTTATTTATGAAAAAATGCCGTTTTCGTGTCAAATTTGGTGGGTGGCGGCTTATTGTCAGGTGGGCCTTATAGTCTGAAAATTACTGTAGTTACTTTGATAATAAAGTAATCAGTAAAGTATCTAGATTTCTTTTTTTTAGGCGTAATCAGTAAGGGTGTAACAGTACATGTATTTGTATTGAACCGTTTCGGTACGTGGTGATCGGTTCGGAACAGAGGCGTACCGAACGAGTTTCTAATGAAATGTAACCCTTACTTTTCGAGGCTGAGTCGATCGGGTTGCAGTTTCTTTGTGTTGATTATACTGTATTTACTCCGTCTGCTCTACTATAATGAGGACCAACACGGGAGGACGGTATAACCCAGATACGTCAACGGCGCGACAACGTGGCCGCCGCGAGAACGCAGTGAAACGCGGGCGTTAAAGTCAATCAGCCAATGCACACTGGTCGCAGCTCAGCCGCGGGTTAGACGCGTCCCAGAAGCGGCTCAACACGACGCACGCGAAAAGAACGGCAGAGTTTATTATTTGACGCGAGATGCGACTTTCCTGCGTCAATACTACTACCGGTAGCTAGGATCGGGCGGACCAAAAGTCACTCGAGTAAAAATACGGTGGATCTGGTTGATTTTCAAACTAATATGCAATCGTAACTCACTTTTTGAGTCCATCAGATCTCTTGAGTGGTAGATCGGGGCACAGTTGACTTTGTTGATTTACTGCTGTCTTCGCTGCTATAATAATAACCAACACGGCCCCGTGTTCAATACAAAACCCTCCTACCACAACAAAACAAGTAGGAACTAATATTCACATAGGAAGTAAAGTTATACAACATAAAATATACAATATAAATGAATACTACATCACATTTGTAAAATATAAACACATAATAAAATAAATAATAGCCCATTTAAATAAAATAAATTGAAATGAGCTAAAACACCTGTAATGAAATAATAAGAATAATACACAGATCCTGCTTACACAATTATATTTATTAATTTCTGTGTGGTGCTTTAACTTGAGAAAATCCACCAATAAAGCTTTTGAAAACCGTTCCTAAGAAAAAAAAAAGATTCATTTAGGCATTTCATTTGTAAAATACATGTTAAAATCTTTTGTCTTGGGGATTGCTTTTCTCTTTAGCAGAGGACTTCTTTTTTCTGAAAGCTGACCAATACGCAGGGTCTGAAAGGCAAATTGTTGTTGGATTATCTTTAAATACCCGCCACTTTTTGAGCAGAATTCTAGCTTTGTATAGGCTAATGTTCCTATTGTTGAAAGCACAAGCGTAATAAACAACTAGCACATTTATATTTTGCATTTTGTTTTCTTATTGTACCGAAAATGAACCGAACCGTGACCTCAAAACCGAGGTACGTACCGAACCGCGATTTTTGTGCACTGTTACACCCCTAGTAATCAGAAATTAAATTACTTTTTCAAGTAATTTGTGACAACACTGATCACAATAGTGATGTGGTTTGCAGATTATATAATGAACTTTGGATATATTTTATTTTTAAATGTCCATCATGAATAAACCTTGAAATATCAAGAAGTTGTGATAGGGGAAAATTGCATGCATTTTGGTGTAATTTTGGCCATTTTAAGTTGTAAAGACCAACCTGTTCTCAGTATTTTGTCTAAACTTGAACCGCCAATACAAATGAATTGAAGTTCCAGTAATGTAAAGAAGTTTAAAAAAAAAAAAAAAAGCATGTTAGGAAATATTCCAACCATCTGAAGCGGCAAGCTCCAAGAAATGATTGCGATCGGAGAAAGAAAATTAAGTATTAAAGTACGCTCTTGGGATTATGCAGAGGGAAGTTTCAGTTTAAAAGTGATTCTTCACCGGAAATTATCTTCTTATCCATTTGACACAACCCAGAGGGTGTTTTTGCATGTTTTTATGCAAAGTCAGGCATGACTTTCTATCCATAAGCGGATTTTAAGGGGTGCCCGAAAAGTGTCATTGCATGTAATTGACTTTCCTATATATACAAAAATAGTAAAGCAATAAAACTGCAACAAAAATGAATTAAATGAACAAAAAATATATACTTTTATAATAGGTCAAAATGATTTTCGAACAGATCATGTGACTAGCACCTTAGATGGTTATTTGCTTTGCATATAATTTTCATTAAAAATATATATTAGGGGAGGGCAATTTAATTTTTCAAATGATTATTTTCTTTGATTTAAAATATTTAAAATAATAAATATAACTTTTTGAAGGATTAAATGATTGAGACACAAATGTCCTACCCTTAATAAGGCCGAAACACAAAAAGGATTGCTTCAGTCAAAGAAAACTTTTTCAATGAAAAATTAAGTGTTCAAATGAAATGTTTCTATCCCAAATATTTTTTCGCATTCAAAAACTTTTTCTTTGATTGAAATTTTCTTTTTTTGATTGAAGTGATTTTTCTTTTTAAACTAGGGGTGTCAAAATTATCTCATTAACGGGCGGTAATTAATTTTTTTAATTAATCACATTAAAATATTTGACGCAATTAATGCACATGCCCCACTCAAACAGGCTAAAATGACAGTGTAGTGTCATGTCCACTTGTTACTTGTTTATGGTGTTTGGCTCCCTCTGCTGGCGCTTGGGTCCAACTGATTTTATGGGTTAGTACCATGAGTGAACATGGTGTAATTATTGACATCAACATTGGCGAGCTACTAGTTCATTTTCTGATTGAAATTTTTACAAATTTTAATAAAACGAAAATGTTAAGAGGGGTTTTAATATAACATTTCTAACATGTACTAACTAACTAATCTTTTAAGCGCTACAAGTCTTTCCATCCATGTATCGCTTTAATGTCAAAAATGTTAATGCATCTTGTTGATTTATTGTTATAATAAACAAATACAGTACTTATGTACCGTCTGTTGAATGTATATATCCGTCTTGTGTCTTATCTTTCCATTCCAACAATAATTTACAGAAAGAAATGGCATATTTTATAGATGTTTGAATTGCGATTAATTACGATTCATTTTTAAGCTGTAATTAACTCGATTAAAAATTTTAATCGTTTGACAGCCCTATTTTAAACATATGTATATTTTTAAGCAACTTATATTTTGATTAAATAATAAAGACAAAAATGTCCTAGCCAAAATGTGGCTCAAACACAAAAGACTTCAATCATTTAAAAAAAAAATAAATAAATAAATAAAATAAAAAAAATCAAAGAAAAATAGCTTTTACGTGCATTTTGGGGGGAATTTTTTGAGTTTCAAATTTATTTTTACCTTCAAACACTGTTTTTTTATTGAAGCGATTTTTTTGGGTTGACAATATATATTTTGATTGAAGCAACTTTTCTGGATTGAATAATAAAGACACAAATCTACCTCCATATGGCTTCAGTCAGTGGATACAATTTTTGACGGTGGTAACTACATTGACACGACACCGGCGGGCGTTCCGTATTCAATGGATGATGATCTTGGCGAAAAGTATAGCTGTCCTAAGTAGCCTGATTTAGAATTCCCCTCAAGAATCAGGCATGCAAATGTGCCACCTTTCAGCAAAATTTCACCGTTTTGAAATCAAAATGGGTCATTTTTCTGAATCACGTAGATCCGAGGAGAAAAAAATGTGGGGGGGCATGTCAACGAGCGAGTGAAACCGTTAACTTCAAAACCGTAGTCCAGGCTCAAAACTACACTCTATTCCTATGACCTAGACCTATCACTGCCACTCTCTTCTCGTGACAACAAATAACTGACAAGCGTGAGAGACGGGAGCACAGTTATCGCCAATCAGCAATGAGGAGGCGGAACCCCTCTCCATCCCAGCTTCTCGCCTGGACCCGTTGGAGATTGCGGCAAGCTAAGGGCTTAATGTCAAAAATTGTTAACTTCTTAAAGCTAAAAGTTTGAGTGATGGCCTATAATAGTCTTCATAAATCATTCAATCGTGTCGTTCGATCAATTCCTGCGCTTGTAATGGTGTCTATAACACAAGTATTCGCTTAATTTCTTGATAATTGACTTCAGATAGTCCTTGATATTTCACCGCCTCGTCGAACGCAGTTACTCGAAGTAGCGTTAACTGCGGAAGGGCTAACAAGCGCCTTTCACACAGGGCTTGGCTAGCAAAGTTAGCGAACGTCAGTTGGGATCTGAATTGTCACCAGTTGGCGTTGTGACGAGTTATTTAAGGCCCCTTTGTAAAGCTCTTGTCAACGATAAAAAAATAAAAAAATAAAAATAATAATAATAAATCATGAGCAATGAGGTAACTAGAGTGATGAACTAGCGCCTTCCATACAAGTCATGTTCAGGGCTTTGTTAGCAAAGTTCTGAATGGTCACCAGTTATTTTTGACAACGAGTTGTTTAAGGCCCCTCTATACTCTCCGATAATTACAGAAAGGGAAGAGTTTTGCCTTGTTGTGGAGGTCGTTTCATTTGTTTAGCCATCGAGAGTTTATCAAACCGGAGAGCTCCGCTACAGGTCGCATTTGAAACTACCCCCATTCCCGCGCTGTTCGTACACCCCCCCGTTCATAAAACAGCCTACAGGTGTACTTCTGTTTATCCAGTATGATGCCCTATCAATCGAAGTTAAGGACCATGGGACTAATTGCTTTGGTTGAATGTACATAAAGTTATGATCACTAAAGAGTTAATGCTTTTTATTCAAATCTATCTATCGATCGATCTATCACAGAATAGTTAAGTGAATGGAATTTATACTGTACCTGTAAATTCATATTTTATGCTGTACAGGTGTTCTCTGCTTAATGCAAATGGGACATACTGTATATTTCATAATTTAGATTTTGTACAATTTGCTACTTAATTCGTCTTACAGTATATGTTCTGATTTCAGGATGAGAGATTTAGACTTGCATATGTTAAATTATTATGTACTGTGTTTAATTCGAGATGTCCCTGGTTGCACTATGAAATGCACTTTTCCGGGCATGTAGTGTGTCCATGTTACTCTGTCACCTTTTTCAAACCTAACCAGTTTGCATGCCTGAGAATGATGGGAAACAAAAAAACGCTCATTGTCAACTTATTATGATTAGAGATGTCCCGATCATCACGTCATTTTCAAATTATCGGAATCGGCAAAAAAAATATCGGACATGACTTTTTTAATATACATATAAATATATATATATATATATATATATATATATATATATATATATATATATATATATATATATATATATATATATATATATATATATATATATATACAGTGTTGTTAATAACGGCGTTACAATATAACGGCGTTATTTTTTTCAGTAATGAGTAATCTAATTAATTACTTTTCTCATCTTGGCAACGCCGTTACCGTTACAGAGGCGGGAAAGGCGTGCGTTACTATGCGTTACTAAGTTGGTTGAATTAAAAAAAGTCTGAGAGAAACGGACTCACGGGGACGAGAGCAGAGCAGGAGTGGGGAAGACGCCGTTGCAACCGCGATGCTAGGTGGCTCCAATAATACCTGACTGCAGCCATAGCCGACAAACTACACCCACATGACACGGTAGATATCATATTATAGAACTAGATGCAAATGACAGACACTACTGCATTGCCAACATGTTTTAAGGACTACATGCGTTTGTAAACAGCCGCCATCTTAAAGCAGTAGACCTCTCAGGAAGGCCCTGATGTAGAGATCCTTCCTAGCGAACCTAAGTAATTTTTTTTTCATCTAAAATGCTCCTAAATTGGCAAAATCTTAACTTAAATCTATCTTTAAATGATGAAACAGTTTTAAAACTTACACATGTTTAAAGTAGACAGAAGGGAACTAATGCAATAACGGGAGAAATTTTAACAACTTTAATGATTGATTCACAACTTTAAATGACTTCCACACATAGCAAAGGTTACTAGCTAGTTATCGCAATTCCCTTGTGTCTAGTTAAGTGGAGGGTAAAGAATTGGGCTAGGGCCAATTGTCCCCCAAACCCTTTAAGCTTCACATTGTGTGACCTGTGTTGTTGTTGTTGTTTTTTTTTTTTTTTTTTTGGGAGAAAAAAAAATATATATCACTAGTTACTTTGCCAAGTAACTAATTACTCTTACATTCAGGTAACTGAGTTACTAACGCAATTACTTTTTGGGAGAAGTAATTTGTAACTGTAATTAATTACCTTTTTAAAGTAAAATTAACAACACTGCATGGCACTAAATGCGTTAGTAGACAGCCGCCATCTTAAAGCAGTAGACTTTTTAGGACGGCTCTGTTGTAGAGAACCTTCCTAGCGAACCTAAGTAACTTTTTATCTAAAATACTTCTAAATCGGCAAAATCTTGACTTGAATCTATCTTTAAATGATGAAACAGTTTTAAAACTTTCATATGTCGAAAGTAGAGAGAAGGGAACAAATGCAATAATGGGAGCAATTTTAACAACTTTTAACAGTTGATTCAGGGTAAAGGGTAAATTAGGGTAAAGAATTGGGCTCGGGCCAATTGTACCAAAAACCTTCACAAAAAACTTCACATAGTGTGGCCAATGTTTTTTTTTTTTTTTTTTGAGGGAAAAAAAAAAGTAATTATCACCAATTACTTGGCCAAGTAACTAATTACTCTTACATTCAGGTAATTGAGTTACTAATGCAATTAATTTTTGGGAGAAGTAATTTGTAACTATAATTAATTACTTTTTTTCAGTAAGATTAACAACACTGTGTATATATATATATATATATATATATATATATATATATATATATATATATATATGTTAGGGCTGCAGCTATCGAATATTTTAGTAATCGAGTAATCGACTGAAAATTCTATCGATTAATCGAGT
Organism: Corythoichthys intestinalis; assembly: GCF_030265065.1. Classification (NCBI taxonomy): domain Eukaryota; kingdom Metazoa; phylum Chordata; class Actinopteri; order Syngnathiformes; family Syngnathidae; genus Corythoichthys; species Corythoichthys intestinalis. Next base: position 6,710,399 of record NC_080400.1, read on the forward strand.
AATCGGATAAAACAAATATATCTTTAGGTGAAGAGCAATTATAAATATACATGAGAAAACAAGACATTTAATCTAATCTTGAACCATTTTCAGTCAATCAATGTCTTTATTTTCGATGTATATTGTTGAAAACAGCCAACAATTGCATCTCAGATGTAACTAGAATTAAAAAAAAAGACTAATTCACTGCTTTCACTCAAAAAACTTTTAGATCTTATTAAAAAATATATATGTATCTTACCTAAAAATGCTGTGACGCTTGATAACACACATCACGTAAAAGTTAGGATTTTTTTCCTACGTGTTTCAATTGAATTTCTCTTTGTGTCAAGCCATTTTTAAGTTCTAGTTAAGTTTTAAGTTAGTCTAAACTGTAAGTCCTGATAGGATTTTCAAAATAAATGTATAATACAGGCTGTATTGGAGCACATTAGGGACCAGTGCTACTTGGTGTTTTATCCAGCAATGACTACTGAGCTAAAATTGATAGTTAGCATGATTAAGTTTTTATTTTACACCCTCATCACTCCACAATGCTATGTTATGTTAAAGCCTGTATGTAAGACACGTTAGCCACGCATCGACAGTGGTCATAATTAATTGAAACCTAGCCCTCCGCAGGGCTAACGTTACGTGAGCTAGTACCGACAGTAACGTTAATCTTATTTATTAGCGCTTAGTGCTCTTTATTAGCGCTTAGCGCTGTACTGCTTTAAGATGGCGGCTGTTTACAAACGCTGCCCAGACGCGGCCCAGTCTGTCATTGTGCATCTAGTTCAACATACATGTGATCTCTATGAGACGCATCAGACGCTACCTGTTACCAATGCAGCATGGTGCGGGCTAGTATTTAGCAACGTCGGCGTCGTTTGTGGCGGCTGTCGGCTGCAGTAAGTTTTTTTTTTCTTCCCTTCTTCCTCTCCGCACGTGACAGCGCGTTGTCCCGCATTAAAAGTAGTCCTAGCAAAACGTGATGCTTAGAGCTGTCAAACGATTACTCGAGGTGAATAAAATTACTCGGATCAGTTTTTAAACTCGAGTTGCTCGAGTACTCGTTTCAGCTCTAATATATACATATATATATATATATATATATATATATATATATATATATATATATATATATATATATATATATATATATATATATATATATATATATATATATATATATTAGGGCTGTCAAAGGATTACAATTTTTAATCGAGTTAATTACAGCTTAAAAATTAATTAATCGTAATTAATCGAAATTAATCGCAATTCAAACCATCTATAAAATATGCCATATTTTTCTGTAAATTATATATATATTCTGTGAAATAATTTGTTGGAATGGAAAGATAAGACATGAGATGGATATATACATTCAAAATACGGTACATAAGGACTGTAGTGGGCATTTCATTCACTGTCATTTGAATCTGTCTATGCTGTCCTCACTCCGAAGCGTCTACTTTTTCCAAAGCTAGACAGCTAGTGAACGACGCCTTAATAATCAGACTTCTTTCTTTTTCATCTGATTTATTAATAAAATGGCCTCAAACCACTGTCCTCTTTAGACCGTAGTGAAACTACAAAAAAAAGTACACAAGCATTGCATTAGCAACAACGTTAGCTTAGCACGCTATACAGGTTCACTAAACATAAACAAAAAGCATCTCATAAAAAAATATAACATTTCGCTTACTAACATAATATGTAGATTCTTTACAACAACCATACTTACGGACAAATCTTGTCCAAGGATCATATAAGCACAACATTACAACGTAGGCGTCAGCCCGAGGCGTCGTGCAGCCATATTGAACTGGCAAGAAAGCAATAAACCATGTCGCAAAGCGACCACAAGAGTTCGCTGTTAGACAGCACAAAAAACCTTGCTGTAACCAAAAGGCAGAATACTGTCTGAGCGGGACATGTGCGTTAATTGCGTCAAACATTTTAACGTGATTAATTAAGAAAATTAATTACCGCGCGTTAACGCAATCATTTTGACAGCCCTAATATATATATATATATATATATATATATATATATATATTTTTTTTTTTTAATTAAATTGTTTTCTAATTAACGTTACAGACAAAATGTCTTACACTCATCCAGAGTCTTTAGTTTTGGCTTAAAGTGGGACTGTCAAATTTATTGCGTCAACGGCGGTATTAACATTAAAATATTTGACGCGATTAACGCGTGCGCTGCACTACCCACTCACGCAATGTTGCGTTCAATCTATAATGGCACTGTATTACGTATACATAGAACTAAAAGGCAACATAAAATGAGTAGCGAGAATTTTGGCAGCCTTTGAAGCCTTTTTTTAATTGGCTAAAGCCTTACAATTCAATCAGCATTACCGTGGGAAGCAATGTGGGGAAGAAAGGTAGTAGTTGATCTTTTTTCTTAACACCCTATTTTATTTCTCAACGCTGAGAAGATATATCAATTGGTACCATTAGGCACAGTCATGGTTACACTTCCCATCATGCATTTGGGCAGAAGTTAAATGGCTGAATTATCATTTACTGAAAGCTCATAAAAATCCACTAGATGGCAATATTTAGTCACAATATACAAAGTCACATTTGTCCTTTAAGAATTACAAGTCTTTCTTTCCGTGGATCCTTCTCACAGAAAGAATGTTAATAATGTAAATGCCATCTTGAGGATTTATTGTCATAGTAAACAAATACAGTACTTATGTACTGTATGTTGAATGTATTTATTCATCGGAGTTTTATTCATTTTTTGCTTAATGCATTGCCAAAATGTATATGGGGCCCGATTTAACTAGATTGCCGAAGTATACAAACTGATTGAAATAAACCAAAATACATTCATTGGAGCATTATATTTCCTAATTGCAAATGAAAAACCATTATTTGAGTAAAATCTATTTTTCTAATATATCAACAAACAATTTTAATTAGAGATGTCCCGATCGATCGGGTCCGATCACGTCATTTTCAAAGTATCGGAATCGGCAAAAAAATATCGGACATGCCTTTTTTTAATATATATATATATATATATATATTTTTTTTTTAATTAAATCGTTTTCTAATTGTATTTAACGTTACAGACATAATATGTTACACTCATCCAGAGTCTTTAGTTTAGGCTTAAGGTAGGGTTATCAAATCTATCCCGATAAAGCGGTTATTAATTTTTCAAAAAATGTATCACGTTAAAATATTTAATGCAATTAATGCATGCGCTGCACGACCCACTCACGCATTGTCGCGCTCAATCTGTAATGGCGCTGTTTGACCTACAGAGAAAGCTAAAAGGCAGCGTAAAATGAATAGAGTGAATTTTGGCAGCCTTAGGAGCCTTTTTTTAATTGGCTAAAGCCTTACAATCCCTCTCCCAAATGTATATATTTGCCCGAGTTTTATTAATTTTTTTCTTAATGCATTGCCAAAATGTATATGATCGGGAAAAATTATCGGGAATGATTGGAATTGAATCGAGAGCAAAAAAAAGCAATTGGATCGGGAAATATCGGGATCGGCAGACACTCAAACTAAAACGATCGGATCGGGAACACAAAAAAACATGATCGGAACAATTATTATAAATATTCTTGTAAGTTAATTTTTTTGCTGACACTGCATTTCGGGGTCATCTAATGTTGGGCCTCCTGCCCCAAAAGTCAAACTCCGCCTATGCTTTCTACCTCGAGTAACATCTTGTTGTTGCCGTTTTTTTCTTTATGTGATTATCGTTGAAGTCTTGGATTTTTTTGTGTGTGATATTTGGGTGTGTTTGCCACCCACCCGCTGCCCCACCACCACCATGTGTCGTTTCTGTGGTCCGCAGGTCCTCCGCTGCTTTGTTCCTCCGCCTCCTCCTCCCCTGTTGAGCAGCTCCCGTACCCTCCCCCTTGTGTCGCGGCCAATCACGGCCAGGGGGGGTTGCTAGGTAACAGTGCGGCTCAGCCAGCCCGGGACTCGGAGTCGGAGGATGAGTTTGGCCCCGGTTCATTCTTAGTTAAAGCCGGCTCGGGGAACTTGTACGCCGCTGCTGCTGACGGTGAGTGGTCTCTCAACTCTGTTTGCTTTCTGGAGGCCCGGCCTTCCAGTGATCCGTTGTGTTGTAGGTCGTGCCGATGGCTGTGGGCAAGAACGCGGACCTTCTGTTTTTTGCTGTCCGCTTGAAAGGGTAGAACGTTTTTGAGTTGATACACAGCCTCGGGAAACGGGTGGCGAGCCGGCTCTGCGGGTTTCAGATGTTGCTTTCAAAAAGATGGATGATTTGGATTTCAACAAGAGGGATTGGAGTAGCGGTTGAAATCTCTGCCTCGCAATTGTGATGGTCTAAGTTAGAATCCTAGGTTTGGCACCTTGTTCCTTGCAAGAATTCATGGAGGTATATTTATTTTATTCATTGACAGTAAGAGTGGGAACATCTTGGTACTTCAGGATACGATACGATTTGCGATACAAAGCTCACGATAACCATGATCTGACGATACAACGATTATCGATACATTGGTCAGGAAATCATTCTAGGATATTCTACAAAGAACTAATAAACAGAAAAACAAGCTTCTGCTGTGAATTGGAATGGGTTTATCATTAGTAGACGTCCAATCCGTTTGAAGTGGGAGGGATGGCAGCGAATGAACGATGTTCATTCGCTGCCATCCCTCCCACTTCAAACGGATTGAACGTCTATGACCGGTAGTGGCAGCCAATGCCAGGCAATGAGGTCATTTTGGGCCATTTAAGGTTATTTACCTGTTCATTTTCAGTTACTTCCAGGGGTGAGTGGGCCAGAACGGTCAGGAATGCAGTTCCGGTATAAGTTTCAGGGCCAGAACGCAGATCCGGTACACGGTGCTTTGCTTCCGAAAATATGACGTCAACTGTCAAAATGCTATGTAAAAAAATAAATAAATAAATAAATTAGCGCTGTCAAAATTATCGCGTTAACGCGCTGTAATTAATTTTTTTAATTAATCACGTTAAAATATTTGACGCAATTAACGCACATGTCCCGCTCAGACAGTATTCTGCCTTTTGGTAAGTTTTACAGCAAGGCTTTTTGTGCTGCAGCACAACAGTGAACTCTTCTGGTCGCGTTGCGACATGGTTTATTTTTTTTCTGGCCAGTTCATATGGCTGCACGACGTCTCGGGCTGAAGCCTACGTTTTAATGTTGTGCTTATATGATCCTTGGACAAGATTTGTCCGTAGGTATGGTTGTTGTAAAGAATGTACATATTATGTTAGTAAGTGAAATGTTATATTTTTTGTATGAGACGCTTTTTGTCTATGTTTAGTGAACCTGTATAGCGTGCTAAGCTAACGTTGGTGCTAATGCAATGCTTGTGTACTTTTTTTTTTGTAGTTTTATGACGGTCTAAAGAGGACAATGGCTAGAGGCTATTTTATTAATAAATCAGATGAAAAAGGAAGAAGTCTGATTATTAAGGCGTCGTTCACTAGCTGCCTAGCTTTGGAAAAAGTAGACGCTTCGGAGTGAGGACAGCATAGACAGATTTAAATGACAGTAGAGTGAAATGCCCACTACAGTCCTTATGTACCGTATGTTGAATGTACAGTGGGGAGAACAAGTATTTGATACACTGCCAATGGATTTTCCCATTGGCAGTGTATCAAATACTTGTTCTCCCCACTGTATATATCCATCTTGTGTCTTATCTTTCCATTCCAACAATTAATTTTACAGAATATATATAATTTACAGAAAAATATGGCATATTTTATAGATGGTTTGAATTGCGATTAATTGCGATTAATTACGATTAATTAATTTTTAAGCTGTAATTAACTCGATTAAAAATTTTAATCGTTTGACAGCCCTAAAAAAATGCTAAGCTGCCACACATACATTTCATCTCCAAGAAGAAAACAATCGACCAACATCAAATTTATATACACAAGTGTTGTTAACAACAAGCATAATAAAGTGCTTGTGTAGCGTAATCCGTTTCCACCGATATTTATTATTTATTTTATTCCACGAACGGCATGGAGGTTTCCCCAGCTGCTGCAGTTTTCTGAGTCTGACGGTGATGAATCATGTCAATGTGCGGATACACGCAAATTGCCTGGACTCATTTATCCGTTTAATTGGCTGCCATACTGACATGTGATCAGCAGAGATAGTTAGCTCTGATTGGTTCAAATGTGCATGTTTTCTGGAGCAGCAAAAAAAAAAAAAAATTGAATTGATGCGACAAAAAAGGGCAATGCAAATCTTTCAAATCTTTAAGAGCAACGAAAGACATGAGGAGGCTTACTTATCATATTTAGTTTTCTTTGCTCTGATGGGGAGGTTCAGAACATCTGAGCTGTCAATGTGCACTTTGGACTTAAATTTGTTCATTTATGTTAGGCTATTTATTAATTTCCTTATGATTTAAAAAAAGTAATGGTTGCACGATCTTCAAAATATATTCCATTTCTCTCTGCATAATTTGTCATTTGTGCTTACTTTTCTGAATGTATGTTGGTCATATCTTATTAAAAGTAAATGTTTACATTAACTTTAACCAGGGCCGGCCCAGGTCATTTGGGGGCCCTAAGCAAAATAATGCAAAGGGTCCCGTATTTTTGGCCCACCATTTCGTCACAGTATACTGTGAAACCCATACATGCAATCCAACCCATACGTCCATATTTTGTATATTAATCAGATTTTGTTGCACTGTATACTTAAAACTTCTCACCCCAAATGATTGTCAGTACTTACAGTAGATAGCGCCAAACCTCTTTCTAAAAGAGGAAAGAAAGAAGTTAAGGAAGAACTTTTATTTTTCAAGCTTGTAATCAAGTATCAAAACTCACAAAAGTCAAATAAAGCACACTGTAGTTAAAAAAAAAAAAAAAAAAAAAAAAAAAAAAAAAAAATTGCCAGATTAGGGGCCCCCAAGTGGTCAGGGGCCCTAAGCAGCTGCATAGTCTGCGTATAGGCTGGGCCGGCCCTGACTTCAACTTTAATATACATCCTATGTTCTTAAGTCATTAAAATTGAGATTTGGCATGTAGTATGTGAGGAAATGAGGGAAAATAAAAATTAGGAGTTGGAGGTTGGGGTTACTGCTGTTTTTGTTGATAAAAAAATACAATTTTGAATGAAAATCAGTTTTCAATTGTGCTATAGAAATAACTGTGCTAAAACAATTTTCTTTGCATTTCAGTTGTGTCAGAGGTTTGATCACCCCCCCCCCCCCCCCCAAAAGAAAGAAAATATATAAATAAGTAAAATTTCTGGCTCCGTGGCAACCTTCACGCCGGGGAGTTCTGGCAAAAAATTCTAGCCAGTTTCACCCCTGGTTACTTCCTGTTGATTTGGGGGTATTTTATGGGTCTCTTCCTGTTTATTTTGAGTTACAGAACAGGAAATGACCAGGGAATCACCCAAATGAATAGGCAGTGACTCAAACTCAACAGAAAATGACCTGTAAATGCCCTGAAAATCGGACAGAATGACTGTGAATGCTCTGGTTTCGAATCAACGAACGTTCCAAGTCTAAATGGATTTGGCGTCGAGCACCGTCAATGCAGCCTTAAAGTTGACTGAGACACTATTATGGTGGAAAATTTTGGTCGCAAATTGTTGGTTCAAATTTTTTTCTTTTTTTTTTTCTTTTTTTTTTTTTTTTTTCTTTTTTTTTTTTTTTAGACATTGATACCTTTTCAAAACGATAACCCGATTCTTGGCAGGGGCATATCGATAACCTTATGGGATACAAAGTATCACGATATATCACCATTTCGATATTTTGTCACACCCCTAATTGACAGTGATCTAAGGAAATACATCAATAACCTTCCTACTTTTGTAAATGGTTTAATGTTATTGTGCAAATTAACTTGGCTGACATTGAAGGTGATTTACATTCAATTCATTCGAATTGAATGATCATCGATCAATGCTAGCCCCTCCCAGTCAAAGTAGATTGGATGTCCGTAGTTGTCAATGGCCTCCAAAGCATCAGTATTCAATGCTTTTCTTTGTTCAAGTGGTTAGGAGTAAACTTTCCAAAAGTAGTTTGGTACTAATTTTGCAAACAAACCCATTAAAAAAATAACCAAAGTTGCCCGTTTTCCAATAGACTGGCTCACAAATGCGCTGGTCTTGCTCTCTCCCAAAGTCATTTGAAAAAGCTAGTCTCTAAATTAAACAAGCCTTATACAGGTATTCCCCGGGTTACGAATGAGTTCCATTCCTACGCAGGCGACTTAACCCTAATTTCCGCGCAAATTGGAATCAACACTTTAAATACCCCTCAATATCAAAATAACTATCCAAAAAGTCCAATAGTATTGTATTTTGTATAACTCATTCACTCCCAGCCATTTTCCCAGAGGAAGGCCCTTCGCTCCCGGCTGTTTTACTGGATTTTGATTGATTTTGCAAGGCCCAAAGAAAGTTATGTCGCCCGTTAACGCGATAATTTTGACAGCCCTAATAAATATATATATGTATAATAAATCAGAGAAAAACTTTTTTTTTTTTTTGATTGGAATTATTTTTTTTTGATTGAAGCAACTTTTTTTGGTCTAAAATATACATTTTGATTGAAGGATCGTTTTTTTTTTGTTTTGTTTTGTTTTTGTTTAATTGAAGCAACTTTTTTTATTGAATAATAAAGACACAAATCTACCTCCATATGGCTCCGCCCAGGGGATACAATTTTTGACTGGGGTAACTACATTGGCACGACACCGGTGGGCCCACCAAATTCAGTGGAAAGTATTGCCTAAGCAGCCTGATTTAGAATTCACCTCAAGAATAATGGGAAACCAAAAACGCTTATTGTGAACTTATTCTTATATTCTTGTAAGTTAATTTTATCGCTGACACTGCGTTTTGGGGTCCTCAACAGTTTGTCCCCCCCCCCCCCCCCCCCTTCCCCAAAAGTCAAACTCCGCCTATGACTAAATCACTTTCTTTTACAGGGATAAAGAAAAACAAGATCAGACATTGTTATATGAACATTCCTTAATATAGGACTGAATATTTAATGGGGTGTCCTAATTTTTACACAAGACTGTAAAACAATGAGAAGCAGTTTTTGACAGTTTTGTTAATGAAATCCTGACATTTGAAAAATATGATAATATTCATCTTTTTTTTGCGTTTGGAAGGATGGAGGTTTATTTCAAACATGCTTCGTTTCGATGGAGGCATCAGGTGCTATCAAAATGTCCTTTGTCAGTAAACGCACGCTTCTCGTTCAATCAGTTCATTAAACGGTAGGCGAGAAACACGATCGGACGTTTGATTCGATGGCTCGACTGTGTAATTTCCAAATGTAATTGCTCCGTCAAGTGATGTGGTGCAATGCAGCAACTTTTCGCGGGCTTAATGAGTTGTGTGGCAGCAAAAGAAAAACAACGCGGGGGCTTCTCTGATCTCCTTTGTGATTGGGATTAACTCCTTCCTCCAAGTGAACCTTTGTTTGTATTCACCCTGAGAGCAAAGCGCATTTAGAATAACACGGCATCTGAAAAGGAATGTGGAACCAATAACGAATGAGCAGAGGTGGGCAGTAACGCGTTACATTTATTCCGTTACATTTAGTTCACTTTTTGGGGGAAAAAATGTACTTCAGACAGTAGTTTTACCACACCGAACTTTTTATGAATCTACTAGACCTTTTCAAAAAATTTGCATATTTTGATAAAGTTCATTATTTTCTGTAATGTATTGATAAACATTTGACTTTCATATATTTTAGATTCAGTACACACAACTGAAGTAGTCCAAGGCCTTCATTGTTTTAATATTGATGATTTTGGCAAAAAAGTAAAAAAAAAAAAAAAAAAATCCCTATCCGACCATTACAAAAAAGTGTTTTTTAATACAAAAAAGTGGGGTGGCGTGGCTCAGTGGTAGAGTAGTTGTCCCCTAAAACCTTAGGTTGTGGGTTCGATTCTCCGCCCTGATGAACTCGTCTAAGTGTCCTTGAGCAAGATACTGAACCCCACGTTGCTCCTGGTGTAGCGTCACCAGTAGGTAGATGGCGAGATAGTGTAAAGCGCTTTGAGCGCCTTGAAAGGTGGGAAAGCGCTATATAAGTATAACACCATTTACCATAACACCATTTACCAAAAAAAAGAAGTCAACCTTCAACTAATTATATCAGCTATTAGAGGCGTGCAAAATTTCCTATTCTTAGATTATTCGCGATTCGGCCATGGAAGTTTCGAGAATGATTCACAAACATCTAAATTCCGATTATTGAATTTTACCAGGTAAAGCGGAAATAAAACGCAGTCAGCACGGTCATCGGGATGCAATGAGGAACGGACCGAGAGTAGATATCATGTGCAGCTAATACCGCCAGATAAACAAACAAACAAACAAAAAAATGATCATACCTGACTGCGGCCGGCAGCCGCTACAAACAGCGCCCAGTAAGTTGCTAGTTTCTACAAACATACAGCAACATACGGCTATAGTAGATATCACATATATCTAGACTAGATGTGAAATGACAGACTTTCCCGCACAAGTAAACAGGCGCCATCTTAAAGTGATCCTCTCACTTAAATACATGTAGGCTCTAATAAACCACAATTGTTCTCTTGTACTAAAATATGTTGTTAAAAACACATAAAATGTTAAATCAATGGCAATATTTTATAATATTTAGTCCATATTTTGACCGTTAGTTGGCGCCATGGTTTGAGGGCTCGCAGTGATGACGTATAGCTGGCATCTTCCCAAATGTGTAGCGTATTCAACAATTTCTTATTGCTGCGTAAACTCGTGAAGTAAAATGCCACGATGTGCTGCTTTTGGATGCAATTTCCAGTCAAATGGAAACAAGGATAGTGAAGTGAGTGGTCATGGTGGAATTATTATTTTTAGTGAACTAATGTGCATAAGTGGAAGCTTCTCCCCCTTTTTTTTATCCTACCCACCACGCGTTACAACTGGCGCCCGAACATTTTTCCTCGATCCTCAGTCAAGTAAGGGATCCGTCTATTTTGTGGTTCCGACGGTCCCACCGCGTCTGCAATATTGGTTTCAGATCTGTCCATTTTTTTTTGATTCGTCGGTCCCACAGCGGCTTTTCGGATCAGTCTATTTTGTGGTAGTCTTCCTCTTGTTCTGACTCTATTTTAAAAATCTGAAAATAGGGTTCGAAACACAAGTTGATAATGTTTTCCAATTGAATAGCAATCATACAGCAAGCCAAAACAGCATATAGACCCAGGCAAGGAGGAAAGCTGGCTCCAGGCTCTACAAACAACAAGTACACAAAAATGTTCCCGAGAAAAGACAGCGCTAGCTTAAGAATTCAGTCTTTTGAAGACTCTGGTGAGGCGGAATATGGTCCGGGAGAAGGGTGTGTTTGGGTAATTTTCTGTTGCAGGTTGGGCCAAAGAGTACGTGCTTCACTGTTGCCAAGGCAACCAGAGTTGGAGATTTTGTCAGTCTCGGTTCCCAAGGAGCGCTGAGTGTTCAAATTCTCAGCTGTGGAGTCTTCTTGTAATTAGGTGTTCCTTGTGGTAAGACAGGATGTCCTGCCATTGTTCTGGACTGTCCATTTTTGGCCCCCAGAGGCACTGATGGCGGGATTTGGTGGTCAAGATGCGGGCTTGTAGATGTCTTGGCCATGACCTGCTTGTCTTGCTCCGTCAGCGTCATTCACTAGGTCCCCCCGTGTGGTTCTGGGATTTTTGCTCACCGTTCTTGTTATCATTTTGACGCCACGGGGTGAGAGCTTGCATGGAGCCCCAGATCGAGGAAGATTATCAGTGGTCTTGTATGTCTCCCATTTTCTAATAATTGCTCCACAGTTTATTTCTTTACACCAAGCGTTTTACCTATTGCAGATTCAGTCTTCCCAGCCTGGTGCAGGTCTACAATTTTGTCTCTGGTGTCCTTCGACAGCTCTTTGGTCTTGGCCATAGTGGAGTTTGGAGTGTGACTGACTGAAGTTGTGGACAGGTGTCTTTTATACCGATTTAAAACAGGTGCCATTAATGCAGGTAACGGGTGGAGCCTCGTTAGACCTCGTGAGAAGAAGTTAGACCACTTTGACCGCCAGTAATCTTGCATGTTTGTAGGTGACCAAATACTTGTTTTCCACTCTAATTTGGAAATAAATTCTTTAAAAATCAGATTTTCTGTTTTTTTTTTTTTTTTTTGCCACATTCTGTCTCTCATGGTTGAGTTTTACCCATGTTGACAATTCCAGGCCTCTCGAATCTTTTCAAGTAGGAGAACTTGCACAATTGGTGGTTGACTTATTTACTTATTTGCCCCACTGTATCTGTTATGCCCTTATCTGTTATCCTGGGGCGGCAAATTCCAATCACTCCAAGTCCAACTACTCATAATATATAATATATTCTACTTGCTTTGTTAAACAAAAATTTTAAATGCTATTTACTTTATATTGGGTGTGTAAGAGTAATACAAACAGTAAGTAGGGGAAAGGATGCTATTCCCTTATGTACACTTATGTTCAAAATGACACCCATTTTAACAATAAAACACTTGACACAAAACAATTGGTTTTCAAATGTCCGTCCAGTGAGATCAATATGTAATAAAACTATATAAAAGGAAATAAAACTGAGCCTTCAATGACTTTTCGGATTCTTTCTTTGAATATTGACTTAGATTTCTGTGTATATATATTCCATCTAGGTGCTCCTAAATTTTAATTAAAATAGGTTGAGAGAAGGCATGTGCCGGTATGAGATTTTGACGGTACGATAACCGTGAGCAAAAATACCGCGGTTTCACGGTATCACGGTATTGCAATTATAGCTCCAAAATGTGTTATTTTGAGATGTATGGGTTAAAAAAACTTTTTTTTCCCCATTGAACAGGATTTTTTTTTTTTTTAACATAGTTGCAAGTTGGAATATGAATGTATTGTTAAAATAAATAAATTATCAATAAAAAAAAAACAAATATTTTAAATAAAATTAAAATATGACATAGACTATACCCACAGCCACAGCTCAAATTGCTCAAGTTTAGAGCAAGAAAAAAATAATTTCTATAAAAAAGTAAAAACTCTTCTGAATAAATTTTTTAAAAATTTATACTGCATAATTTTTTTTGAGGATTGAAAAGCTCAAGTGAAGTTTCGCCATTTTCTGCCACTGTGTCAACTCTAGTCTACATGATGTCATGCCTTTGAGTTATAAAGAACAAAGAATTCAAAAGTTAATAAGTTAGTTAAAAATGTATAAGTTAGTTAAAATGTAAATATTGTTGTGGAAAGGTTTCATCTAAAAAAAAACAAAAAAAATCATTGGGAGTGAGACCTCTCCTTGATCCAACGAACATGGATTTGTCCTTAGGGCAAAATCATCTTTCCTCAATTAACGATCTTTGATGCTATGTCTTTTTCCCCTTTATTCAAGTGAATCAAGCTTGTTTTCTCACTCTGCGGCTCTAACACTCGACGAAGTTGCTCTCCCAGCTAAGCCTAGGCTAACACTCGTCTTTGTAAGCTTTTAGTTAGTTTGCATATCGAATTTCAAAGGAAAATATGTGTTTTGTTTTTGGCGAACTTTTTCACAGTGCTAATTTGTTGAAGCTACTCACACTGTACTTGGAAAAATACAATTGTACAACGTTTTAAATGTATTCATTTTGTATATTCCACTTACCACGATTTGAGAGCTCAATAAATTGAAGAAAAGAAGCCTTATGTTTGGAGTATTTGTTTAGGGTTCGTTGGCTGTTTAGCCGATAGTCACTTTCACACACAACAACAAATGGGAGCGGGTGAGTGCTGCCACGCCACTTCTGGCTGCGTTTTTGACACATGAAAAATGGCGAATACCGTATTACGGTCTGACGGAAAAATTTAGTGGTTTTGAAACCGCGACGTTTTCACACCACGGTAAACCGTGAAACCGGTAACCGGCACATGTCTAAAGAGTACTTTTTAAATTCACCACCTGTTACCTCTCATACGTTCTCAGTTAAAACTAACCGATATTAGGGCCCGAGCGTACCTAAAAGCTTTTTTTTGCATTTGGTTATTACCATGCCTGCACTCACTGTCTTTAGGTTTGATTAAATTCAACACGTGAGGGCAGGTTCTTTTAATGATAGACATGTCTATCATGATTTGACACAAAAGCTTTAAAAGACAGAGAAATTACAGTCTGGCATTTTTCATCAGAGCAGCCATTTAAGTATGATTTCTTCTAAGAGGTACTTTTCATAACAATTTTCTGCAAATTTAAAACAGTTATTCTTGAGTTTGATCGTGTTTATTGCCTTTGATGGCAATAGATGTCAAATCCATTTTAACTGGTAGGGATTGCAGAAAAATACAATACTATTACACAATAATAAAAGAGAAAATGATTATAATATTAAATACAAATATCAGACTAAATCAAAATGAAAACACGACCAAAAAAATTACACTAAAATATATGAGTTATTAGCTAAACATACGTAAATAATTAAAACGTTGCGTACTGTTAGTTGACAAAAATAGGCAATAATTCCACAAAACAAATACAAAAATATTCCCAAAAAAATACATTATGCAAAAAAATAAATTTTAAAAGTATAAAACATATGACTAAAAAATGGAAACCCAACATATTGCATCCTATTTGCTGACTAAAATGACCACATATTTCACAAAAATATGATACAAAAACGAACATATAGTCCACAAAAATACTACCCCCAAAATAAAACTAATATTACACAAACTACATGAATATTACCCAAAAAATACATTTCTAAAGTGGCAAAATATATGACTAAAAGTATAAAAATGTAATACAAAGAAATTCAACATAGAAAAAATATATAATAAATAGGTACAGAACTGATACAAAAATGCTCAAATTCATAAAACTAATATTAAACATATATGTATTAATATTACCCCAAAGTTAAATGTAGAAATAGCCAAATATTTGACTAAAAGTACAAAAATGTGATACAAAATAATACTCCAAAATATAAAATCAATTTAAATCCAAAATATATTAGCTAAAAATGAAATTAAATGCTAATAAATGTGACATAAAAACAAAAGATATTAGTCAAAAATGTCCCAAAAATTGAAAAAAATATATCCATGGCAGAAAACAACCAGGTGACTTGAAGTTCCGCTCTGAGACCCCCAATTTGGCCAAATTTCAAAATTGTCCTATATGCATGTGTGATACATCATTGGAAAGTTTAAAATCTCAATTTTCTGGGGGAAGAAAAAATTTGAACAGGAAGGCATTGAAAAAAAAAAATAGATATATTTTTTAACAGCAAAACTAGGGGTGAAAGTGGGTCAGAACGGTCAGGAACGCAGTTCCGGTATAAGATTCAGGGCCGGAATGCTATTCCGGTACACGGTGCTTTTATTCCAAAAATATAACGGCAACTGTCAAAACGCTATTAAAAAAAAAAAAATGCTAAGCTGCAACAATTGCATTTCATCTCCAAGGAGATAACAATCTACCAACATCAGATTTACATAAACAAGTGTAAACAACAAGCATAATACATTGCTTGTGTAGCGTAATCCGTTTCCACCGATATTTATCATTTATTTTATTCCACGGACGGCATGGAGGTTTCCCCAGCTGCTGCAGTTATCTGTGTCTGACGATGATGAGTCACGTCAACGTGCCAATGCACACAGCAAAGCAAAACGCCTGGACTCACTTATCCGTTCAAATGGCTGACATACTGACGTGATCAGCAGAGATAGTTAGCTCTGATTGGTTCAAATGTGCATGTTTTCTGGAACAGCAAAAAAAAGAAAAAAAAAAGTTTGTCGAATTGATGCAACAAAAAAAGGGCAATGCAACAGAAAATGGATCAAATCTTTAAGAGCAACGAAAGACATGAGGAGGCTTATTTCTCATTTTTAGTTGCATTTGCTCTGATGGGGAGGTTCAGAACATCTTAGCTGTCAGTGTGCACTTTGGACTTATATTTGTTCATTTATGTTAGGCTACTTATTCATTTCCTTTATGATTTAAAAAAGTCAATGTTTGCTCGATCTTCAAAATTTATTCCATTTCACTCTGTATAATATCATTTGTACTTATTTTTCTGAATTTATGTTACTTATATCTAAAATCACTTTTTGAATGTGTAATAACTGCGCCAAACAGTTTTCTTTGCATTTCAGTAGTTTTAGAAGGTTTGACTGCTCCCCCCCCAAAATATAAATAAATAAACAAAAATTCTGGCTCCGTGGCGACTTTCACGTCGGGGAGTTCCGGCAAGAAATTCTAGCCACTTTCACACCTGAGCAAAACCCTAACAGGATGTGAGAGCATAAATAAAGACGCCATGATTTTAGCGAGACATCATCGCGTACTTACCTCTTTTCGATCCAAAAACTCCATGTAGCATGTATCACCGAGTGTCAACACACAGCTCTGAATGGCCACAGCTGGATTTTTGGGGGGATTTTGTGGGTGAAACATGGTAATATAACAAGAGTCGCGATGTAGAAATCGCAGACATCAAGGAGTAATCGAGATTTTCATTTTCATATATTTACCAGGCCTGTCAAAAGTATCGCGTTAACGGGCGGTAATTAATTTTTAAAATTAATCACGTTAAAAAGCTAAAAATGACAGACATATTGAATAATAAATATTATTACTTACCTTCTTTTTATGGCTGGGTTGAAACAAAAGCAATTGCGCGACGTCTGTAAACGGTGGCTTCCAGGGAAAAGTGAGAAATTAAAAATAGTTCGGGGGCTTTTTGCGCCATGAATCTGCTATGGCAGCATATAGACATAATGTTCTATCAAACACAACAGTTCTTTTGCCTTAAAATACAGCAGTTTCTTTTAAAGAGGGGTGCAAGAGCAGAAACTGCTTTTTCAGCCTTGTCTGTGTTTTCCGCTATATATATCTAAAAACTAGGGCTGTCAAACGATTAAAAATTTTAATCGAGTTAATTACAGCTTAAAAATTAAATAATCGTAATTAATCGCATCCATCTATAAAATATGCCATATTTTTCTGTAAATTATTGTTGGAATGGAAAGATAAGACACAAGACGAATATATATATTCAACATGCGGTACATAAGGACTTTGTTTATTGTAACAATAAGTCAACAAGATGGCATCAACATTATTAACATTCTCGTAAAGCGATTCATGGATAGAAAGACTTGTAGTTCGTAAAAGATAAATGTTAGTAGAAATTATAGAAATTTTATATTAAAGTAGTTAAACTAGTTGCTCACCTTTGTTGATGTCAATAATTACACCTTGCTCACTCATTGTGCTTAAACCCATACAATCATTTGGACCCAAGCGCCAGCAGAGGGCGCCAAACACTAAAAAACAAGTAACAAGCAGACATTACACTGCTGTCATTTTAATCTGTTTGAGCGGTGTATGTGCGTTAATTGCGTCAAATATTTCAACGTGATTAATTTAAAAATAATAATAATAATTTTGACAGCCCTACTAAAAACATAAATACAGTATGCAAAAAGACACAGCAGTTAAAACAAATTGGTCCTGCAACACCTCACCGCTGTCACACAACAGACAAACGCGACACATTCGGGTGTTTTAAACGCCACGCCGACAGGCAATTAAAAAGCCAGACAAGAGTGGGGGGAAATGACTTTTCACGATATGCTTTTAATTGTCACGAAACAAGCTCGCAGTCTGTGTGCTGCACTGCAGAGCAGGTGGCTTTTTATCACTTTGCATCACACTCGCCCGGGGTCATCTTGCAGCCCTAGGATTTAAGTGTTGTGCAGGATTTCGAGGTAAATAAATAGAAGGCTGAAAGGATACGGTGTGGCTTTTTTGTTTTTCCACTCCATTCTTTTTTAGTCACATTGGGAGGGACTGACGAGGCCCCCTTTTGTTCGCCTACGTTTCACGGTGGCCGTGGGCTTTCCGCCAGGCTGCCAGCGGGAGCTCCCGGCCGCCGCATCTAAGGCACGCCAACCCCGCGCTATTAGCATCTCTTAATGCCCGGCAGCAGGGGGCCGGGTCCACTGCGGGTTTTTAATGCAGCTGTTGAGGGATGACATAAAAAGGGGTTCGCCCGCCCTCCAGCAGTTCACACCTGACCGGGCCGGAATGCTGAGGAGTGCATGCTCAAGGCCTGGGGGACTTTAGGGGGGATGGGGATGCGAGAGAATTTAACTAAGCTTTCAAACTGCTTATCTTCCCCCCCATGTACACGCAAGGGTGAGGCACACTCTTTAAAAGAGGTCACCCCTGAAAACTGGAAGGCTAATACTTGATTCATTTTGGGTGCAAATCTACAATTCTCATCCCCCCCTCATTGAAGTACAAGGGGTAAATTTGAGAAAATGTATTCCCAGGCGCATGCCAAAATCAACAAGTGGTGCTTTGGAAATCGCCTCAGAAAATCAGAAGGCATTATTGGGGAAAAAAAAAATGTATATACAGTGGGGCAAATAAGTATTTAGTCGACCACTAATTGTGCAAGTTCTCCCACTTGAAAATATTAGAGAGGCCTGTCATTGTCAACATGGCTAAACCTCAACCATGAGAGACAGAATGTGGGAAAAAAAACAGAAAATCATATTGTTTGATTTTTAAAGAATTTATTTGCAGATCATGGTGGAGAATAAGTATTTGGTCAATACCAAAAGTTAATCTCAATACTTTGTTATGTACCCTTTGTTGGCAATAACGGAGGCCAAAGGTTTTCTGTAACTTTTCACACACTGTTGCTGGTATTTTGGGCCATTCCTCCATGCAGAACTCCTCTAGAGCAGTGATGTTTTGGGGCTGTCGTTGGGCAACACGGACTTTCAACTCCCTCCACAGATTTTCAATGGCGTTGACATCTGGAGCCTGGCTATGCCACTCCAGGACCTTGAAATGCTTCTTACGAAGCCACTCCTTTGTTGCCCTGGCTGTGTGTTTGGGATCATTGTCATGCTGAAAGACCCAGCAACGTCTCATCTTCAATGCCCTTGCTGATGGAAGGAGATTTTCACTCAAAATCTCTCGATACATGGCCCCATTCATTCTTTCCTTTACACAGAGCAGTCGTCCTGGTCCCTTTGCAGAAAAACAGCCCCAAAGCATGATGTTCCCACCCCCATGCTTCACAGTGGGTATTGTGCAATTGAGTATTCTTTCTCCTCCAAACACGAGAACCTGTGTTTCTACCAAAAATTTTGGTTTTATCTGACCATAACACATTCTCCCAGTCCTCTAATGGAAACTCCAAATGCTCTCTAGCGAACCGCAGACGGGCCTGGACGTGTACTGGCTTCAGCAGAGGACACGTCAGGCCGTGCAGGATTTGAGTCCATGGCAGCGCATTGTGTTACTGATAGTAGCCTTTGTTACTGTGGTCCCAGTTCTCTGTAGGTCATTCACTAGGTCCCCCCGTGTGGTTCTGGGATTTTTGCTCACCGTTCTTGTTATCATTTTGACACCACGGTGTGAGATCTTGCATGGAGCCCCAGATCGAGGGAGATTATCAGTGGTCTTGTATGTCTTCCATTTTCTAATAATTGCTCCCACAGTTGATTTCTTTACACCAGGCGAAGAGTGAAGAGTTACAGAAAACATTTGGCCTCCGTTATTGCCAACAAAGGGTATATAACAAAGTACTGAGATGAACTTTTGGTATTGATCAAGTACTTATGGTATTGACCAAGTACTTATTTTCCACCATGATTTGCAAATAAACTCTTTAAAAATCAAACAATGTGATTTTCTGTTTTTTATTTTCTTTCCACATTGTGTCTCTCATGGTTGGGGTTTACCCATGTTGACAATTGATTTTCAAGTAGGAGAACTTCCACAATTGGTGGTTGACTAAATACTTATTTGCCCCACTATACATATATATATATATATATGTGTGTGTGTGTGTGTGTGTGTGTGTGTGTGTGTGTGTGTGTGTGTGTGTGTGTGTGTGTGTATACATACACTAGTGGAAAACACAGACAAGACTGAAAAAGCAGTTTCTGCTCTTGCACTCCTCTTTAAAAGAAACTGCTGTATTTTAAGCCAAAACAACTGTTGTGTTTGATAGAACAATATGTCTATATGCTGCCATGGCAGATTTATGGCGCAATAAAATTATTTTTAATTTTTCCGTTTAACTCTGAAAACCCCCGTATACAGACGTCGCGCAACCACTTTTGTTTCAACCCAGCCATAAAATGAAGGAAATTAATTATATTTATTATTCAAAATGTCTGTCATTTTTAGCTTAGAATCATTGATTGATGTCTCATATTCCATTTAAAAAAGAAAAAAAAAAACGACTGTAAAAAATTATTCACTCACATATTTTAAACTTTTAAACAAATTATGTCACAATGAAAAAAAATCCGTCGTAAAAAAAGTCACGGATATCTACCTCATAACTATCGCTTAATTGTATTTTTTTGTTGTTGTTGTTACTTTCGCATTTTCTCCGATAATTTATTGCTGATAGCCAAAGTTGATTAGAATGAGTGGTTCCCATTGGATTCCATAGAAAATGCAAGCAGGTCATTTTTGACCCACTTATGGAAGCTTGGGTTAGTAATACAAAAACTGAAATTTCTTAAAATGTATAAAAGGTAAGTTAAAATTGTCAATTACATTATATAAAAAACGTCTTTTTGAGGAATACCTGGAATATGAAATGATAACAATTTTCAGTCCAATATTTGTCCAAGTTCAACATATTTCAAGAAAACAACGTCACCGGGTCATTTTTGACCCACTTATGCATCTAAGGGTCAATAAAGTAAAGTAAAAAATAAGATACTGTGAGGTACAATCAGGCACTGTTTAGGCAACAAACAAACAAAAAAATACCCCCCCCCCCCAAAAAAAAAGACTGGAGACAAAATGGAGGACGAGAACTCTGCCGAAGTCGAAATCGCGTGATTCGAGTACGTCGTAACCCGGGGACCACCTGTAATTCATACTTTAAAAAATGTCAGAAAGTTACGGGTCACAAAAGTCGTATACACTTTTTGCCAGAAGGGTACGGTTCCTCCAAAATTAGCCAAAAACTTTCCCAACCATTTCCAATGGCCCTATTTGCCATTCCATTGAAAAAAAGTGACCTGTAATCAACAGGAAATGTCCCGCTATCAACCCGAATTGACCCTAACATGCCTACAAATTACAGAACGTGATCCTATATCAACAGGGAGTGACACCGTGCCTGAAAATCTACAGGAAATAACCCCCAAATGACCCTAGATCAACAGGAAGTATCCTGATAGCAATCAGAAGTCACCCTGAAATGCCCCTGAAACAACAGGAAGTGACTCGATATGAACAGTAAGTGACCCTGAAACGCCCCCAAATCAATAGGACGTGACCTAATATCAAAAGGAAGTGACTCGATATAAACAGGAAATGAGCCTGAATTGTCCCCAAATCAACAGGAAGTAACCTGATACAACAGGAAGGACGTGACCGTGAAATGACCCCAGATCAATAGAAAGTGACCTGATAACTACAGGAAATGACCTCGAAATGACCCCAACTCGACAGCAAGTGACCACGAGTTGCCCCAAATCAACACAAAGTGAATCGATATTAACAGGAAATGACCCTCAAATGTCCCCAAATCAACAGGAAAGGACCTGATACAAGAGGAAGGCAGTCATCCTGAAATGACCACATATCAATTGGAAGTGACCCTGAGTTGCCCCAAATCAACAGGAAGTGACATAATATCAACAGAAAGTGACCCTGAAATGCCCCAGAATCAACAAGAAGTTATCCGATATGCCAACCATCATAGCAAAGCTACCATCGCAATTTCTATAGGGCGGAAAACCCAGACAAGACTGAAAAAGCAGTTTCTGCTCTTGCACCCCTCTTTAAAAAATAAACTGCCGTATTTTAAGCCAAAAGAACTGTTGTGTTTGATAGAACAATATGTCTCTATGCTGCCATAGCAGATTTATGGCGCACTAAGCCTCCGAACTATTTTTAATTTGTACGTTTTACCCTGAAAACCCCCCGTTTACAGACATCGCGCAACCGCTTTTGTTTCAACCTAGCCATAAAAAGAAGGCAATTAATTGTATTTATTATTCAAAATATCTGTATTTTTACCTTAGAATCATTAATTGATGTCTAAATTTTGGTTTAAAAAAAAAAAAAAAAAACTAATTTAAAAAGGTATTCACTCGCATATTTTAAACTTTTAAACGAATTACGTCACAATGAAAAATTTGGCGTCTGTAAAAAAGTCACGGATATCTACCTCATAATTATCGTTTAATTGTAGGGCTGTCAAACGATTAAAATTTTTAATCAAGTTAATCATAGCTTTAAGAAATTAATTAATCGTAATTAATCGCAATTCAAACCATCTATAAAATATGCCATATTTTTGTGTAAATTATTGTTGGAATGGAAAGAAGACACAAAGAAGATGGATACAGTATATATTCAACATACTGTACATAAGTACTGTATTTGTTTATTATAACAAGAAATCCACAAGATGGCATTAACATTATTGACATTCTTTCTGTTAAAGGGATCCACGGATAGAAAGACTTGTAGTTCTTAAAAGATCAATTTCAGTACAAGTTATAGTAATTTTATATTAAAACCCCTCTTAATGTTTTCGTTTGAATAAAATTTGTAAAATTTTCAATCAAAAAATAAACTAGTAGCTCGCCATTGTTGATATCAATAATTACACAATGCTCATGGTACATAAAATCAGTCGCACCCAAGCGCCAGCAGAGGGAGACAAAAAACACAAGTAACAAGTGGACATGACACTGCTGTCATTTTAATCTGTTTAAGCTGGGCGTGTGCGTTAATTGCGTCAAATATTTTAACATGATTAATTTTTATTTTTTTTAATTACTGCCCGTTAACGCGATAATTTTAACAGCCCTACTTAATTGTGCATTTTTTTTGTTAGTGTTGCATTTTCCCTGATATGTTAGATGATAAAAAATTGATCCAAACAAAAAAATTTAAAAAATTACGTTTAAAAGGGGTATGAAAAAGAAAATCTCAACCACGCCTTGTTGTCCGCGATTTCTGCATCCGACCCTTGTTATATCACCATGTTTCTTCCATAAAATAAAAAATAAATCCGGTTGTGGCCATTCACAGCTGTGTCTTGACAAAAGGTGATACATGCTATATGGAGTTTTTGGATCGAAACAAGGTAAGTACACGATAATATCTCGTTAAAATGGTGGCGTCTTTAATTCTGCTCTCGCGTGTTCTCGCCTCCCAATTTTTTTTTAAATGCCTTCCTGTTCAAAATTTTTGTTCCACCAGAAAACTGAGATTTTAAGCTTTTCAATGATGTATCAGACATGCATTTCGTACAATTTCGAAAGTTGGCCAAATTGAGGGTCTCAGAGCGGAACTTCAACTCACCAGAGTTTTTTCCGCCATAGACATAGCCCATGTCTATTTCCTTAAATGGCTAACGTCAGGAAGTCTTGTGATGTCATCAAGATGAGATGATTTGTTTTGAATCGTCTCCCAAAAAGTTAAAAATAGTTTGTTTATGTAGCGACACTTAACGTTGATTTGAAGCTCTGTCTACAAAGCCTGACTGTATCTCTTGATGCCGTCAAGCGCGCAGCCGGCAGACAATTTGTCCTCTTCCATTCTTGTCATTGCACGGCTAGCGCGGCTAATGCCCTATGCATAGCGACATATCTCTCTTTTTTTTTTTCGCTGACACAAATTGAGATGCATCACGTCCATCGCATGATGATTGCGGACCATCTGTGTCCTCCCTGCCTCCTCCCTCCCCCCGGTAACGAAATCTCAGAGCCGTCCCTGATGGATGCACGGCAGACGGACGTACAGAAAGCCCCGCTAATATCGCTCGTCTTGTTTCGACGGTGACAGGAAATCTATGGGATCTCGGGAGAGGAACGGCGGGCATCTGTTCCAAATGGCCTAGGACAGCCAAGAAAAGATCCATTTATGGATAAATATTACCGTGAACCCCAGTTTATCTTGGGGATGATGGACTAACTATCAACTCTCCAAACGCATTAAAAAGCATTTTGATTAGTATTCTTTGGCACATTTCTTGCTGGCTCATTATAATTTTTCTCTTTTTATCCACTTCCATATATTGTATATTTATTGAGAGATATACAGTATATGGCAGAGATTTTATGGGTGAAGCATGTTAATATAACAAGGGTCGCGATGCAGAAATCACAAACATCAAGGAGTGGTCGAGATTTTCTTTTTCGTATATTTACCCCTCTAAACCTTTTTTTTTTTTTCATTTTTTCTTTGTTTGGATCGATTATTTATCATCTAACATATCGGAGAAAATGCGACAGTAAAATACAATTAAGCGATAGTTATGAGGTAGATATCCGTGACTTTTTTTACAAACGCCATTTTTTTCATTTTGACATAATTTGTTTAAAAGTTTAAAATATGTGAGTGAATCATTTTTTAGTCATTTTTTAAAACAAAATATGAGACATCAATTAATGATTCTAAATACGATTCTTCGTCTTCTTATATCTTTTGTCCTTTACCATTAAAAAGGACATGCAGGTGTACTTACAGTTGTGGTCAAAAGTTTACATACACTTGTGAAGAACATAATGTCATGGCTGTCTTGAGTTTCCAGTTATTTCTACAACTCTGATTTTTCCCTGATAGAGTAATTGGAACAGATACTTCTTTGTCACAAAAAAACATTCATGAAGTTTGGTTCTTTTATGACTTCATTATGGGTGAACAGAAAAAAGTGATCAAATCTGCTGGGTCAAAAATATACATACAGCAGCGCTAATATTTGGTAACATGTCCCTTGGCCATTTTCACTTCAATTAGGCGCTTTTGGTAGCCATCCACAAGCTTCTGGCAAGCTTCTGGTTGAATCTTTGACCACTCCTCTTGACAGATTTGGTGCAGTTCAGTTATATTTGATGGCTTTCTGACTTGGACTTGTTTCTTCAGCATTGTCCACAAGTTCTCAATGGGGTTTAAGTCAGGACTTTGGGAAAGCCATTACCTTAAAACCTTAAATCTAGCCTGATTTAGCCATTCCATTACCACTTTTGATGTGTGTTTGGGGTCATTGTCCTGTTGGAACACCCAACTGCGCCCAAGACCCAATCTTCGGGCTGATGACTTTAGGTTATCTTGAAGAATTTGAAGGTAATCCTCCTTCTTCATTATCCCATTTACTCTCTGTAAAGCACCAGTTCCATTGGAATCAAAACAGCCCCACAGCATAATACTACCACCATCGTGCTTGACGGTAGGCATGGTGTACTTGGGGTTAAAGGCCTCACCTTTTCTCCTCCAAACATATTGCTGGGCATTGTGGCCAAACAGCTGGATTTTTGTTTCGTCTGACCACAGAACTTTCCTCCAGAAGGTCTTATCTTTGTCCATGTGATCAGCAGCAAACTTCAGTCGAGCCTTAAGGTGTCGCTTTTGGAGCAAGGGCTTCCTTCTTGCACGGCAGCCTCTCAGTCCATGGAGATGCAAAACACGCTTGACTGTTGACACTGACACCTATGTTCCAGCAGCTTCTAATTCTTGGCAGATCTGCTTTTTGCTGATTCTCGGTTGAATCTTCACCCTCCTGACCAATTTTCTCTCAGCAGCAGGTGATAGCTTGCGTTTTCTTCCTGATCGTGGCAGTGACAAAACAGTGCCATGCACTTTATACTTACAAACAATTGTTTGCACTGTTGCTCTTGGGACCTGCAGCTGCTTTGAAATGGCTCCAAGTGACTTTCCTGACTTGTTCAAGTCAATGATTCGCTTTTTCAGATCCATGCTGAGCTCCTTTGACTTTCCCATTGGAGCGTTTGTGGGCGTTTGCATCCAATGAGCCCTATTTAAATGGCCTCAGAGAAGTCAAAATTGCTAATTCGTGTTGCTGTATGTATATTTTTGACCCAGCAGATTTGATCACTTTTTCTGTTAACCCATGATAAAGTCATAAAAGAACCAAACTTCATGACTGGTTTTTGTGACAAAGAAGTATCTGTTCCAATCACTCCATCGGAGAAAAATCAGAGTTGTAGTAATAACTGGAGAGCCATGACATTATGTTCTTCACAAGTGTATGTAAACTTTTGACCACAACTGTATGTAATAAGAATGCTATAGACAAACGATACTACAGTGTATTTAGAGTGGTGGCAGAGAGTTGGGGGGCGCGGAACGTTTACATCTTCCTGGGGCAGGGGGTGGCGTAAGAGAAAATAATTGAGAAGCATTTGTTTAATTTTTTTTTGTTTAATTTCTTAGGGACACATGTGCTACACTTTCCAATAAGGGTCCAAAAAACATTCAGTTTCGTTCACGTTAAAAATAATACCATACTTAAGGTTAGGTTTTAATATACAGTATGATATACAGTAGATAGTACATTACTTAACATTAATTCACATATACATTAGTGCATTAATAAATAGTTATTAATGTATACTGGTACTAGTAAGTCATTATGTTACTTTAAAATGAGAAACATTGCTCTGTGAGTCCTTGGGTGCTGCTAACCTAACCTTACGAATGAATGCTTTTTGGACCCTTATTGTAAAGTGTAGCTCATGTGTCCCTTAACTAAGAAATTATAATTGCTAAGTTAACTAACCCTAAACCCTAACCATATATTGGCCTATATATATTTATAATTTTAACAAACAATTAGTTACTGTCTGGTTATGCATTAACTAATGCATTAGCTAATGCATTAACTCATGTTAATTAATATATTAATAAATGTTAAATAAGCAATTATATTAATTACTGTAATGTTACTTAAACATTAGTTATTGTCTAAAAATGCATTAACTAATGTTAATTAAGGGACCCTTATTGTAAAGTGTTACCACTGTTTTAAAATAAGTACAATAACATCTTGGTAGGACATGCTAGTGTTCATAGTAGCTAGTTGCGGCAGTGGTGATAGTGGCAGTAGTCATGTGTGCTGGTCAAAGCAGCGTGACATCCAATCCAACCCCCGCGGAAAGTGTCCGAGTGTGAGCCATTGGATTGGACAACATTAATCAAAAGCTATGGTCCTCTTAAATAAATCATTACTTCTTGCCTAGCTCTGCAGCGCCTATGGCTAATCACCACTGCACTCTTTCCAGCTGAGTAGCATTTGGCTATAAAAAAAAGAAAAATACAAATAGAATTTGTCAGGAAAGCAGTCAAGCAAGGCTTTTCCGCCGGCTCTTTCCCGCACCATTAGACGAGTCCGCGGGGAAGCTCGGCGCGGGAATAAAAGCCGTCTCTCCCAGAGTTGTCGGGGAGCTAACGAACAGGTAGTCGCGGCCCGCGCGCAAATGCTCAGCTCTGCCGCTGAGCCCGCCTGCATTACTAATTGTAGTGCTGTATGTCACAAATAACACTGCCGGGAGGCTTGCTCGAGAGACCAGATGAGGTGCAAAACAAGAGGAAAATGCATTCAACAACAGCGGAAAAAAAACAACAACAACACATTTCACCGCATTTCGTTTGTTGTGGTGGCAGTCTTATGATGTTGTCGGTTTTATGGAATGTAGGTGGAATGACTGTTGCAGTGTATGTGTCAGTCTTTTAAACTGATGTAGCTTACTGTAAGGTTTGTTTCTGTTTGTATTTTATGATTCCCCCATTGTGACATGTTTTTGACTTTTAAAGAGCGATAAAGTAACTAGAATTTCATCGCGGAAGTAGCATTCGTCATGTTTGTCTTGGTAGTAGTTGTGCTGTTTGTTCGAGGTGATTCGCTGTCTTCCCGTCAACCACGGACAAAACAATTTTTTTGACCATAACTCCCACTCACCCGTAATTCGATGACTTTTCAATCATATTCCCCACTCAATCAGAAATCAACTAAAAAGCAATGTTAACCCAACCATCTCCTGCCATATCATAGAACAACGTTGTTTCAACCTCGCTGTCAGGTGTCATCGATATTTGCGACTTGGATTCAACATTGTTTATTACCATACTGATGATTTTGATGGGAAATCAACATTGTTTCAACGTCAATTCAATTTTCAATTCATTTGTACAGCCCTATATCACAACAAGGTTTTCTCAGAGGGCTTTACAGAGTCAATTTGATACACAGTCAGATACAGTAGATGAATGAGATCATGTCCTGAGCATCCCCCATCCTTAAACCCTCCATGGCGGCAAGGAAAAACTCCAAAAACCCAGTCGGAAAAGAGAAATTTTAGGGAGAACCACAGTCAAGAGATATCCACTCCTAGGACGGACAGGCTATAGATGCACCAGGACTGATGATGGGTATTAGCAGAAGGAGTTCCAGTTTGTAGAGATGCAATGGGGTGAGGGAACATGAGGGGGTCCATCTCGCCAGACGAGACGTGGGGGCAACAAGGACGTTCATCCAGCCAGGGGTCAGGATTGTCAGGCCGCTGCGGCTGAAAAAGTAGCCCCTCCCCTCTGGGGGAGGAGTGAAAGGGGACACCAGGTGACTAGTGATGAAGAGACTAGTCAACTAGATATTTTTTGACTAACGTCGGCCTGCTATCTGGGAAAATCACTTTTCACTTACAAAAAAATAATTAAAGTGTGACGGTTATCAGGCCGGCCGGCTCTACACTAAAAAAAATGACTCCGGTAGATTGTAAAGTTTACTAAAAGAAAATGTGCATTTTCAGCAAGAACTGAAAAAATAAGTGACACCTCATTGGTAGAGCTGGCCGGCCCAATAACAGTCACCATTTAATTCTTATTTTGTTCGTGAAAAGTTTTTTTTTTTTTTTTTTATTAGATGGGGCTTCGCAAGGCACAGGCCCAGCTAGTAAAATTCCTAACCTTAATTTTTATTTCTTTCTTTCATAATCTTGTTATCCGCATTTTTTCGGCGCACTGGAGACTCCAAACCGTTTGACTGACCGGCACCGCTTGAATATCAAAATGACCGGAATTCCATTCATTTTTAATAGCAAACATTTTCCCTTTATTTTCAATGACAGGAAAACATAGGTGGTTGTGATTTTTGACCACTTACCATTACAGCCCATTGACATTGAAGTGGCGCCTAAGTAAGTCAATACCACTGACAGCTATGTACGTCCATGCCATTGACTATCATGAATGTCACTACTATTGATGCCAATGTACTGGATTCCATTGAGGCATATATAAATTGATGCCATTGATGGCCATTTACGTTAAAATTAGGGCTGTCAAACGATTAGAATTTTTAATCGAGTTAATCACAGCTTAGAAATTAATTCATTGTAATTACTCGCAATTCAAACCATCTCTAAAATATGCCATATTTTTCTGTAAATTATTGTTGGAATGGAAAGATAAGACAAGACGGATATATACATTCAACATACTGTACATAAGTACTGTATTTGTTTATTATAACAATAAATCCACAAGATGGCATTAACATTATGAACATTCTTTCTGTGAAAGGGATCCACGGATAGATTCTTACAGGATAAATGTGAGTTTGTATATTGTGACTAAATATTGCCATCTAGTGTATTTGTTGAGCTTTCAGTAAATGATAATGTAGTGACAAAATTGTTCTGCCCAAATGCATGATGGGAAGTGGGTAACCATGACTGTGTGTGGTGGCTGCAAATACTATATCTTCTCTGTGTTGTGTACAATGCAGGGTGTAAAAAGATCAACTCCTGTCATTCTTCCCCACGTTGCACGCCTCAATAGTTATAATTGTTGTGGAAGAGATGTCAAAGCCAAATGAATGCCTGTATCCACTCGACTCACTTGTCACTGCCTCTTAGCTCTGTATATACGTAGAAAGGCGCCATTGTAGTCTGTTTGCGGCAATGTGTGAGTGGGTCGTTCCGTGCATGCGTTAAATATTTTAACGTGATTAATTTAAAAAATTAATTACCGCCCGTTAACGCGATAAATTTGACAGCCCCGTTGTGCCTTATGTTGGCTCAACATGTGTGCTTTATGTTAAAAGAACACAATTGCTAAATACTGAAGGAAATCAATTTAATCAGGTGCAAATTATGTATTTCTTTAAAGTCGGTTCAACATGTATTTTGGGGTGAACATGAGTGCCTTATGTTGGCTCAACAAGAGTGTGTTATGTTCGCGCAACATGAGTGCCTAATGTTGGCTAGACATGTGTGCTTTATGTTAAAAAGACACAACTGCTAAATGCTGAAGGAAAGCAATATTATCAGGTGCAAATTCTTTCCATATTTTTTTTATGTCAGTTCAACACCCCATTTTTTTGAGTGGAGCTGTCCCTTATTTATTTTATTTTTTTCCAGGGAGTTGGCAACCCTACTCATAGCTGGCTAACAAGGCTTCTGCAATACAACCAACTCTGTGTTCTATACAGATAATTACTTAATGGGCAATGTCAATGCCTTTGAGGCATTCATGTATGTGCTTCTTGACTCGTTAATTTTCCAACATGTTGTGTTGCCAGTTAGTGTGTAGGGGAGGAAGATGTCTTTGCTAATGAAGTGCATTAGCTTAATTACTGGCCCACAGAAGCGTCAGGAGGCTAGCAGTGGACTGACGTGCGCATCTGCCGGAAAGAAAAATGGGGAAACGTCCTATTCTTTAAATTGAATGCTGTACGAGGGTTTCTGTTCTGTAAAAGCATGTGAAAGTTTGGGCTTTTGTTGCGCAGTCGCCATCCGCTCTTTCTCTCGGATAACTAATGAATCGCCTTTTCTTTTTACCCCGTCAATAGAGAAGCGCTCATTTATTTTTAGCTGTCCTTTTGAATGATTACGAATAAGTGATATCGGCAAGGCTTCTTCACTTTGCTTTGTCTTTAGAGTTTTCGGCTTTCAAAGCAGCTCACAAGGGGCTCGAATTATGGGAGAACAAGGGTGGCGAGACGCTTACATACAAAGTCAGTTATATTGAATTCACCATGCTTCACTTTGTATGTGGAGAATAAGTGACGTTAGAGTACAACAGTGTTTCTAACGGTGTTATATTTTTTTAGCAGTGTGTAATCTAATTAATTAGTTTTCCATCTTTGCAACGCCCAGGGGGGCAACTACCCAGTCTTTTTAGGGTATGCAAAATGAAAAATGGCACCCTACCCCCTCCCTTCACATCACAACCCACCTTAACCTAGGACACACACACCCACATGCACATGTTTTTTGGCCGCATCTTTGCTGCTTTTTTTTAATATGTTAATGGTAGGGCTGCATAACGATTATTTTTTGGAATTGATTAGTCAAATGAATAATCGGATAAACGTCACTTTTTTCAGTTACCTTCACAATTTAACTTGAAGTTGTTTTTGGCATGTTTGTCAGGGAAGCTCAGATTTGAACTCCAAGACAAGTGTTACCTCGATAGCTCGATTAGAGAAATGAATACGACCCCAACCATGGATTGCTCTTCGTCGAAGACTTTATGACCAAGAGCTCTCGGGTACAAAATGATGTGACCCAGCCAGGAGCTGTGATCACCCAGAAAGTACGAAGAAGTACAATAGAGGCTGGACATTTATACTGTTGAAAGGGCTGTGCCGAAGCCCACCGTGAAACGAAAGTCATCATCTCGCAAACCTGGGTATTTTTCCATACAAAAACATCTTTGAGCTGAGACCTTGAACACCGGTTCCGGCTAGAATGAAGATAAAGCTTAGTCTGATAAACCACAGTCGCTCATTGTATTCATTCAGGGCATGTTGGAAAACAGGAACATAACAGTCCATATTTGGGCGTATTGTGATACAGTCTATGGGAAAGCACACTCTAACAGGTTGATGTAACAATGATGCTTTATGCTACAATGTTCTCTTGCAAGCATTATAAAAGCATACAAAATATGATATATAATAGACATCGCTGCAAATGAAGCTGAGGTTAGTGCTGCAACGATTAATCAATTAACTCGAGTATTCGATTAGAAAAAAAGATTGAAATTAAATTTTGCTGCGTCGAGTATTCGTTTAGTTCAAGCGGCGTTGTAATTAGAGATGTCCCGATCGATCAGGATGTCGGGTCCGATCACGTCATTTTCAAAGTATCGGAATCGGCAAAAAAATATCGGACATGCCTTTTTTTAATATATATACTGTATATTTTTTAATTAAATCGTTTTCTAATTGTATTTAACATTACTGACATAATACGTTACACTCATCCAGAGTCTTTAGTTTGAGCTTAAGGTAGGGTTTTCAAATTTTTCCCGATAACGGCGGTAATTAATTTTTTAAAAATGTATCACGTTAAAATATTTAACGCAATTACTGCATGCGCTGCACGACCCACTCACGCATTGTCGCGCTCAATCTGTAATGGCGCCGTTTTACCTATACAAAGAGCTAAAAGGCAGCGTTAAATGAGTGGAATGAATTTTGGCAGCCTTTGGAGCCTTTTTTTATTTGGCTAAAGCCTTACAATCCCTCTCCCTGCGATTAGAAATATCGTGGGAAGCAATGTGGGGAAGAAGGTAGTAATTGAGCTTTTTCTTAACAGCCTATGTTATTTCCCAACGCAGAGAAGATATATCAATTGGTAGTACTACGCACAGTCATGGTTGCACTTCCCATCATGCATTTGGGCATGGCTACAGTATCATTTACTGAAAGCTCAACAAATACACTAGATGGCAATATTTAGTCACAATATACAAAGTCACATTTATCCTTTAAGAATTACAAGTCTTTCTATCAGTGGATCCCTCTCACTGAAAGAATGTTAATAATGTAAATGCCATCTT
The DNA here is from genome assembly GCF_030265065.1 of Corythoichthys intestinalis. Lineage (NCBI taxonomy): Eukaryota > Metazoa > Chordata > Actinopteri > Syngnathiformes > Syngnathidae > Corythoichthys > Corythoichthys intestinalis. The sequence continues at coordinate 6,743,014 of NC_080400.1, forward strand.
GAGGATTTATTGTCATAATAAACAAATACAGTACTTATGTACTGTATGTTGAATGTATATATTCGTCCGAGTTTTATTCATTTTTTTCTTAATGCATTGCCAAAATGTATATGATCGGGAAAAATTATTGGGAATGATTGGAATTGAATCGGGAGAAAAAAAGAAGAAGAAAAAAGCAATCCGATCGGGAAATATCGGGATCGGCAGATACTCAAACTAAAACGATCGGGATCGTTTTAGTTTGAGTATCTCAGCAAAATGAGATGATCGGAACAACCCTAGTTGTAATGGTTTGTTTTGAAAGTGTTTTATTTAGATTTATAGTTTATAGTTTTATTGATTTGGGTGGATCCATTGCCCTGTAGTCTGCCTCATTTCACTTGGCTGAATCCAGCTGCTCCCTATTAGGACCAACATAAACTAAGTTTTTGTTTGAGCTTGTTTTTTTTTTGTTTTTTTTCCCTAATGCATTTGTGATTTAGTTTAAAGGTATATTTAGCCATTTTATTGTGGGAATATGTGTCTGAACTATTTGTTAGGAGCATTCTTAAAAAAATAAATAAATAAATAAAAAAGTTAGCATTTTATAGCATTTAAGCTAGTGGACGTTTGCTAAGTAAGTTAGCTAATTGTACTTATGTTGTACATAGATCCTCATTTATATATATTTTTAATACCGTTTGAGGCTAAGCTCAGGTATTTTAATTTTTTATGTTCCTTGTCTGATTACTCGATTATTCAAACTAACTAGTTTATCGATTAATCGACTACTAAAATAATCGATAGCTGCAGCCCTAGCTGAGATATTATCATTCAATAAGTAAAATCTCTTTTCAGCATAGCTTCCGATTCGGGATGTCATCCCTGAAGCCTCGCGGCTTCCTTTTTATTTTTTCTTTCTTTTTCTTTTTCCCCACGTGGCATCTCCGCCTCAGCAGCCGAGCTAATTACGAGGGAAGCGCCCCGCTCGGCCATCTGTCGACGCGACACTGGCGTGATATACAGTAGCGCTCCACCCTGCAAAACACTCTCCTTGTCTGGGCTCCCGACCATGAAATATGTGGCAGTGAACCAGGTTCAAAGCCGAGTGGGAAGGTAAATCAGCGCCCGGTGCACTCTTTGCAGATGGCCAATGAAAGATGCACATTATAAATCTAAACGAAGCCGTCACTCTCTAGTTTATGGCAGCCAGGTTTTATCTCTACCTTTTTTTTTTTGTTTTGCCTTTAGTCATAAAGGCTTTCAAAGTGTTTGAGCGCCAGATGACTAAATACTGTTTTAACTGCGTTTATTTGTTTGACACTTTCTACTCAAGCATCATATTTAGACTTTGGTGAACCCTAACCGTTGCAGTATTTCAATTAAAATGGATTTGGATGGTGCGAACAATGCTTAATAGACCACCTGTCGCAAAAATCGTTCGGTATTATTTTGCATATTTTCAGCAACATTTCAATTATTCATTCTTTTTCTTTATAGATACAAGTAATTTTAATTAAAAAATATATATATATAAATACAGTGATGCAAATAAGTATTTTGTCAACCACTAATTGTGCAAGCTCTCCCACTTGAAAATATTAGCGAGGCCTGTAAATATCAGCGAGGCCTGTAATTGTCAACACGGGTAAGCCTCAACCATGAAAGACAGAATGTGGGAAAAAAACAGAAAATCACATTGTTTGATTTTTAAAGAATTTATTTGCATATCATGGTGGAAAATAAGTAGTTGGTTAATACCAAAAGTTCATTTCAATACTTTGTTATGTACCCTTTGTTGGCAATAACGGAGGCCAAACCATTTCTGAAACTCTTCACAAGCTTTTCAGACACTGTTGCTGGTATTTTGGCCCATTCCTCCATGCAGATCTCCTCTAGAGTAGTGATGTTTTGGGGCTGTCGTTGGGCAACACGGACTTTCAACTCTCTCCACAGATTTTCTATGGGGTTGAGATTTGGAGACTGGCTAGGCCACTCCAGGACCTTGAAATCCTTCTTACGAAGCCACTCCTTTGTTCCCCTGGCTGTGTGTTTGGGATCATTGTCATGCTGAAAGACCCAGCCATGTCTCATCTTCAATGCCCTTGCTGATGGAAGGAGATTTTCACTCAAAATTTATCGATACATGGCCCCATTCATTCTTTCCTTTACACAGATCAGTTGTCCTGGTCCCTTTGCAGAAAAACGGCCCAAAAGCATGATGTTTCCACCCCTATGCTTCCCAGTGGGTATTTTGTTCTTCGGATGCAATTCAGTATTCTTTCTCCTCCAAACATGAGAACCTGTGTTTCTAACAAAAGGTTCTACTTTGGTATCATCTGACCATAACACATTCTCTCAGTCCTCTTCTGGACCATCCAAATGTTCTCGAACCGCAGACGGGCCTGGACGTGTACTTTCTTCAGCAGGGGGACACATCTGGCAGTGCAGGATTTGAGTCCCTGGTGGCACATTGTGTTACTGATAGTAGCCTTTGTTACTGTGGTCCCAGGTCTCTGTGTAGGTCATTCACTAGGTCGCACCGTGTGGTTCTGGGATTTTTGCTCACCGTTCTTGTTATCATTTTGACGCCACGGGGTGAGATCTTGCATGGATCTTGCCCCAGATCGAGGGAGATTATCAGTGGTCTTGTATGTCTTCCATTTTCTAGTAATTGCTCCCACAGTTGATTTCTTTACACCAAGTGTTTTACCTATTGCAGATTCAGTCTTTCCAGCCTGGTGCAGGTCTACAATTTTGTCTCTGGTGTCCTTCGACAGCTCTTTGGTCTTGGCCATAGTGGAGTTTGGAGACTGACTGACTGAGATTGTGGACAGGTGTCTTTTGTACCGATAATGAGTTAAAACATGCCATTAATAAGGGTAACGAGTGGAGCTTCGTTAGACCTCGTTAGAAGAAGTTAGACCTCTTTGACAGGCAGAAATCTTGCTTGTTTGTAGGTGACCAAAAACTTATTTTCCACTCTAATTTGGAAAGTACACGTCCAGGCCCGTCTGCGGTTCGCTAGAGAGCATTTGGATGATCCAGAAGAGGACTGGGAGAATGTGTTATGGTCAGATGAAACCAAAATAGAGCTTTTTGGTAGAAACACAGGTTCTCGTGTTTGGAGGAGAAATAATACTGAATTGCACCCGAAGAACACCATATCAACTGTGAGGCATGGGGGTGGAAACATCATGCTTTGGGGCTGTTTTTCTGCAAAGGGACCAGGACGACTGATCTGTGTAAAGGAAAGAATGAATGGGGCCATGTATCGAAAGAGTTTGAGTGAAAATCTCCTTCCATCAGCAAGGGCATTGAAGATGAGACGTTGCTGGGTCTTTCAGCATGACAATGATCCCAAACACACAGCCAGGGCAACAAAGGAGTGGCTTCGTGAGAAGCATTTTAAAGTCCTGGAGTGGCCTAGCCAGTCTCCAGATCTCAACCCCATAGAAAATCTGCGGAGGGAGTTGAAAGTCCGTGTTGCCCAACGGCAGCCCCAAAACATCACTGCTCTAGAGGAGCTCTGCATAGGGGAATGGGCCAAAATACCAGCAACAGTGTGTGAAAAGCTTGTGAAGAGTTACAGAAAACGTTTGGCTTCCATTATTGCCAACAAAGGGTACGTAACAAAGTATTGAGATGAACTTTTGGTATTGACCAAATATTTATTTTCCACCATGATTTGCAAATAAATTCCTTAAAAATCAAACAATATGATTTTGTGTTTTTTCTCCCCCATTCTGTCTCTCATGGTTGAGGTTTACCCATGTTGACAATTACAGGCCTCTCTAATCTTTTCAAGTAGGAGAACTTGCACAATTGGTGGTTGACTAAATACTTATTTGCCCCACTGTACATGTGATATCTAAAAGACGCAGCAGACACTACCACCGTACTATCATATAGTTGTAGTTTGTTGCAATGTGTGCATAGTTTGTGGCGGCTGTCAGCAGTCAGGTGTTATTGAAATCAGTTGGAACAAAGACCAGGACCCACTGCGGCCCTCGAACACTGGTTTGTCCCCTCGTCCTAAAAGAAATGGGACAACAATGTTTTTTGTCTTTACATACCACTTTAGTACGTGTATGTGTACATTATTTGTAGGGCTGTCAAAATTATCGCGTTAACGGGCGGTAATTAATTTTTTTAATTAATCACGTTAAAATATTTGACGCAAATAACGCACATGCCCCGCTCAAACAGATTAAAATGACAGCACAGTGCAATGTCAACCTCTGCTGGCGCTTCGGTGCGACTGATTTTATGGGCTTCAGCGCTCATGAGCATTTTGTGTAATTATTGACATCAACAATGGCGGGCTACTAGTTTCTTTCTTATTTTTTTAATTTTGCGAGCACCTGTGCTCCTGTTGAAAAAGCTAAGTGTACAGGCTTGATCATGCAGTACCGTCTTGCAACCTCAACTGTCCAACCACGATGGTGATCAAATAAGGGAAAAGAGGCGGGAACAGCTGACGTGACCAAGAAGTGACTATCTGCTGGAATACTATGGCGGATTGCCAAGATTGATATGTTAAATCTGGAATGTTCCCTGATTGATATCTGGAAATATATTTGTGGCGGATATACGTATGTAACAACCAATTTAAATGTGCCAGGTTAGTCCTGAGCATGACTTGCCAAAAATCATTCTATTACTGATTTTAAGTAAAACTGTATTTTTTTTGTACTTTTTTTTTTTTTTTTTTTGCTGAGTGAGTTGACACCCAAAATGCATACATTTTCACTTGGATGACCAAAAAAAAAAAAAAAGCGCTTAGCAGTGTAGCTGTCCATCTGTTGAGGATACCTGCTTTCAAGTGGGGCTCAACTGAGCAAATTCCCAATTGGCCGTTCGTCAAGTACAAGCCATGAAAGTCACCCAAAGTGGTTGCTAAGCATGAAAATGGCCGACTTCCTGTTTTTTCTTCTTCTGGCATTTGATGAGACAGTATTGATTAAGTTTTAGTGGAGTACCTCGGAGCAGCCGACCCATGATCGCCGGCAAGTTTAGAAGATTTGGACAGATTTTTCAAGAGCTACAGAATTTTGTTTTCTATGATTTATATATGACGGAAAACACTCAGGTGACTTGAAGTTCCGCTCTTAGAACCCCAATTTGGCCAGATTTCAAAATTGTCCGATATGCATGTGTGATACATCATTGGAAAGCTTAAAATCTGTATTTTCTGGGGCAACAAAAATTTTGAACAGGAAGGCATTTAAAAAATATATATTCAATTCAATTCAATTTTATTTGTATAGCCCTGGATCACAACAACGTTGTCTCAAAGGGCTTTGCAGAGGCAATATGATACACAATCAGAAACAACAAATGAAGCAACAAAGATGAATAAATTCAAGTCCTGGGTATCCCACATCCTTAGACCCTCCATGTCGGCAAGGAAAAACTCCAAAACCCCAGAGTCTTTGGGAGAAAATGAGAAACCTTGGGGAGTACCACAGTCAGGAGAGATCCACTCCCAGGACGGATCGACAGGAAGCCCCAGGACCGCTAATGGGAATTAGCAGGCGAAGCTACAGTCCGTAAAGATGCAGTGGAGTAAAGGAACAAGAAGAGGTCCATCTAGCCAGATGAGACGGGGGTAGCAACGAGGACGTCCATCCAGCTTGGGGTCCGGACAGTCAGGAGGCTGAAGCTGAAAAATAGCCCCTCCCCAGAGGGGAAGGGGGAAAGGGGACACCGGGTGACTAGTGATGAAGAGACTAGACAACTAGATATTAACATTGGAGAATAGAAATAAAGTAAGATAAGTGGTAGGTAGGGTGAGAAAAAGGAGATAGAACTTAGTGGCTGTACTTCCCCCAGCTTTATAGCTTCTAGTGCAGCTTAGACTAAACTTTGAGTCTACTCTGACTTCAACTAGCCTGACCATAAGCTTTGTTGAATAGGAACGTTTTTAATTTAATCTTAAATGTGCAGACTGTCTCGGCTTCTTTAATATTAGCTGGAAGCTGATCCCATAAAACAGGGGCTTGGTGGCTAAAGGCTCTACCTCCGACAGTACTTTTGGAAACCCTGAGAACTACCAGTAGACCTGCATTCTGAGAGTGAAGTGTTCTGTTGGGGCGGTATGGAACCAGAGCATCGGTGAGATAAGATGGCCCCAACCCATTAATGGTCTTAAATGTAAGAAGGAGGATTTTAAATTTAATTCTAAACTCGACTGGAAGCCAGTGAAGGGCCTGGAGCACAGGGGTGATGTGCACTCTTCTATTGGTTCCTGTTAAAAGTCTTGCTGCTGCGTTTTGGACAAGCTGAAGACCTTTTAGAGAACTTTTAGGACAAGCTGCAAGTAGGGAGTTACAGTAATCCAATCTCGATGTAACGAACGCGTGAATTAATTTTTCTGCATCACTTTTAGATAAAATATTTCTAATTTTGGCTATGTTGCGCAGGTGAAAGAAGGCCGTTCTGCAGGTTTGTTTAATGTGAGCTTTAAACGATAAGTCAGGGTCGAATAAAACTCCTAGGTTTTTAACTGTGGTGCTGGAGGCTACACTTACATTGTCCAGAGTGACTATCTGGGCAGCTAAAGAGTCTCTCACACTTTTGGGGCCTATTATAAGGACTTCTGTCTTTCCAGGATTAAGTAGAAGATAGTTAGTGCCCATCCAGGTATTTATATCTCGGACGCAGGTGCTTAGTTTGTCCATTTGTCTGATCTGCTCAGGTTTAATTAATTCATAATAATAATATATATATATATATATATTTAAACAGCAAAACCCTGATGCCAAACCCAAAGATGCCATAATTTTAACAAGATATTATCGCGTACTTACCTTGTTTCGATCCCAAAACTCCGAGTGTCAAGACACAGCTGTGAATAGCTAGAGCTAGAAGAGCTAGAGATAGATTTTTATTTTATTTTATGGGTGAAACATGGTGATATAGCAAAGGTCGCGATGCAGAAATCGCAGACAAAAAGGAGTGGTTGAGATTTTCTTTTTCATATAGATACCCTTTTAAATGTTATTTTTCAATTTTTTTTTGTTTGGATCGATTATTTATCATCTAACATATCGGGGAAAATACGACAGTAACAAAAAAATACAATTAAGCGATAGTTATCAGGTAGATAACTGACTTTTTTACGGATGCATAATTTTTCATTGTGACGTAATTCGTTTAAGTTTAAAATATGCGAGTGAATAATATTTTGTCTTTTTTTTTTTTTAAAAAAAGAATTAATGATTCTAAGCTAAAAATATCAGACATTTTGAATAATAAATATAATTACTTACCTTCGTTTTATGGCTTGGTTGCAACAAAAGCGGTTGCGCGACGTCTTTAAACGAGGGTTTTCAGGGTAAAACGGACAAATTAAAAATAGTTTGGAGGCTTAGTGCGCCATGAATCTGCTATGGCAGCATATAGACATATTTTTCTATTAAACACAACAATTCTTTTGGCTTAAAACACAGCAGTTTTTTTTAAAAAAGGGGTGCAAGAGCAGAAACTGCTTTTTCAGTCTTGTCTGTGTTTTCCGCCATATATAAGGAATGTGCCAATTGAAAGAAAACTTTCTTCGTTTTGTAGTAATCCACAGTAGAACATGGGTTGGTTTATCAAAAAGCAGTTCTCCCAGATCCGTTTCATTCGGTGCTCAACAAAACTGACGAGAATTTTTATCAATGGCACTGTATGTTACGATTCTAATTGACAATTGCATTTCTCCTCTTTTTGCTTTCCAGACGCCGTCTTTCAGAACCACCCGCGGCTCCGAACACCCCCTTTGCCGCTGTCCCACTCTCACTCACCCAACCACCTTCAGCACCATGCCGCCTCCATCAACTCCTTGAACCGGGGCAACTACACGCCGCGGAGCAACAACAGCCCGGCGCCCACTGACGGCGGCTCATCCGCACTCCCTGACGGCCCCGCGAGCGGTGGTGCACCCGATGCGGGCGGAGCCCAGGACAACTGGCTGCTCAACAGCAACATCCCGCTGGAGACTAGGTAAAGATGTCGATAGGCCGAGGTTCTTTTCGTAGCAGAAAAACTGAAGTTAATAGCAAAAATAAATTTAGATCAAGATGAATTACAGTAGATTTGAAATCTTTCGCTGCTACTGACGATGGTAGACGTCCAATCATGTGGCTTTTTTCATCATTCTGCTGTGAATTTAAATTGGTTTACACTAGGGGTGTAACGGTACACAAAAATCTCGGTTCGGTACGTACCTCGGTTTTGAGGTCATGGTTCAGTTCACTTTCGGTACAGTAAGAAAACAAAATGCGAAATATAAATGTGCTAGTTGTTTATTACACACCTTTGTGCTTTCAACAATAGGAACATTAGCCTATGTAAAGCTAGAATTCTGCTCAAAACGTCACGGGTATTTAAAGATAATCCAACCACAATTTGCCTTTCAGACCCCGCGTATTGGTCAGCTTTCTTTCTGAAAGAGAGAAGAAAGAAGAAGTCCTGTGCTAAAGAGTAAAGCAATCCCAATGACAGATTTTAACATGTATTTTACAAATGAAATGCCTCAATGAATCATTTTTTTTCTTATGAACGGTTTTCAAAAGCTTTATTGGTGGATTTTCTCAATTTAGAACGCCACAAAGAAATTAATAAATGTAATTGTGTAAGCAGGATCTGTGTATTATTCTTATTATTTAATTACAGGTGTTTTAGCTCATTTCAATTTACTTTATTTAAATGGGCTAGTATTTATTTTATGTGTTTATATTTTACAAATGTCATGTAGTATTCATTTATATTGTATATTTTATGTTGTATAACTTTAGTTCCTATGTGAATATTAGTTCCTACTTGTTTTGTTGTGGTAGGAGGGTTTTGTATTGAACACGGGGCCGTATTGGTTATTATTATAGCAGAGAAGACAGCAGTAAATCAACAAAGACAAGTAAACTGTGCCCCAGTCTACCACTCGAGAGATCTGATGGACTCAAAAAGTGGGTTACGATTGCATATTAATTTGAAAATCGACCAGATCCACCATATTTTTACACGAGTGACGTCCGGTCTGCCCGATCCCAGCTACCGGTAGTAGTATTGATGCAGGAGGGTTGCATCTCGCGTCAAATAATAAACACCGCCGTTCTTTTCGTGTGCGTCGTGTTGAGCCGCTTCTGGGACGCGTTTAACACGCGGCCGCACTGCGACTGGTGTGCATTGGTTGATTGACTATAACGCCCGCGTTTCACTGCGTTCTCGCGGTGGCCACGTTGTCGTACCGTTGACGTTTCTGGGTTAACTGTCCTACCGTGTTGGTCCACATTATAGTAGAGAAGACGGAGTAAATATAATCTACACAAAGAAACTTTAACCCCATCGACTCACAGCCTCGAAAAGTAAGGGTTACATTATGTCAGAAACTCATTCGGTATGCCTCCGTTCCGAACCGAGCACCACGTACTGAAACAGTTCAATACAAATACATGTACCGTTACACCCTTAGTTTACACAAAGGCTATATCCAATCCATTAAATGTGGGAGGATGGCAGCGAATGAACATTCGTTCTAGGGCTTCACCTATTGATTTTTTTAGGTAATTGATCAATCTATCAATTAGGTAGTTTGAAAAATCGAGTCATCGGATTATGAACATTTAATGTGTTGCAGAAAAAAAAAATATTATTATATATAATAATATTTATTTTGGCTAGCTAAGATTACACTTTCAAAACAGCATTAAATGCGAATTAAAAAAAAAAAAAATCCCAAGCCTTTCTTCAGACTACGCAGAATTGCACTTTTATTTCACAAAACCAATAAATGTATTCAAAAGTAAATCAAAATACCTGAGCTCAGCCTCAAACGAAATGAATAAATCAATAAATGAGGATATAAGTACAACAAAAGAACAATTGGCTAACTTGTATATTAAAAGTACGCTAGCTTAAATGCTATAAAATCCTAACTTTTTTTTTTTTTTTTTTACAATGCGCTTAAACACTCGTTGGTACATGTATTCCCACAAAAAAAACAAAAAAAAAACAGCTAAATATACTTCTAAACTAAATAACAAATTCATAAATAAGCTTATTAGCTCAAACAAAAACATACCTTTTGTTGGTCTTAACAGGGAGCAACTGGATTCAGCCATGTTAGACAAGTTATGGCATATAACCACTAGAGAGCAGTGTATCCGATCAAATCAATAAAACTAAATGTGACACTTTCAAAACAAGCCAATTACAACGTCACTCTCATTATACGAATCCTCGAAGCAGCAAAATTTGTTTCGAAGCTTTTTACTTATCAAATTACTCGAGTTAATCGATTAATCGTTGCAGCACTGGTTCATTCGTTAGCTGCTAGCCCTACCACTCCAAATGAATTTGACATGTTTCGCTTCCAATTAGTGTTGCACCGATACCAGAGTCGGTACCAATATGGCACTAAAATGACGTCATCGATATTAGCAAGTTCGAAGAAATAGTGTGCCGATACTGAGCAATATGTACTTTTTGAGACTAGTATGGCGCTGGTAAAACCCTGTTTTGGAACAGCGAACTCGTATCAGTGTATTAACAACTCCCGGGTCACCACATCGAAAACGTCAATAGATATGGAACGAACAAATAATACACTGGTATTTTTCATTTGAAATCGAGAAATTAAATAACAAGTCGTTATCCGTTTTACGGTTTTGGATTTGAAAACGAGAAATGAAATGAGTCATTATCCGTTTTCCGATTTTGTATTCTAAAACGAATATGGAATGAACGAATGTTGCACGGATACACCAATCAACCAAGAATAGAAGGCTGACGAACAAGAGAAAAGTGCTGCTTATTTGTTTTGATTTTGTGTTGGTAACTGTGGCGACGCGGCCCGGTCTCAATTATAATCACATCCTACAGCCAGCGAAAAGCGCCATCCAGCCATATTTATGCAGTATTAATCAGCTGGCGCGTCTTGATGCCTGTTCCTTGACAGGAAGTCTTCGTGTCGAGTGCTCCCATCCGTTGTTGTTCTTGTTCTTGTGGCCGGGTTCTCATTATCAACCACTCACGACCAAATCAAGACAAGTGACCACTCACTGTACGATAGCCTAGTTTGATTATCAGTGTGTTCATTTTTGTGAATCATGCGGAAAAGGGAGTTGATGATCGTGTTTAACATTTAGGGCAGCTCTGGACTGGAGTGGATCTTAACCCTTCCTGTCATCAAATCTGTATGAAAGATAATAAAAAAAACTTGAAAAAAGGTGTTTTAAAATAGAAAAAAAAACTTTTTACAAGCAGTTACAGTGGGGCAAATAAGTATTTAGTCAACCACCAATTGTGCAAGTTCTCCTATTTGAAAAGATTAGAGAGGCCTGTAATTGTCAACATGGGTAAACCTCAACCATGAAAGAAAAAAAAAAAGAAATTGTTTCATTTTTAACGAATTTTTATTTCCAAATTAAAGTCGAAAATAAGTATTTGGTTACCTACAAAAAAAAGCAAGATTTCTGGCTGTCAAAGAGGTCTAACTTCTTCTGACGAGGTCTAATGAGGCCCCAATGTATTAATGGCACCTGTTTTAACTCATTATTGGTATAAAAGACACCTGTCCACAACTGCAGTCAGTCACACTCCAAACTCCACTATGGCCAAGACCAAAGAGCTGTCGAAGGACACCAGAGACAAAATTTTAGACCTGCACCAGGCTGGGAAGACTGAATCTGCAATAGGTAAAACGCTTGGTGTAAAGAAATCAACTGTGGGAGCAATTATTAGAAAATGGAAGACATACAAGACCACAGATAATCTCCCTCGATCTGGGGCTCCATGCAAGATCTCACACCGTGGCATCAAAATGATCCCAAGAACGGTGAGCACAAATCCCAGAACCACATGGGGGGACCTAGTGAATGACCTACAGAGAGCTGGGACCACAGTAACAAAGGCTACTATCAGTAACACAATGCGCCACCAGGGACTCAAATCCTGCACTGCCAGACATGTCCCCCTGCTGAAGCCAGTACACGTCCAGGCCCATCTGCAGTTCGCTAGAGAGCATTTGGATGATCCAGAAGAGGACTGGGAGAATGTGTTATGGTCAGATGAAACCAAAATAGAACTTTTTGGTAGAAACAAAGGTTCTAGGAGAAAGAATACTGAATTGCATCCGAAGAACACCATACCCACTTTGAAGCATGGAGGTGGAAACATCACGCTTTGGGGCTGTTTTTCTGCAAAGGGACCAGGACGACTGATCTGTGTAAAGGAAAGAATGAATGGGGCCATGTATCGAGAGATTTTGAGTGAAAATCTCCTTCCATCAGCAAGGCCATTGAAGATGAGACGTGGCTGGGTCTTTCAGCATGACAATGATCCCAAACACACAGCCAGGGCAACAAAGGCGTGGCTTAGTAAGAAGCATTTCAAGATCCTGGAGTGGCCTAGCCAGTCTCCAGATCTCAACCCCATATAAAATCTGTGGAGGGAGTTGAAAATCTGTGTTGCCCAACGACAGCCCCAAAACATCACTGCTCTAGAGGAGATCTGCATGAGGAATGGGCCAAAATACTAGTGTGTAAAAAGCTTGTGAAGAGTTACAGAAAACGGTTGGCCTCCGTTATTGCCAACAAAGGGTACATAACAAAGTATTAAGATGAACTTTTGGTATTGACCAAATACTTATTTTCCACCATGGTTTGCAAATAAATTCTTTAAAAATCAAACAATGTCATTTTCTGTTGTTGTTTTTTTTTTTCTCCATATTCTGTCTCTCATGGTTGTGGTTTACCCATGTTGACAATTACAGGCCTCTCTAATATTTTAAAATGGGGGAACTTGCACAACTAGTGGTTGACAAAATACTTATTTGCCCCACTGTATAGCTTACAAGTCATTTATTACTTATTAACCATTAGATTATTTATGATACAGTGATCAGTCGTTTTTCGTGGCAAATGGGGATCAGAACCCACTGCGATAAGTGAAAAACTGCGACATAGCGCCCCCCCCCAAAAAAAATATTTTCTTTGTGTGTTGGTGTTCAATGTATTTATTCAGATTTAGCATTAGAAATATGTACATATAAGACGTATTTAATTTATAAACATAAACAATTTAAAATTCAAAATTATATATATACTGTATTCTATTATATGGTTTTTCAGCACTTCAAATCTAATAATTAGATTGTTTTAAAAATATTACTGTCCTCCCGAATGATTTTTTCATAAACAAGAATAAAGTAGAGAAATGCTTGTCTTTGTTAAAGGTTTCATTGAGTGAGTCCACTCAAATCCGCTCAAGCTGCTCACTTCCACACAATGAGTTGCCACAGCAACTGTTTAACAAGCTAAACGATGAGCGCATGCGGCGCTTTGGAGTTTCAGCTTCCAGGCATCTCTGGCAAGATCAAGCTTTACCATCTGTCAATCATCGTTAACTTTAATAAGCAACTCCAGTGTGCTGCCTGACCAAGAAAAGGAGCAGGAGGGAGAGTGACACTTGGTGATCGGATTGCAACAGCTCATCTGTATTTATTTTGTAATTGAAAAAAAAAAAAGTGCGAAGTAGCAAGGGAGCACTGTATATTAACTACTGTATCAATAAGGCTTGATTATAAATACTTAACAAACAGTGAACAAACACATAACAAATCAACAACAAATCATTTATTAATAGTTTACTAATTATCTATTAACTAGTTATAAATGGATAGTTATCATAAAGTGCTACCATTTAATCGTTATAATCATAATTCATATTCATATCATAATTTTGAGAATTTTTACAATTATGATGAAAACCAAAATTTTGACATTATTCAAAATATAATTACCTCATTTGTGTTTCAAAAGGAACCAATATAAACAAAACATCCTCAATGACTGGTTCAGACACAACATTTAAGAAGTATCATGTTGGAATGTGAAACTGGACTGATTTTATTTTTTTGATATTTCAATTGTTAATTGTTATTTTTTAAACCAAGTACAGCAGGTCACATTGAATCACTGAACAAACAACGTCTGGCGAACAATGACGAATCCAGCATCGATTGTCTAAAGTTGTCGGACTGTTAGAAAAAACAAAAACGCTGCTTATTTGCTTTGAAAAAGAAAAACGAAAAATTCTTTCCAAAAACTTTGTATGCAGCTGTTAACAAAGCCGCTGACAGCATAACAATGGTCCTCAGAATGAAAATGTGAATTCCGCGGCGGTGGGTCCCATTCCGATCACGGCGGTACATCGGCATCCAACCTTTTCTTTTTTTCCCCTCGAGCCCAGGTATCTGAGCTCATTAAAAGTTAGATTCTTCCTCCGTGAAAATACTTCAAAAGCAGGACTTTCCTCTTGGAGAAGCAGCCAGTCGCATGTGGACCTTCCTTCCTTCCCTTCAATTTTGCTCGCTTATGGAACGTACCAGGCCAAGCGGGAAACTTTAGCATAAACGGAATGTGTGCAACCTTCATTAAGGCCACTTCCTCATGTGAAAGCAATCGTAGTGACAGGCTGTTTTTGCAAATGTCGTCCCCGCAAAGCAACAGCAAAGCTAAACATGTCGCCTCCAGTGTATGGCAATGTCCCTGGAGCTTTCTTTATGTCGGCTATTTCCCCCATGTATCTGCTGTGCATTTTTTTTCTTTTTGTAGTGTTCCATGTTCCATTTGTCGGTCATGTTCTCGTTGCCCGTAATCCCATAGTTACTTCAGTATATGTCTCTTTCATTCCTTTAAATGACTAATTCATTTTAACTGGGAGGGGCTTTGCTGTGGGAGGCATGTGCCGGTATGAGATTCTGACGGTATGAAAACCGTAAGCCAAAATATCACGGTTTCACGGTATTGCAATTACTGTTCTAACCTCTTACTTTAAGATATCTGGGTTTAAAAAAAAAAAAAAAAAAAAAATGTTTCCAATGAATAGGATTTTTTTTTGAAGAACACATTAGCAAATTGGAATGTAAGTATAATGTTAAGTTAAAAAAATAATAATAAAATAAAAAATACAAAAATTATATTAGGGCTGTCAAAATTATCGCGTTAATGGGCAGTAATTAATTTTTTAAATTAATCACGTTAAAATATTTGACACAATTAACGTGCATGCCCCGCTTAAACAGATTAAAATGACAGTGTCATGTCCATTTGTTACTTGTGTTTTTTTGGTGTTTTTTTTTGGCTTCTGCTGGCGCTTGGGTGCGACTGATTTTATGTGTTTCAGCACAATCCATGAGCATTGTGTAAATGGCGAGCTACTAGTTAATTTTTTTGATTGAAAATGTTACAAATTTTATTAAAACGAAAACATTAAGAGGGGTTTTAATATAAAATTTCTATAACTTGTACTAACATTTATCTTTTAAGAACTACAAGTCTTTCTATCCATGGATCGCTTGAACAGAATATTAATAATGTAAATGCCATCTTGTTGATTTATTGTTATAATAAACAAATACAGTACTTATGTACAGTATGTTGAATGTATTTATCCGTCTTGTGTCTTATCTTTCCATTCCAACAATAATTTACAGAAAAATATGGCATATTTTATAGATGGTTTGAATTGCGATTAATTACGATTAATTAATTTTTAAGCTGTGATTAACTCGATTAAAAATTTTAATCGTTTGACAGCCCTAATATATATGTATATGTATATGTATATATATGTGTTTGTATATATATATATATATATATATATATATATATATATATATGGGAAAACCCATTGGCAGTGTATCAAATACTTGTTCTCCCCACTGTATGTATATATGTATATGGGGGAAAAAAAAATTTGGACAGGAGGGCATTTATTAAAAAAAAAAAAAAGTTTTTTAAACAGCAAAACCCTCTCTGGAGGCGAGAGCACGTGAGCGCAGAATTACAGACGGCATGACTTTAACGATTTATTATGGCATACTTACCTTGTTTCGATCCAAAAACTCCATGTCGCATGTATCACTGAGTGTCAAGACACAGCTGTGAATGGCCACAGCTGGATTTTTGGGGGAGTTTATGGGTGAAACATGGTAATATAACAAGGGTCGCGATGCAGGAATCGCAGTCATCAAGGAGTGGTCGAGATTTTCTTTTTCATATATTTAACCTTTTAAATGTTTTTTTTTTTTTTTTTTTTTTTTTTCTTTGTTTGGATCGATTATTTATCATCTAACATATCGGAGAAAATGCGACAGTAACAAATAAAATTACAATTAAGCGATAGTTTTGATAGTTATAACAAGGTTCTCAGGGCCTTTGGAAGCAAAACAGCCCCACAGCATCATTGACCCACCCCCATACTTCACAGTGGGTATGAGGTGCTTTTCAGCATGCGCATCTTTCGTGGCACGCCAGACCCACTTAGAGTGTTTGTTGCCAAAAATCTCAATCTTGGTCTCATCTGACCAAAGCACAATAGCACAAATATCTGCAGAAATGCGAGGGGTATACTCACTTTTGTGATACACTGTACCTGACCCAATCTTACTCTACCTGACCCAATCCTACAGTGACATGTTTGCGGGGACAACACTTCACCAGCATTAAAAGTCATTGCTCTGATTTTTAGCTAGTGTAAGGTTTCCCCATCTGTAAGTGACACGTTGTTCTCTTCCAACATCAACCTTACAAGGAGCCAGAATACTCTAATGTTTATTAGAGAGGAGCAAGACTCTTGCAGAGAAGGGCAGGGCTCATACAAAACCAGGTAGGCCTGTGTGCCCAAATGATGGTTGCGGAAGTAGTAGTAGTATTAGTAGTAGTAGTCGTAGTAGCAGTAGTGTCATTAAGTGTTCTATGTGTCATGCTGTGTGTCCTTGTTAGGTGGACCACTGTATTTTCCTTGTGCTCTCTGCACGCGCATCTCACCAATGGCTTCATATCCATCTCTCCACCTGTGTGTAGAAACATTGCAAAGCAGGCATTCCTTGAGACTTTACAGGACAACCTCATTGAGATGGACATACTGGCGTCCTCTCGCCGCGACGCTGCCTATAATGACGGGTAGGTGGCACGCTTTCCCCGCTTCTGTCGCCAATGCTTTGCATTATGTTTCCATCTGACATTCTCTGCTCTCGCTTGCCGTCAATGTGAATGTGCTTTCGTGTATCTTCTTGTGTGTACGCCAAAAGCTCAAGCCGTCCCCATGTAGCCCTTTAGCAGATAATGAAGCGTAATCGCTAACTTAAGAGGCCGTGAAAAACGGACCTCGCATGTCCAATTGGGAGGCAACGAAAGCACATTATTTTCTCCCCGACAATCAGTGAGGAAAAATAACGATACTAAGAAAAACTCTCTGTAGAATTTGGACCTCTGCCAAAGAGAAGTAATCCCAGACAGCTGGAGATTGGACCCTCGGGTTACATGGTGAGATTAATATTGTGCCAAAAGACCAAGAAAAATAAAAACCCTAACTTTGTTTGAGTTTTTATGGCTCCTGTCCTCAGTGTTGTTAATCTTACCTTAAAAAAGTAATTAATTACAGTTACAAATTACTTCTCCCAAAAAGTAATGGCGTTAGTAACTCAGTTACCTGAATGTAGGAGTAATTGGTTACTTGGTAAAGTAACTGGTGATAATTTTCATGTTTTTTTTCTCAAAAAAATAAAATAAAATAAATAAATAAAAACGTTACACAATGTGAAGTTTAAAGGGTTTTTTGGGACAATTGGCCCTAGCCCAATTCTTTATCCTAAACTTAATAAGACACAGGGGTATTGCGGATATTGCGATAACTAGATAGTAACCTTTTCTATGTGTGGAAGTCATTTAATGTGAATCAGCCGTTAAAGTTGTTAAAATTACTCCCGTTATTGTATTAGTTCCCTTCTGTCTACTTTCCACATGTGTAAGTTTTAAAACTATTTCATCATTTAAAGATAGACTTAAGTCAAGATTTTCCCGATTTGGGAGCATTTTAGATAAAAAGTTACATAGGCTACGTTCATACTACAGGTCTTAATGCAGGAATCCGATTTTTTCGTGTTTTTCCGACTCGAGTGAGGCATTAACTTGACGGTCTGAACGTGACAAGTCGCATAGAAGTGGACCATTTCAAATCCGATCTGGGTCACTTTCGTATGTGGTTCAAATCTGATCTGGGCCACATTTTTTCAGACTGTCGCGGCGGTCTGTACTCTCCAGTCTCTCAAGTCGGAATCCATGCAGCAATTACGTCATCAAAAAGCGCGAGAGACACTACGGTAGCGGTGCAGCTGTGCGTTATTAGCGCCAAGCTTGCCTTGAACACGGCTTTTTAGGAAGGGTCGGTCTTGACAACAGTCATAAAAAAATAAAAATGGGTTGAGGATAAGCCTGAGAATGATCGGTTTTCTATCTGCTCCTTATAAGCAATTTTTCAACATTGCTTACACGGCCGAGAGTCGGGGCAAACTGCCCGTATGTGTGTGTGACATGCATAGGCAGTGCGTGCATGCTATTGATCCATATACTTTGAATATAAACCTAAACTGGGATTATTTAAGTCTGTTATTTGTGTCCTCTTTTTAAAAAGCAAAATATGATATCCCTGGAATGTCAGATGACAGCCAGCATGTGGGGTCATTTGTTTTGATGCTTCTGCGCATGCGGGTCGTCTTGCTCAGCGCGTGTCGGACTGCAAATTAGTGCGCATGCGTAATACTTGAATGGTCTCAATGGACAAAGGCAGTCTGAACGGGTACGCCAAAAAAAAACAGATATGACAAAAAAACGGATTTGTGCATTAAGACCTGTAGTATGAACCTAGCCTAAGATTCGCTAGGAAAGTTCTCTACAACAGAGCCTTCCTGAGAAGTCTACTGCTTTAAGATGGCGGCTGTTTACTAACGCATCTAGATCTTTATTATACATGTTGCTAATACAGCCGTGTCTGTCATTTGCATCCGGTTCTGTATATATGTGATATCTACCGAAGCATCATGTGGGCGTAGTTTGTAGGCTATCGGCTACAGTCAGGTATTATTGGAGCCACCTAGCATAGTAGCATCGCGTTTGCAACGGCGTCACCCTCCCTTGTCTCCTCCCCACTCATGCTCTGCTCTCTCGTCTGCGTGAGTCCGTCTTTCTCAGACTTTTCTCGCTTTCTCAATCAACATAGTAACGCACGCCTTTCCCGACTCAGTAACTGTAACAGGATTGCCAAGATGAGAAAAGTAATTAATAGGGGTGCACGATATCCATTTTTTGAAACCGATATCGATAACATCCTGCTCCTCAAAGCCGATACCGATATTCATAACCGATCATAAATATATAATTTTTTAAATGTAAAACCTGAGTTTTTGAACACCTGGAGGTTAAAAAAAATAGTGATGGATTCAACATAGATTTACCTTTGATCTCATCAGATTTTTCATAATGACATGAACAAAACAGTGCGTTTCATTTCTGCACTGCCCGAAAGCCAGCTAAGAATGAATGCACTTGCATAAACCACAAGGCCTGGTCTTTTCTTGCTTTTATGGGAAGACACTCATCTTAATATTGTGAAAGTACAACAGAAAAATACACATATTCAATACTCATTATACAACAAACTGCACAATACACTTACATACACAACTATTATATGTATAGCAGAGCACACTAGCTTGAGCTACTAAAGCATTGGCTGGCTTCTATAACACAATTTATGAAGTTCTGTACATATGACCCTTTACCACAGAAGTAAACATATTTTGCACATCCATATGTAATAGTAAACATAAAATACTTACATATATTTCCGAGGCGGAAACGTAACAGAAAGCATTCACGACTGTCAATGCTACCGCTAGACACCGCAATGTGTAAGTGATTGAACCAAACTACTGTAACAAAAAATAGGTGCATTGAATTATTCTGACCAGCAGGTGGGAGCAATGCCCCGCAAATGGTCAACTAATTTCCCATACTATTGTGTAAACTGCAAAGCCAGAACAGTACATATTATCGGTCCTATTATAAATGTTATTGGGTTTATCGGGATGATGTCATACTTCCTATTATCGGACCGATAATTATTGAACCAATAATTATCGTGCAACAGTAGTAATTAATTACATTACTCACTACTGAAGAAAATAACGCCGTTAGTAACGCAGTTATATTCTAACGCTGTTATTAAAACCACTGCCCGTCCTCTAGGTGGCAGTAGTACATATTAACTTGCTGGTCAATCGCTTTTAATAGCAGGACAAAATCTTGCTATTTTTTCTGAATTCATCTGTTTTCACACCCAATCTCAGCTGGAAGCCCTGACATACGGTGACACAGCCTAACATAAATGGCTATAATCCACTTACCAAAATTCCTAGATCCGCAGTTTTATCCTGTTTCGAAGCCAATCAGTTAATTGGATTTCACGCTTAAGTAGTTTTAGTCTTCAAGTATCAACACAGGCGCTTAAAACTTGTTCCTATGGGCAACAAAAACAACGACAATGAACGGAATGTTTAGAATTCACCGTCAAAATCAGATAGCTTCGAAAATTTTACAGATCACGGACGCATGGCGTTGCAGTTCGGTGATATAACAATGTGTCTTCTCACAATCGGTTGTATGTCGCCTTCATAGAAAATAGCCATTTGCGTACGCCCTCTCCTTGTACTTAAAGGTAACATATGTTCCCAGTCACGTCCTTCGTACCACGTCGTAATATACCATTTAATCACTTCCCACTCTTGTAAACATGTCAGTAAAAGCGGCCTTGACAGTGGCTCAGCCGCCCCTGACAGACCACTGACGCTTTCCTCTGAGGACGAATGAATAGCCTTGACACGTACGAGAATTACTCGTCAACGCTGTGCCGTGAATACCAAAAAAATGAGGTGGCTGGGTTTGATTTGATATCGATTCATTGAGCAAAATCTCTGGCGGTTGCACCCAATCACCGGCACTAAAAGGTTGGCTATGGTGGCCTCGCGTTGTATGTCTAATCCAGCAGCAGGGTTACCATGGTGACGGTACAGAGTGTGCCCAGGGACACTATTCCACTTCATAGATAACTCAAGCCACTTCCCATCCCGCAGGCACTTCCTGTTCAAGCCAGGCGGAACTTCGCCCATGTATTGCACCACTTCGCCCGGGTACCCGCTGACCTCCAGCACAGTGTACTCGCCGCCTCCGCGCCCCCTGCCGCGAAACACCTTCTCTCGGCCCGCTTTCAACCTGAAAAAGCCCTACAAGCACTGCAACTGGAAATGCGCCGCCCTAAGCGCTATCCTGGTCTCTGTCACACTGCTGTTCCTGCTGGCGTACTTCATCGGTGAGTTACTGTTGTACGTTCTTTGACTCGGGTCGCGGGTGAGGTGGGAGTTTGTGCTTGTTGACTTCGAGGGATGTGGTATGATCTGGACTAGTCACTGCTAAACGCAGGGAACAGTGTATCACAAAAGTGAGTACAGCCCTCGCATTTCTGCAGATATTTCAGTATATCTTTTCATTGGACAACACTGACAAAATTACACTTTGACGCAATGAAAAGTATTCTGTGTGCAGCTTATATAATAGAGCAGGGGTGCCCAATCCCGTTCCTCGAGAGCCCCTATCTAGCTTGTTTTCCGTGTCTCCCTCCTTTAACACACCTGAATCAAATGGTCAGCTCATCAAGAAGCTCTGCAGCAGCCTGATAACGATCCTGATTAGTTAATAATGTCCAAATTGAGTACTGCTTGTCATTTTCTCTCCAAAATGTCATGTGACTCGTTACAGGAGTGCTGTCAGCATTGCTGCAGAGATTTAAGACGTGGGGGGTCAGCCTGTTAGTGCTCAGACCATACACCGTACTCTACATCAAATTTGTGTGCATGGCTGTCAATCAAGTAGGAAGGCTCTTCTGAAGACGATACACAATAACGCCCACAAACAGTTTGCTGAAGACGTGTCATTAAACCACATGGATTACAGGAACCATGTCCTATGGTCTGATGAGACGGGCGGGCTTTCTTGTGTACCGTCTTCAGAAGAGGCTTCCTCCTGGGGTGACAGCCCTGCATACCAATTCGATGTAGAGTGCGGCGTATGGTCTGAGCACTAACAGGCTGACCCTCCACCTCTTCAATATCTGCAGCAATGCTGACAGCACTCCTGCAATGAGTCACATGACATTTTGGAGGTGAAATAACAATCTGTACTCAATTTGGACGTTTTTTTAAAGGGGTGCACTCACTTTTGCTGCCAGGGGTTTAGATACAGTATTAATGGCTATATTTTGAGTTATTTTGAGAGTCAAAATACATTAATTCTACTATATAAGCTGTAGACAGACTACTTTTCATTGTGTCAAAGTGTTATTTTGTCAGTGTTGTCCCATGAAAAGATATACTTAAATATCTGCAGAAATGCAAGGGGTGTACTAGGGATGGGAATCGAAATCCGATTCCAATTCGGAACTGGTTCCTAGTGTTTCGAGGCCTCGACATCACAATGAAAAAGCCTTAACGATCCCTGTAACGAGTCCTGAAGACGCATATTGCGTCGTGACCGTCTTGTTGTCCAAACGCATCAAACTAGCATGGGGCCAAGAACCACCCGCTCCAAAGTTTGGCTACACTTCACCAGGAAAGAGGGTGAAAATGAAAGGTTACGATGGTTTAGCACGAAGCACGAGCACTGCAGCCGTAAACATAACAATGACAGCACGTAGGTTCAAACGCTCGAAAGTGTGTCTTCACTTCACGAGGAAAAATTACAACAAAACGACTTTCAATCATTGCAAGGTGGAGATAACTGCATCGCGAGGGAAGGTGGAGATAACTGCATCGGGAGGGACTAGACTGAACTGTCCTCACCGAGACAGCTATACAGCTAGCTAAACTCCGAAGTGACGATGCAGAAGACGTTGGTATAATTTGCTGACTTTATTCAACCATCACTTGAAGAGTGAAACCGAAAATAGAAGTGAAACAAACCAATTTCGTCCCCAATAACAAACAGGTTTGCATCAACGTAAATCAGCGATGATTAGCAGCTAATTCAGTAATAACAAAACAGTTAGCATGCGTTCGCTAGCATTATCACATCGTTCAAACCACTGCACAACTGGATTTAAGTGTCCGATCGCGAGTGGAAACACACAAGGCAAGGCAACAACAGAAAAGATGATACATACAGGCGTTGCCTCTGTAGATATTTTACAAGCATTAACAAAGAACGTAGGGTCGTCGCAGTGCTTCCCTCTCTCACTAACTCGCTCACTCGCTTGGATGCGGCATTTCTTCTTCTTCGCGTGTAAGCGCGCTCTTCTTCACGTGAGGAAGCGCAAGTGCGCCCCCACTTGAGCGTGAAAGCACCATAAAAACTAAAAGGCATGCATTTCAATATTTATTCATTCATATACTGGTAAATAATACGCTTTAACAGGGGTCACCAAACTACGGCCCGCGGGCCGAATACGGCCCGCCCCGACATTTGGTCCGGCCCCCTGAACAATACCAGAGAACTTTTTTTTTTTTCGTAATAGTGTTATTTATTTTCTGGCCTTTTTCTGTGAAGAACTCAGAAAGGGTTATTTGATTATTATCTATTTGATTAATACTGTTATTATTATTAATTATTATTATATTATATTACTATTTTTATTTTATTTACTTTTGTTTTGTGAAATAACCAGAAAGGGTTATTTGATTGTGGCTTTCTGAAAAACAATAATTTTTTACATTTTGGCGCTCCTGCAATCGTCACACTTTTTCTGTTACAAACTGACCCCGGCCCTTCATCAGAGAAGGGAAAAGTTATGCGGCCCTCACTGGAAAAACTTTGGGGACCCCTGCAAGTTTAACACATATTGCTAACGGCAGACCAATGACCTATATGCCAATATATACCAATATTTTTTATTTCTATTAGAAAAATGTTTCAGTAAAATGTTACATTCTTGTGCATTTGCCACTTATTGCCACAGTTAATATTGAGGTTTTGGGCCTCTTTTGACCTTGTTGTGAGTTTGTAAGGTTGTGACTTCTGATTAAACAAACTCGATGCCAATCAAAACGTTTGTTCTTCTTTTCCCCCAAATTAGAATCGATAAGATAATCGATAAAGAATCGAATCGCTAAGCAATATCGATAATAGAATCGGAATCGTAAAAATCCTATCAATTCCCATCCCTAGGGTGTACTCACTTTTGTGATACACTGTAGCTTTATTATAGATCTATTGGCAGATACCACTGGTGCCCAATTTGTAAAAAAGAAAAATCCATTGAGTTAGATTTTGATGTTATTTCAGCTAAAATTGATATGCTGATTCCAAAGTTGGAGTTCGCTTTTTTTGTTGCAAGTCAAATTTTTATTTTTTTTTTCCCTCACAGGTTACCAATGTTGTCACTAATGCATTACTTACACGTTATTTTAATCTGATTATTTTCTTTCAGTAATGAGCAATCTAATGTGTTCATTTTTCCAAACCAGTAATCTAATTAAAGTTAGTTTCCTTAGTGTCTGTTCATTACTATTTTTTATTGCCTCATGATGTATGTAGAATGAAGAATATTGCAGTCTTGTACGAAGAGCATTTTGAATAGAAAGTGTTAGAAAGGTTCCTACTATGCGTTCGTTTCCATAGTAACTACTCATAGTTACTTCCTGTTTTGGTCTCGAGTCACACACGCTCAGTGTTTCGGGAATGGAGCGTGGAGCGAGGGTGCAAATTCGAGCCGAGTGCAGCCCCCTGTTGAGATATGCGAGGGAATGTTGATCTGTTTGGGTCTATGAATGAACGTAAGTATTTTTCCTTCATTCTGGGGGGTTCCAGCGATAGGTTGGAGCCGCTACATTTGTGGCCGTTTCGTAGCTTTTGCTGTTGCAACAGCATGTAGTCAGCGAGCATTGTTTACATCATATTCGTGTTTTACATTTATGCCAAGAGGTGACGTGTTCGTTTAGCATCTTTGGTATGTATTGTAAGTCCAATTGAGTGTAAAGTGCTTAGTTGCCGCCACATTTTGCGGCCAAATTGACCGTGTGTGTACGGCATATTTCCGGGTTGTGCGCGCGCATTCACGCTACCCCCACCTTTGCGTTTATTGCACCATTCATTTGTGTGTTGTTGATTATTGTGCAGTCAATTTGCATTGTTTTACATTGGCACTAATGTGCTGTTAACCCTAACCCGAAGTTAAGAATTTTTTAAATTGGGCTTAATCTTCGAGTTAGCGGGGGTGTAATTGCCGTATTGGCCCGAATATAAGACGGCCCTGATTATAAGACGACCCCCCTTTTTTTCAAGACTCAAGTTTGAAAAAAAGACTTTTTGAGCACCAAATTAATTTTTATACAGAAAATAATTACAGTACATTTGAAACAAATGATTATAAAAATATACTGTATTTGAGAGAAAAATCATGTTATTTTGCCTCTTTCAAATCTTAATATCTGAACATTTAAATATGTAAACTAAAGTGCAATCACATTCATAAATGAATGGCTTCTGGTTTTTGAAATGTAAATAAACCAATCTATTGTGATAAAACAACAAAATGCCAATAACTGCATTAACCATCAAAGTGAAGTCTAACTGTAACTGTAGTCTTGAAACAAATTGGTATAAGGAAAAACATTGCAATAAAATAATGCAAACTGGTTAAACTAGTAGCTGAGGTCTGTTATGACAGAACATCGCTTCAATGATATCTGGCGCCATCTCGCGTCATGAATGGGGAGAGTAGCTGAGATCTGTCATGACAGAACATCGCTTCAATGATATCTGGCGCCATCTAGCGTCGTGAATGGGTATAACGTCTAGACCGCGAATATAAGACGACCCCCTCTTTTTCAATCTTATTTCAATGCAAAAAACACCGTCTTATATTCGGGCCAATACGGTAGTTGGTAGAGTTGATTTCAACAAATTTCATGCAGTTTGTCAGTTTCAGGGCTCCGGAGTGGCTAAGCTAGCGTGAGTCAATGGTGATTGAAATCAACTCCATCGACTAATTAAATCCCTGCTAACTCGAAGATTAAGCCTTATGTGTAAAATCATACCGCCACATCCAGGATAATCTTCGTATTGCCTTGTTGACCAAAATAAATACTATACAAAAAGGACAGCGATACTTGGTCCCTGAAGGTTACATTGGCCCTTTCTCTGCCCCTGTTTTAGAAAAATCCTAGAACCGCCACTGGCTGACAGCCATCATCCCAGTTCAAAATGATTGGACGTCTATTGCCGTCAGTGTTGGGAATAACGCCGTTAGAAATAATGCCGTTACATAACGGCGTTATTTTTTTTCAGTAACGGGGTAATCTAACTAATTATTTTTTCCGCCGTTACCGTTACTGATGGTCAAAAGCGGTGTGTTACTTACTTGGAATAAATTGAAGACACTACCAGCCTTCGCGAGTCTACTTTGCTCTGTTTATTTGTCATCCAAGACTTGGGGTACAATCAGGTTCATGGCAATGAAAATAGTAAACACACATAGCCTACCTTTGCAAGAACGATGGAATTGTCATTTGATACAGTCATAATATGCAGGTCCTGCACCCATCCGCAGCAAAACTGTTCGTAGCTTTGTAGCGATTTGTAATTTCGGAATCGCTGATGAGTTTTGTAACATACACCAAACAATAAATACAGCAGAATGTCCATTTCGCGTAATTGTGGAAGCCCGTCGACGTCTTTACACCATTTGTCTTCGGCTTGCTCGTAAGTGTCAACATTGTTCACATCATTAAGTTTGATCACATATCTGTTCTTCGCCTTAGTAACGAGTTTGTCTCTTTATCGAACTGGCAAGTTAAAGTTAAATGTCCCGTGAACCAGCCTCCAATATGGCTGCGTTGTTGTCAAATCTCACGTGATCCCCCATTCTGTGACGGAAACGCTCGAACCCAATAGCGCACATACTTCAGGGCCGGTGTTTTCACACGCAAACCGAAACAGCGCGTGCGGCAAACACACACACGCAAAACAGATGCAGAGGGATATGATGGCAGAGCATTCAGAGGAAAATTTGTCCTTTACGAGGTGGAGATATAAACACTATTTCAAGTTGGTCAAAGGAAAGAACGTGCATGTAAAGTGTAATTTAAGTCCCGGGGCAAAGCTTTTGTCAACATCTGTGGTAAGCAATTCAAATCTGTTTATTTTTGTTGCACTTCCAGTGGAGGATAAATCTGTTGCTGGTGAGGTGCAATAAATATTACAAGGTTCTATAATATAAATTTTATATATATATATATACTGTGTATATGTACCTGTCTGTTCTTCTCTATTCAGCTGACTCGAATACTGCTCAGAAAATTTCAAATTCTTTGACATACAACAACTTCTTTTTAACGTAACGGAAATAGTTACTTTCCCTGTTAACTAGTTACTTTTACTACAGAGTAATTCAGTTACTAACTCAGTTACTTTATGGAAGGAGTAGTGAGTAACTATAACTAATTACTTTTTTAAAGTAACGTGCCCAACACTGACTGCTGTAAATGACAAAAAATGACTTTATAAATCCATTCCTTATTTCCTGAAGGCCAATTTTTGCAGTTTTATCAGAGCCCCACTCACCTTGACCGGAATAACGTTATCACTACCGAAAAGTGCAATCAACGTTCTTGCTGATGTCTGCTGGTCAGATAACAAAGGACTTGCCCATTTTTATATTTCTTTTCTAATAAAATTCCGCCCAACCTGCGCGGCCCAGCTGGCTAAAGGCTATCTCGTTGTTATTAAATCAACTCGCCCCTTTTTGGCCAGCCTTAAGTGAATTACACACAGGTAATATACGCTCTCTTTTATATCTATGATCTATATTTAATACAGTTCGCTTTTCTGTACGACGCTTGAAAAGCTGGCACTAAGATGCCAAAAGGTGGAATAAAACTCAAGGTGCACATTGACTTTTTCCCTTTTGTTGTTGTGTGGATCATCTGAATACATATTACATTCTGCAAATAGATTTAATGGTACAACATAAAGCCTTCAATTTATGGCTCATTTTGATTTATAATCTGTTTCATGAGGTTTTGCGGCATGCTAGTTAAAAAGCGAACGGTTGTAAAGCTGCCAAAAAGTGGAATTAAAAACTCGAGATGACCGTTGACTTTTCCTGTCGCTTTTTTTAATGATTATCTGGCAGCAGATTATGTTCTCATGCTAGTTTTATTGGTAGAATATGAAGCCTCCAAAATGCATGAAAAGGGTAGTTGAAGCTGAAGTCTGGACTTTTAATTGCTGGCTTTTGGATGCATACTGCTGGTATTTTATCTTAGCGATGCTTTTAGGCAGTATGGAACTTTCTGGGCCAGGTACGCCTTCGGAAATGGACAAAGAAAAATTCTGGATTTTTTTTTTTTTTTTTTTTTAAGTATTATACATAGGGGTGTCAAACGATTAAAATTTTTAATCGAGTTAATTACAGCTTAAGAATTAATTAATCGTAATTAATCGCAATTAATCGCGATTCAAACCATCTATAAAATATGTAATATATAATATAATATGCCATATTTTTCTGTAAATTATTGTTGGAATGGAAAGATAAGACACAAGATGGATATATACATTCAACATACGGTACATTAGTACTGTATTTCTTTATTATAACAATAAATCAACAACAAGATGGCATTACCATTATTAACTTTCTGTTAAAGTGATCCATGGATAGAAAGACTTGTAGTTCTTAAAAGACAAGTTATACAAATTTTATATCAAAGCCCCTCTTCATGTTTTCGTTTTAATAAAATTTGTAAAATTTTCAATCAAAAAATAAACTAGTAGCCCGCCATTGTTGATGTCAATAATTACTTACACAATGCTCATGGGTGCTGAAGCCTATAAAATCAGTCGCACCCAAGCGCCAGCAAAGGGCAGCAAAACTCCGAAAAAAACAACAAGTACACCTTTCACTGTGCTCTCATTTTAATCTGTTTGAGCGGGGCATTTGTGCGTTAATTGCGTCAAATATTTTAACGGGATTAATTTAAAAAATTAATTACCGCTTGTTAAAGCGATAATTTTGACAGCCCTAATTATACATAAACCAAGTAATACAGGTTACGACTTACCCGATTTACTTGATTTCGACTTGAATTTTCTCAAATTAAAGCACCACGCAAAAATTTTGAAAAAAAATTGATAGCATATTTTTTTGAAAATTGACCGGATCCACCGTATTTTTACACGAGTTACTTCTGGTCTGCTCGATCCTACCTCATTCATTTGACACAGGAGGGTTGCGTCTCGCGACAAGGGGTGAAAGTGGGCCAGAACGGTCAGGAACGCAGTTCCGGTATAAGATTCAGGGCCAGAAGGTGGTTCGGGTATAAGATTCAGGGCCGGAATTCTGTTCTGGTACACGGTGCTTTGATTCGGAAAATATGATGGAACTGTCAAAACGCTATGTAAAAAAAAAATGCTAAGCCGCCACACATGCATTTCATCTCCAAGAAGAAAACAATCTACCAACATCAGATTTACATACACAAGTGTTAACAACAAGCATAATAAAGTGCTTGTGTAGCGTAATCCGTTTCCACCAATATTTATTATTTGTTTTATTCCACGGACGGCATGGAGGTTTCCCCAGGTGCTGCAGTTAATAGAGGCCAAACGTTTTCTGTAACTCTTCACAAGTTTTTCACACTCTCTTGCTGGTATTTTGGCCCATTCCTCCATGCAGATCTCCTCTAGAGCAGTGATGTTTTGGGGTTGTCGTTGGGCAACACGGACTTTCAACTCCCTCCTCTCACTGTGGCATCAAAATGATAACTAGAACGGTGAGCAAAAATCCCAGAACCACACGGGGGGACCTAGTGAATGACCTACAGAGAGCTGGGACCACAGTAACAAAAGCTTCTATCAGTAACACAATGCGCCGCCAGGGACTCAAATCCTGCACTGCCAGACGTGTCCTCCAGCTGAAGAAATTACATGATGATCCAGAAGAGGACTGGAAGAATGTGTTATGGTCAGGTGAAAACAAAAAAGAACTTTTTGGTAGAAACACAGGTTCTCGTGATTGGAGGAAAAAGAATACTGAATTGCACCATACCCACTGTGAAGTGGAGGTGGAAACATCATACTTTGGGGCTGTTTTTCTGCGAAGGGACCAGGGCAACTGACCTGTTTAAAGGAAAGAATGAATGGGGCCATGTATCCAGAGATTTTGAGTGAAAATCTCCTTCCATCAGCAAGGGCATTGAAGATGAGACGTGGCTGGGTCTTTCAGCATGACAATGATCCCAAACACACAGCCAGGGCAACAAAGGAGTGGCTTGGTAAGAAGCATTTCAACGTCCTGGAGTGGCCTAGCCTGTCTCCAGATCTCAACCCCAGAGAAAATCTTTGGAGGGAGTTGAAAGTCCGTGTTGCCCAACGACAGCCCCCAAACATCAAAGCTCTAGAGGAGATCTGCATGGAGGAATGGGCCAAAAATACCAGCAACAGTGTGTGAAAAGCTTGTGAGGAGTTACAGAAAATGTTTGGCCTCCGTTATTGCCAACAAAGGGTGGATAACAAAGTATTGAGATTAACTTTTGGTATTGACCAAATACTTATTTTCCACCATGATTTGCAAATAAATTCTTTAAAAATCAAACAATGTGATTTTCTGGGTTTTTTTTTTTTTCCACATTCTGTCTCTCACGGTTGAGGTTTACCCATGTTGACAATTATAGGCTTCTCTAATATTTTCAAGTGGGAGAACTTGCACAATTAGTGGTTGACTAAATACTTATTTGCCCCACTGTATGTGCTCATTTGTCTATGTTCATCGGAAATTTTGGAAACCTTTATTTCATTTTGCACGAAAACTTTAGAATTTTACAGATGAAAACATTTTGAGTAACCGTCGACTAAATCTAGACGGAATTTGTATGAGACTTCGTCGACTAAAACTAGATGAAGACTGACACATTTTTGAAATGACTAAAATATTACTAAGACTAATGAGTATTTTCGTCTAAAAGACTAAGACAAAAATTAAAAGGACTGCCAAAAACAACACTGCTACTGACAACAAGCGTGAACTCGCCCGGTTACTCAGCGCGATCCATTACAGTTGTTTTTCGCAGGCATTTTTGGATGAAAATACACCTTTGGACCTGCAGGCAGTGCACATTAGATCTGTGTCTGCACGAGATGCAAAATTTTTAGCCGCAAACGCACAAAAAATGCAAGCTTTGGGTTTTTAGCCCAAAATGTTGCTCTTGTGCATTTGTGATGAAGTCTTCTTGAGGAATGTTTTGTGTTGCAATCAGTCTTTTGGGGACAAACACATTGTTGAGAGCAAGTTTTATCTATTTTTTTTCACATTTTATTATTATTTTTTTAGTTCAATTTCTGATGCCATCATGTTACAATTTGATCATTTGTTAACCGTAATAGTTGTCAACACTTCATGTCATAGTGTTGCCTCGCTGAGCATTTCGGCATTTTCCTTTCCTTTCCAAAACCTCTGCTTCATCAAGCTTTGTAATCACCACCCCCAAATGACACCATCTCCAGGTGCATCAAGACACTAGGGGAGAGAGCATCACCTCAATCAGTAGCTGTGTATAATTAAAAGGCTGATGAGAAAATGCCATTTGATTTGGAGTGCAATTAATTGTGCAAGCTCGTAATTGGGGGAACCGGAGGCGAGATGTCTAGTTAAGCCAATTATCCCTCGTGATGCATGTGGTGACCTCAGAGTTGGTTTTGTTTGTTCGCAGTTCTCCACTTGTAACTCGATGGAGTGGATTGCGTTACGGCCTGACGATTGAAAACTTCACAAATAACATGTGTGTGTCATTTCTCGAGTATGATACGCAATCGCGTACCCAAAGACCACGCTCACATGCAATCTACAATCACCCAATTTGCTGGTATCCATGTAGAAATGTACAGTGGTATGAAAAAGTATCTAAACCTTTTGGAATTTCTCACATTTCTGCATTAAAATCACCATCAAATGTGATCTGATCTTTGTCGAAATCACACAGATGAAAAAACAGTGTCTGCTTCAACTAAAACCACCCAACCATTTACAGGTTTTCATATTTCAATGAGAATAGTATGCAAACAATGACAGAAGTGGGAAAAAATACCATCATCACATTTACTATTTGGCAGCAATAACTTCAACTAGACGCTTACTGTAGCTGCAGATCATTCTGGCACATCGATCAGGACTAATCTTTGCCCATTCTTCTCTCCAAAATTGCTGTAGTTCAGTCAGATTTGTGGGATGTCTGGCATGTCTTTAGCTCTTGCCACAGCATCTCAATGGGGTTCAAGTCTGGACTTTGACTTGGCCACTCCAAAATGTGCATTTTGTTCTTCTGAAACCATTCAGAAGTTGATTTACTTCTGTGTTTTGGATTAGTGTCTTGTTGCAGCATCCATCCTATATTCAACTTCAACTGTCTGACAGTTGGCCCCAGGTTTTCCTGCAAAACATCATGACAAACTTTTGAATTCATTCTTCCATTAATGATTGCAAGTTTTCCAGGCCCTGAGGCAGCAAAACAGCCCCAAATCATGATGCTTATTCCACCATGCTTCATGGTGGGGATGAGGTGTTGAACGTTGGTGAGCTGTTCCATTTTTCCTCCACACATGATGCTGTGTGTTACTCCTAAAAAAATCAACTTTGGTTTCATATGTCCACAAAATATTTTGACAAAACTGCAGTGGAGTGTCCACATTTTTTTTTTTTTAACGAACATTAAACGAGCAACAATGTTTTTTTAGACAACAGTAGCTTCCTCCGTGGAGTCCTCCCATGAACACAATTCTTGGGCATAGTTTTACATATAGTTGATGTGTGCGCATAGATATTGGACTATGCCAGTGATTTATGTAAGTCTTTAGCAGACACTCTAGGGTTCTTTTTTTACCTCTCTGAGTATTCTGAGCTGAACTCTTGGCGTCAACTTTGGTGGACGGCCACTCCTTGGAAGAGAAGAAAAGGTGCCAAACTCTCTCCATTTTTAGACAACTTCTCTGACTGTCGATTGATGAACATCCAGACTTTTGGAGATGGTTTTATATCCTTGCCCAGCTTGATACAAATCAACAATCCTTGAACGCAGGTCTTCAGTCAGCTCTTTTGACTGAGCCAGGAGGATTAAGTGTTGGTTTTTGGGCTGTGAAACAAATTAATAGAATTTTAATGTATTCTTATGGGAAAATCCAGCTCGACATACGACCATTTCGACTTACAAACAAGGTCCTGGTACGAATTAACTTCATATGTAGAGGTACCACTGTATAAATATAATGTACAGTGGGGCAAATAAGTATTCAGTCAACCACTAATTGTGCAAGTTCTCCAACTTGAAAATATTAGAGGCCTGTAATTGTCAACATGGGTAAACCTCAACCATGAGAGACAGAAAGTGAAACACAAAAAAAACAGAAAATCACATTGTTTGATTTTTAAAGTATTTATTTGCAAATCATGGTGGAAAATAAGTATTTGGTCAATACCAAAAGTTTATCTCAATAATTTGTAAAGAACCCTTTGCTGGCAATAACAGAGGCCAAACGTTTTCTGTAACTCTCACAAGCTTTTCACACACTGGTCTGGTATTTTGGCCCATTCCTCCATGCAGCTCTCCTCTAGAGCAGTGATGTTTTGGGGCTGTCGTTGGGCAACACGGACTTTCAACTCCCTCCACAGATTTTCTATGGGGTTGAGCTCTGGAGACTGGCTAGGCCACTCCAGGACCTTGAAATGCTTCTTACGAAGCCACTCCTTTGTTGCCCTGGCTGTGTGTTTGGGATCACTGTCATGCTGAAAGATCCCTCATCCCCCATCTCATCTTCAATGGCCTTGCTGACGGAAGGAGATTTTCACTCAAAATCTTTCAATACATGGCCCCATTCATTCTTTCCTTTACACAGATGAGTCGACCTGGTCCCTTTGCAGAAAAACAGCCCCAAAGCATTATGTTTCCACCCCAATGCTTCACAATGGGTATGGTGTTCCTCGGATGCATTTTTAATATTCTTTCTCCTCCAAACATGAGAACCTGTGTTTCTACCAAAAGTTCTATTTTGGTTCCATCTGACCATAACACATTCTCCCTGTCCTCTTCTGGATCATGCAAATGCTCTCTAGCGAATCGCAGACGGGCCTGGACGTGTACTGGCTTCAGGAGGGGGAGAAGTCTGGCAGTGCAGGATTTGAGTCCCTGGCGGCGCATTGTGTTACTGATAGTAGCCTTTGTTACTATGGTCCCAGGTCTCTGTAGGTCATTCAATAGGTCCCCCCATGTGGTTCTGGGATTTTTGCTCACCGTTCTCGTTATCATTTTGACGCCACGGGGCGAGATCTTGCATGGAGCCCCAGATCGAGGGAGATTATCAGTGGTCTTGTATGTCTTCCATTTTCTAATAATTGCTCCCACAGTTGATTTCTTTACACCGAGCATTTTACCTATTGCAGATTCAGTCTTCCCAGCCTAGTGCAGGTCTACAATTTTGTCTCTGGTGTCCTTCGACAGCTCTTTGGTCTTGGCAATAGTGGGGTTTGGAGTGTGATTGACTGATGTTGTGGACAGGTGTCTTTTATACCGATAATGACTTAAAACAGGTGCCATTAATACAGGTAGTGAGTGGAGTCTCGTTAGACCTCGTTTAAGAAGTTAGACCTCTTTGACAGCCAAAAATCTTTCTTGTTTGTAGGTGACTAAATACTTATTTTCCACTCTAATTTGGAAATAAATTCTTTAAAAATCAAACAATATGATTTTCTGTTGGTTTTTTTTCCACATTCTGTCTCTCATAGTTGAGGTTTACCCATGTTGACAATTACAGGCCTCTCTAATCTTTTCAAGTACGAGAACTTGCATAATTGGTGGTTGACTAAATTCTTATTTGCCCCACTGTATTTCATTTAAAAAACTGATCTTTTTTACCCCATTCCAAACCTCTGAACAATGACACGATTGACTCGATGTCCGATCACGTGATCGGGGACATCCCTAAGACTAAGTGGTTTTTTGGGGGTTTTTTTGTAGTTTTTTATGACGCCTCCTTAACACTTTTGGTATGTTCTTCTGCTAATAGACAGCTATTGCATTGACTGATTTGATATGACCGCGGATAGTCAGATCATAATCTTTCATCCAAGTTGGACCTGAACTGCCACAGTTCCAGTTAACAAATCAAACCGTCTCCGGCAATGAACGAGTTACCGCTTGGTGCCGAGTTCATTTTCCGCTTTGATGATTAAAACCGTCGATATGAGCCAAAAAGCGGCCGTCGCGAGGGTCATTACATCAGAAGACCGAGTCGGGCCAGTGGCAAGCACTACCGACTCACCTCAAATTGGCAGAGGAGTCTTTCGTTTCCGTGTCCCCTAATTGGAACCCGGCGTGACCTGACTTTCCTGCCAAGATGTAAGCGAAAGGAGGCCATAACATGTGCTGGGAAAATCTCAACAGGTCAGCGCCTTGTCGACAGCGCTGCTCGTCTCTGTCAGTGGAGATCTCATTAGACGCATCGAGTTAATCCTACAGAAACGTCCCTGTGTCATTGCGAAGTTTGTACAGGAAGCAGCAAAAAAACAACAAAATAGGGCGTCTCTCTCAGCCCGTGACAGATTCCCCGACGTAAATCTTTAAAGATGGGAGCGCTCGTTTGCCATCGGAGGCCTCGGGGACGGACGGGATGAAGAATGAGCCCCGGCAAGACGCATTACTAGGACACTAGGAACGACACATCCCGCCTGGTGACTTTGTGAAAGTGAGCTTCCCGCCTGCCGAGCTCACTTTGTCCCCCTCTCGCCGCAAACTCGGAGTAAAACCACAAATCAAAATGGAGCGGCTCTTGGCAGTGACAAACAAAAAGACGAGTGTTTGGTCTGTTCGCCACTTGTCATTGCCAGCTAAGATCAAAGCTTTGTCGAGGGTTGGGGAGAAACTTTTTTGGAGCGAATTAAGCGATCGAAACATTACAACAAAACAATAAACTGCATGTAAATAGTTTACAGGAAAAAAGCTGAAACCACACAATAACAAAACAGAGCCGCGTGAATCCGATCATTTGTCTCCTATAAAGTTGAAAAAGCCGCTATTTTTAATAAATGGGCTTCGTTGTGTGTCAAAACAAATCAAATGACAACAGACACTTAATCAAAGCCATCGCTTTGCATATAGTTTTTAATTTAGCAACGTTACTTTGCGACGTTTATGGAAATGAATCAGGAGAGAGCAAGACTTTGAAGAGAGAAGATAAAGTACACAAAATGATCCAACGTTGAAAGATTTTGTCCGCTTATTGACGAAACGACAAATGCACTTAGCGTCTGTGAATTTAAAGATGAACTGTTTTAAAGTGCGTACGACAGGAGAAAAAAGTCTTAAATAGGATTATTATGTGAATTAGGATCATATTTTGAGACAATTC
Source organism: Corythoichthys intestinalis (assembly GCF_030265065.1). NCBI lineage: Eukaryota > Metazoa > Chordata > Actinopteri > Syngnathiformes > Syngnathidae > Corythoichthys > Corythoichthys intestinalis. The sequence goes on from NC_080400.1 coordinate 6,779,262, forward strand.
GACTAAATAGAACAATTTAGCAAAGCGCAGGTGACGAGAAATTAGTCTTTTAATCTGCCGGTTAGCCACCCCTACCATTATAGGGCTCTAGCGTCCCCAACAGGTGGATGAGTCACGATTTCATCTGATTTAGTATGCAGCCCATTGAGGGGAAATTATTCACAACAAGGAAAATGCAACGAAAAGAGCCCAAAAATGTCATTTTTTTCAGTCTCTCTACTCTATTTTGTACAGGATATTTTTTTATCCAAGTATTTTTCCCCAGTAGCTAAATAAATGACATGGGCATGACAAATAACAGTCTTGTGCTAAATGGAATATGAAATAATTAAAAATGCATTTACTCAAGACGACATGGCAAAATTACTACATAATGGTCAAAACTGTCGACTTCACCTTTACTGTCGCACCTCCCGAACGATAATTTATGCCACCTAAATTGGGTTTATGTCATTTCTCTTCCCCGGCTTCGGAGAATGTAAACAAACCAAGAGGCGTGACAGCTAGCCGACATGCTAACCCGAACCGAGTGATGTTTCAAAGTCTTCGAAGCGGAAAATCACACATAACTAGCCCGGATCATTCACATGACGACTGGGTTGTCGATTGACTTCGCCGATCGGCAAACTGCCCGGCGGGGAGCGATTTACAGCTCGTTCCCCTGCTACTTCGGACAGGGGAGCTCACCGGGGAAGCAGCTGGACAATGACTGCTGAACAAATCGGCCGACTTCGGAGGAGCATTTAGCTGCCAAATGGTCAACAGGAATATGGCAAAGTAATGCTTTACTACACGGCAAAGTCGTAAACAGTGGAGGAAGGCGGTTGTTGTGCAGCTAACATGCAGCTAATGTGTATGAGGAAGCTTTTTACAAGCCCATTCATGATCAAACGTAATTAGTCCGTTATTAAAAGAAAGTTTGTAGTGTTTACTTTGTAATCGCTGTATTCGCGGCTATTTTTATAACAAAGTTGCAATTTCTGATCGGTCGGAAAATTTGACAGAACACCAGGCAAACCAAAAGGGCAAGAGCTGAGTATGGTGCTCGCCCGGCGGGGGGATGTGCGACAAGCCGCCGGTTGTCGGTTGAGGGGACAAGGAGCATGTCAACCACAAAATGCAAGCCACCTCCGTATTAAAATGATCGCAGTATTTGACATAATACAAAACACGATGTTTGCTCACTTCCTCATAAGTCCCATGTTCCCACAGTAGTAGGGCTTGTTTTGGACAATATCCAGCAGTGAATGGGAACCTTTTGAACCCCAAAAAGGCGCACACGCCTCTCCCTCATACAACAAGATTTTTCTGCAGCCGTTTGGCCGGCGTGATGCGAAAAATAAACTTATTAATCCGCAAAATCAGCTGAATCCTTAGTCCTTCTTATACAACCGTACGGCTGTATAGGCTGCGTTTCAATCGTGGTTTAAATGAGCCCTCGCTCACATGCCGTAGCCACCGTCCCCCGGGGGAATCCCCGCCACCATCTTAAGGGCCGTTCCAATTCCCAAATCAGCGAAGTGAACTTGGTGAGATGGACCCTCTAAGGGCTCAGTGATCGAGTGAAAAACGATGGTCACTCCGGAGCTCCCTGTATCCCACAATGCATTGCAATGGTGCATGGAAAATATGTCCATGCGGTGGTGATAATGAAGCTCAAACACCGTTGGCTGCTGTATACAGTGGGGCAAATAAGTATTTAGGCAACCACCAATTGTGCAAGTTTTCCTACTTGAAAAGATGAGAGAGGCCTGTAATTGTCAACCTGGGTAAACCTCAACCATGAGAGACAGAATGTGGAAAAAAAAACAAAAACAGAAAATCACATTGTTTGATTTTTAAAGAATTTATTTCCAAATTAGTGTGGAAAATAAGTATTTGGTTGCCTACAAACAAGCAAGATTTCTGGCTGTCAAAGAGGTCTAACTTCTTCTATCGAGGTCTAATGAGGCTCCACTCGTTATCTGTATTAATGGCACCTGTTTTAACTCATTATCGGGATAAAAGACACCTGTCCACAACCGCAGTCAGTCACACTCCAAACTCCACTATGGCCAAGACCAAAGAGCTGTCGAAGGACACCAGAGACAAAATTGTAGACTTGCACCTGACTGGGAAGACTGAATCTGCAATAGGTAAAACGCTTGGTGTAAAGAAATCAACTATGGGAGCAATTATTAGAAAATGGAAGATATACAACACCACTGATAACCTCCCTCGATCTGGGGCTCCATGCAAGAGCTCACCCCGTGGTGTCAAAATGATAATAAGAACGGTGAGCAAAAAATCCCAGAACCACACGGGGGGACCTAGTGAACGACCTACAGAGACCTGGGACCACAGTAACGAAGGCTACTATCAGTAACACAATGCGCCGCCAGGCCCTCAAATCCAGCACTGCCATATGTCTGCCCCTGCTGAAGAAAGAACACGTCCAGGCCCGTCTGCAGTTCGCTAGAGAGCATTTGGATGATCCAGAAGAGGACTTGGAGAATGTGTTATGGTCAGATGAAACCAAAATAGAACTTTTTGGTAGAAACACAGGTTTTCATGTTTGGAGGAGAAAGAATACTGAATTGCAGCCGAAGAACACCATACCCACTGTGAAGCATGGGGGTGGAAACATTATGCTTTGAGGCTGTTTGTCTGCAAAGGGACCAGGACGACTGATCTGTGTAAAGGAAAGAATGAATGGGGCCATGTATCGAGAGATTTTGAGTGAAAATCTCCTTCCATCAGCAAGGGCATTGAAGATGAGACGTGATTGGGTCTTTCAGCATGACAATGATCCCAGGCACACAGCCAGGGCAACAAAGGAGTGGCTTTGTAAGAAGCATTACAAGGTCCTGGAGTGGGCTAGCCAGTCTCCAGATCTCAACCCCATAGAAAATCTGTGGAAGCAGTTGAAAATCTGTCTTGCCCAACGGCAGCCCCAAAACATCACTGCTCTAGAGGAGATCTGCATGGAGGAATGGGCCAAAATACCAGCAACAGTGTGTGAAAAGCTTGTGAGGAGTTACAGAAAACGTTTGGCGTCCGTTATTGCCAACAAAGGGTACATAACAAAGAATTGAGATGAACTTTTGGTCTTGACTAAATTCTTATTGTCCACCATGATTTGCAAATAAATTCTTTAAAAATCAAACAATGTGATTTTCGTTTTTTTTCCCCCCACATTCTGTCTCTCATGGTTGAGGTTTTGCCATGTTGACAATTACAGGACTCTCTAATATTTTCAAGTGGGAGAACTTGCACAATTAGTGGTTGACTAAATACTTATTTGCCCCACTGTATATACCACCAAAGAAGAGGAAAATGAATTAACCTGCCAGCACGGTGTTTGAATGTTATACCAAACAGCCTTTCGAATTGTAAAATTCATCATTGTTTTTAAAAAATAAAAATAAAAAAATGAGACTGTATGTGGCAGTTATGGCGGAACGTATGGAATCACAATAGTCCCAAAATTAAAAAAGACACATGAATAAATAAATAAATATAAAGGGAAATAAATGAATAAATAATAATGAAATAATTTTTTTTTTTATCGCCTTTCACTTTTGCCATAAAAAAAGGTGGGGGGGTGGAGAATTTTTTTCACTGATGTTTCCATTTTGCTTATCTTTTCTCTTTTGCTGTTAACAAAAGGAATGGTCTGTCAATCAAATGGCACTGGGAGGGACTGAAACTAAACTTCAAATAGGTTAAATGCATTTAAACAACAAATTTGTCTACAAATTATAAGGTATTGACAAATAAATCAAGAATATCCCAAATGAAATTTGATACAAAACTAATAATTTGATAATTCCCAGGTACCGACGTATTGCCATCAAGCGCGGAATACGTCTCCGGTTTATTGACATGAGTCGCCGTGCATTTTGTGCGATGTAGAATAATGGTGCCACCAGGGGGTGGCCAGGCCTGGCCACTGCTCACCCCAGTGAATTTGTTGGCCACCCCACGGGCCAGTATAATGTTAGTAGTAGCTGCGGAACTCAAAATGTTGATTGGACTACTATGGACTATGCACATTAGCACAATATAATAGTGTACAAAATACAATATACAGTTGGGCAAATAAGTATTTAGTCAACCACCAATTGTGCAAGTTCTCCCACTTGAAAATATTAGAGAGGCCTGTAATTGTCAACATGGGTAAACCTCAACCATGAGAGACAGAATGTGGAAAAAAAAAAAACAGAAAATCAAAGTGTTTGATTTTTAAAGAATTTATTTGCAAATCATGGTGGAAAATCAGTATTTGATCAATACCAAAAGTTCATGTCAATACTTTGTTATGTACCCTTTGTTGGCAATAGCGGAGGCCAAACATTTTCTGTAACTTTTCACAGGCTTTTCATACACTGTTGCTGGTATTTTGGCCCATTCCTCCATGCAGATCTTCTCTAGAGCAGTGATGTTTTGGGGCTGTCGTTGGGCAACACAGATTTTCAACTGCTTCCACAGATTTTCTATGGGGTTGAGATCTGGAGACTGGCTAGGCCACTCCAGGACCTTGTAATGCTTCTTACGAAGCCACTCCTTTGTTGCCCTGGTTGTGTGCCTGGGATCATTGTCATGCTGAAAGACCCTGCCACGCCTCATCCTAAATGTCCTTGCTGATGGAAGGAGATTTTCACTCAAAATCCCTCGCTCTATGGTCCCATTCATTCTTTCCTTTAAAAAGATCAGTCATCCTGGTCCCTTCGCAGAAAAACAGCCCCAAAGCATGATGTCTCCACCCCCATGCTTCACAGTGGGTATGGTGTTCTTCGGATGCAATTCAGTATTCTTTCTCCTCCAAACACGAGAACCTGTGTTTCTACCAAAAAGTTCTATTTTGGTTTCATTTGACCATAACACATTCTCCAAGTCCTATTCTGGATCATCCAAATGCTGTCTAGCGAACCGCAGATGGGCCTGGACGTGTACTGGCTTCAGCAGGGGACACGTCTGGCAGTGCAGGATTTGAGTCCTTGTGTAACTGATAGTAGCCTTTGTTACTGTGGTCCCAGTTCTTGTTATCATTTTGACACCACAATGTGAGATCTTGCATGGAGCCCCAGATCGAAGAAGATTATCAGTGGTCTTGTATGTCTTCCATTTTCTAATAATTGCTCCCACAGTTGATTTCTTTACACCAAGCGTTTTACCTATTGCAAATTCAGTCTTCCCAGCCAAGTGCAGGTCTACAATTTTGTCTCTGGTGTCCTTCGACAGCTCTTTTGGTCTTGGCCATAGTAGAGTTTGGAGTGTGACTGACTGAGATTGTGGACAGGTGTCTTTTATACTTACAAACAGGTGCCATTAATACAGGTAGTGAGTGGAGCCTCGTTAGAAGAAGTTAGACCTCTTTGACAGCCAGAAATCTTGCTTGTTTGTTGGTAACCAAATACTTATTTTCCACTCTAATTTGGAAATAAATTCTTTAAAAACCAAACAATGTGATTTTCTGTTTATTTTTCCACATTCTGTCTCTCATGGTTGAGGTTTACCCATGTTGACAATTACAGGCCTCTCCAATATTTTCAAGTAGGAGAACTTGCACTATTAGTGGTTGACTAAATACTTATTTGCCCCACTGTAACGCAACAAAAATATATCAGTAGGCGTGTCCTTAAGTCAATCTGGCAGTGTTCTACTGGCCTGTTTATTCCTACAACATCATAAAAACCTGAAATTATGGCTTTTATTTTTTGGTGTGCCACCTCAAGGTTTTAAGTGGCCCCATTTGGCCACCCCTATGAAGAATTTCTGGAGGCGCCACTGATTTGGAATTGGCAGTATAGCTCTACTCCAAAACCTTGTGGTTGTTTCATGATTTTCTTGCCTGTGAGTGAACGAGGGCAGGTGTGTTCCATTTACGTCTTTTGCTCCCCCTCCGCCCACTTTCCCTCCGCCCTCCAAGTGGCCTCCGTGTGACGTCATAGCAAGTGCTTAGGGCAAGTGAGCGAGGGCAACTCAAACCGTGATTGTCCTAGTGAAGAGGACTCCTTCCTCCGTACACATCACAGCGCCCTCTTTCTCAACTCGAGACTGTTGCTGGAAGTCACTTTATTTTCATGGCGCGGGATTAAAAAAACTAAATTAATATAGCGATCACTTCCACACACATCCAAGTGGTCCATTTCATTCACAATAGGGTTGTTCCGATCATGTTTTTTTGCTCCCGATCCCGATCGTTTTAGTTTAGTATCTGCCGATCCCGATATTTCCCTAACCGATTGCATTTTCTTTTTTTTTGCATCCCGATTCAATTCCAATCATTCCCGATAATTTTTACCGATCATATACATTTTGGCAATGCATTAAGAAAAAAAATGAATAAAACTCGGACGAATATATACATTCAACATACAGTACATATGTACTGTATTTGTTTATTTTGACAATAAATCCTCAAGATGGCATTTACATTATTAACATTCTCTCTGTGAGAGGGATCCACGGATAGAAAGACTTGTAATTCTTAAAGGATAAATGTGACTTTGTATATTGTGACTAAATATTGCCATCTAGTGTATTTGTTGAGCTTTCAGTAAATGATACTTTAGCCATTTAACTGTTCTGCCCAAATGCATGATGGGAAGTGCAACCATGACTGTCTGTAGTGGCACCAATTGATATATATATCTTCTCTGCGCTGGGAAATAACATAAGGTGTTAAGAAAAAGATCAACTACTACCTTTCTTCCCCACATTGCTTCCCACGATGTTTCTAATTGTTGAGAGAGGGATTGTAAGGCTTTAGCCAATTAAAAAAAAGGCTCCAAAGGCTGCCAAAATTCTCTCTACACATTTTACGCTGCGTTTTAGCTCTATATATAGGTAAAACGGCGCCATTATAGATTGAACGCGACAATGCGTGAGTGGGTCGTGCAGCGCATGCGTTAATTGCGTTAAACATTTTAACGTGATTAATTTTAAAAAATTTAATTACCGCCGTTAACGCGTTAAATACAATTAGAAAACGATTTCATTTAAAAAAACATATATATTAAAAAAAGGTATGTCCGATATTTTTTTTTGGTGATTCCGATACTTTGAAAATGACGTGATCGGACCCGATCGATCGGCATCTCGATGGTGGTTATTTACTAGGAGAGATTAAGAAAAGCAACAAACCAATAAAACGGGCCTACTGAGTTCCTTTTTTCTGCTGACTGTGGAATTCCGACGTATTTCTTCTTTTTGCCTCGCTAAGCTCATCTTGTCCATTCTCGTATTGGTGATCTGTCACCCCTCTCTGCCTTTGCCACCTCTGCCCCCCTGCACCACTATTGTAGGATGTCTCTTTTGTCGACCTTGTAAAATATCAGCAAGCATATTTTTGTGCTTTCGGGTTTTACTCATGTGGGGTAATCAGCGCTAAGCAATCACAAGGCAGCAAAGGGGTCTGCTCCAACAGATGTTGTCGCCTGAGGTCTGCACGCGACACACGGATGCCAAAGCTCAGCGAAATTGGCCTTAAACTCTGTGTCAAGTGGAGAATTTTCAACACCGTACAGTTATGGGCCGTTATCGTCGGCGCTTATTTGTTGTCACACTTGTAAAGGGTACCGCGGATAGAAAAACATTTAATTCTTAAAAGATAAATGCCAGTATGAGTTATAATAATTTGATATTAAAACCCCTCTTAATGTTTTCTTTTTAATAACATTTGTAAAATTAGTTAAACTTGTAGGTCGCCATTGTTGACGACGCAATGCACTCTGGGCGATGACGTCACTTGTTGGCGGTGCTGCCGAGCTACCATAGTGTCACTCTTTAGTTACATAAAAATGTTGTCGGTTCGACCCTTCCAATTTGAATTGAAAGTGATGAGCAGCACTGTCAATATTTCACAAAACAAGCAGCAAAAGCAACTCAATAAAGGTCTCCAGCAGGATTCAAACCCGCGTTTTCTCGCGTAATCTCTCGCTACATGTCCCCATTCATTCTTTCCTTTAAAAAGATCAGCCGTCCTGGTCCCTTTGCAGAAAAACAGGCCCAAAGCATGATGTTTCCACCCCATGCTTCACAGTGGGTATGGTGTTCTTCGGATGCAATTCAGTATTCTTTCTCCTCCAAACACAAGTTCAGTTCAGTTTAAGTTTATTGTCCCCTAAGAAGGGGAAACTTGTCTTACAGCAGGTAAGCATACAGATAACAGATAACACAACAACTCATACATATACAATAAAATAACACAGACTACAAATTTAAAATGCCATTGACAGTTTTGCATCTAAGTGCAAGAATTGTGCAAATTTAGCAACCGAATTGCACTGGGTAGGAAGGAGTTCTTTGTCCGATTTAAAACAAGGGACTCTGAATCTCCTGCCTGACGGGAGGACCTCAAACGAGCAATGAAGGGGATGTTGTACACAATTCAGTATGTGTTTTGCCTTCCTCATGACCTGCCTCTCATAGATATCTGTTAAGGAGACCTGTGGACAGCCTATTTTCCTATTTATGGTTGATGTTATTTTTCTCCTTCAGGCTAATTCCCCCATACCAGGCAATAAAAGCAAAAGTAATAACCGATTCAATAAAAGATTTATAAAACAAGGACAAGATAGCGTTAGAACCTGAGTTTCTACCAAAAAGTTCTATTTTGGTTTCACCTGACCATAACACATTCTCCCAGTCCTCTTCTGGATCATCCAAATGCTCTCTAGCGAACCGCAGACGGGCCTGGACGTGTACTTTCTTCAGCAGGGGGACACGCCTGGCAGTGCAGCGCATTGTGTTACTGATAGTAGCCATTGTTACTGTGGTCCCAGCTCTCTGTAGGTCATTCACTAGGTACCCCCGTGTGGTTCTGGGATTTTTGCTCACCGTTCTTGTTATCATTTTGATGCCACGGGGTGAGCTCTTGCATGGAGCCCCAGATCGAGGGAGATTATCAGTGGTCTTGTATGTCTTCCATTTTCTAATAATTGCTCCCACATTTGATTTCTTTACACCAAGCGTTTACCTATTGCAGATTCAGTCTTCCCAGCCTGGTGTAGGTCTACAATTTTGTCTCTGGTGCCCTTCGACAACCGACAAAATGTTTATGTAGCCAATGAGTGACACTGTAGAAGTACGGCAGCGCTGCCCATTGAAGTCCCCGCCTGGAGTGCATTGCGTCGTCCACAACAATGACGACCTACTAGTTAAACTAATTTGACAAATTTTATTAAAGCAAAAACATGAAAAACGGTTTTAATATCAAATTATTATTTCTCGTACTAACATTTATCTTTAGAGAACTACAAGTCTTTCTGTCCATGGTTACCTTTAAATAATTTTGAAATTGTTGATTTTGTTTGGGGGGGTTAGTGAAACATAAATAATAATAATAAACATTTCACAGATTTATTTGCATTTCAGTCTTATGTTTATTTTTTTTTTGTAAAATTTGTATTGTGGATCTTTATTTATGGGTAATTTCATAATGTTTAACACTTTAACACCTAAGCCTATTTTGGCCGAATTTGCATGCCTTTGATGTTGCCTTTATATTTCAAAGAAAAAAACTGTTCACAATGGCCAAGTTGGGTCCCTTTTTTCAGGATACCTTGAACTTCATGTCCAAACTGTTGTTTTCTTCGCTGACCAACTTTAATCCACATTTTGGACCCAAAAAGACAAAAAAAATCCCAAAATCTTATTTCAAAATTTGTAATGTTGAAGTCCCACTGACAACCAAACATGCTCAACCAACCATTTTGAAGCTTGATAATATTTATTTAATTTGCTAGGATAACCATTCAATAGAAAAAAAAAATGATTAAATAGTTTTATGTTTGACAATTCAACACAAACAGCAGCTATGGTCATAGGCGTTTTTGGCCTTTACACATACTATGGTCAAAACATGTTTTATACAGTGCAAAATAGTGAGGAAAAAAATATATATATTATTCAACACAAAAAGGATTTGGAGGATATCTCTTTGTGAAGTTAGGTGTTGTACCCATCACCTTATAAAAGGTATATATGTACATGCAATCGAGCTTCTCGAACACACATCTATATAAACATTGAAAAGATTCATAGTGAAGAAAAAATAATAAACATTGAAAAAAAAGTGTTTTTAAAAATATTGACAAGTAGTTCAGTTCAATTCATTTTTTTCAGAGCTGTGTCACATACAATGTCACACAGCCTACTCATCCGTCGTTTGAGCGCTGCTGTCACTTCTACTCGCCGAGACGCCGAGTAATCCGAGGAAAACAATGAAAAATACAGCTCATCCTATTCCTTGAGTTAATGAAATAATGCATTAGCTTGCGCTAAATTTAGTTTTCGATTCATTCTCCATGTTTCAAAGTCGCTCGCCCAATTCAACCGGCCGTTGCTTGCTTCGCGTGTCTCCTTTCCCTTAGTTGGCGCCTGGCTCGTCAATTTATTAAAAATGTTCACATTAGGTTCGTCCTTCTTGACATCACAACGGCTCTTGGGATATGTAGTCTTTTGTGCTGCTTTCGGTTTTGAAAAAAACACAAGAAATGATGGAAATATGGAGATAGACACATGGTCCATGTAGCGTTTTAATACATATTTATGAGTGCAATAAAACTATAAAACTCAAATGACATTATCTCCCATTTTACTTGGTCGATTGACTTCAAATAAAAACTGGTGTGGACATCAACTTCCGTACTTTCAAACGAAAGCAACCAGGGGAGCGTGGGTGACGTAATTACAGCGTTACAAGGCTTCAAAGATGATATGCGTAAACGTGTCGCATCCGACACGTTCGGTGTTAAAGGGTTAATTGGTAGTAGATATCTAGATCTTTCGCTGTCAATGGCACTGAAACATCACCATTAACTTTCAGTCTTCAAATGCATTGATTCATTTTGTTGTCTCCCCTTCCAGCCATGCACCTTTTAGGGCTAAACTGGCACCTGAAACCCACGCAGCGGCAGTTGTTCCACGTGACGGACGACAATACGAGTGGCCCGCCATTTCCTACCGACCTGACCTTGAGGCCGCTGGGCAACTCGGGCTCGGAGGTACCTGATCGAAGGGGCAAAGACGACAGTAAGTTCGCCTTCAAAGCTTTTTATCGCCACAAGACAGGCTGAAAGTTTAGTCGGAAGTACAAAAGTTTGACAATGACATTTGCAGCAAGTCTTCGGATCGCGCCCACTCAGGCCTCTGCGGTACACGGCCAGATCTGCATTGTAATCCTATGAAAGTGCTTGTCAGTGGGAAAGCCTTATTTGTTCCTGGAGGGAGAAAATGGCACAGCTTAGGGGTCTGGTGTCCCGGGGCTACCGCTGCGGGGCTTTTGGGGGGGGATTAACCGCTCACAACCCTTCGCAACGGATGCCGTCCTTTCATCTGCCAAAGAGAGCACGCGCTCGCCCCACGGCGCCGACAGCTCGGCTCCGGGAAAGTTTGCTTGCATTTCGGAGCAAATGGGCCAAAATGTCGCCGTGTCATTTGACACCGGCAGGCCGCAAAGGTAGAGAAAGGGGTCATTACCATATAGATGAATCCCACACTTGTCTTTTTTCATTTAACACATGGCAGAAAAGTGCGTTTAGCAAGGCGGCGGCGACGGAAAAGGTCCGAGCTCAGCTGCCAAGGATTGGAAATCAATAGTTTTTGGAAGAAGTCTCATTCTGGGCTGCTGTCAGTGGTAACAATGAAGAGCTGTCTCTGCCTTGTTTTGCCAACGCAGCACAAGCACAACATTTACATGAACTTCAGCCAAATCAGCTAATTGGGTTGGTCACGTCTGACGAGCGGACCACCAACAGTGACAGTTTGCCAATGTCTGTACAGTGAAAGTGTGGGATTTAAAAAAAATATCCACTCACCGGCCACTTTATTAGGTACACCATGCTAGTAACGGGTTGGACCCCCTTTTGCCTTCAGAACTGCCTCAGTTCTTCGTGACATAGATTCAACAAGGTGCTGGAAGCATTCCTCAGAGAGTTTGGTCCATATTGACATGATGGCATCACATAGTTGGTGCAGATTTGTCGGCTGCACATCCATGATGTGAATCTCCCGTTCCACCACATCCCTCTATTGGATTGAGATCTGGGGACTGTGAAGGCCATTTGAGTACAGTGAACTCATTGGCATGTTCAAGAAACCAGTCTGAGATGATTCCACACTCAAAAAAATGAATCAGGCAGGTTGTAAAGTTTACTAAAAGACAGTGTGCATTTTCAGCAAGAAACCATCATGTTTCCAAGGTGAGCATGATTGAATCATGCAGTCTCTACATAAACATGAACAGTGAATGAGGAGCTTGATTAGATATTGTTGATGCAGCGTAATGTTATTGTGTCTTTCCAACTAATTGCAATAGTCTCGTGATTTCTCGCGAGATTTAAAAGTAGGATTGCCAACTCCCTGAAAAAGTAAGGGACACCTCATTGATACCGTCACCATTGAATTATTATTTTGTATGTGAAAAGAGATTTTTTATTAGATGGGACTTTGAAAGGCAAAGGCCCAGTTAGTAAAATTCCTCAACTTTAGTTTTATTTCTTTCTTTCATAATCTTATTATCCACATTTTTTCAGCGCACTGGAGACTCCAAACCATTTGACCGACCGGAATTCCATTCATTTTTAATGGCAAACATTTTCCCTTCATTTTCAATGACAGGAAAACATAGGTGGTTGTGATTTTTGACCACTTACCATTACAGCCCATTGACATTGAAGTGACGCCTAAGTAAGTCAATACCACTGACAGCTATGTACGTCCATGCCATTGACTATCATGAATGTCGCTACTATTGATGCCAATGTACTGGATTCCATTGAGGCAGATGTAAACTGATGCCACTGACGGCAATTTACGTTAAAATTAGGGCTGTCAAACGATTAAAATTTTTAATCAAATTAATCACAGCTTAAAAATTGATTAATCATAATTAATCGCAATTCAAACCATCTCTAAAATATGCCATATTTTTCTGTAAATATTGTTGGAAAGACACAAGACGGATATATACATTCAACATACTGTACATAAGTACTGTACTTGTTTATTATAACAATAAATCAACAAGATGGCATTACCATGATTAACATTCTGTTAAAGCGATCCATGGATAGAAAGACTTGTAGTTCTTAAAAGATAAATGTTAGTACAAGTTATAGAAATGTTCTATTAAAACCCTCTTAATGTTTTCGTTTTAATAACATTTATAAAATTTCAAACAAAAAATAAACTAGTAGCTCGCCGTAGTTGATGTCAATAATTACACAATGCTCATGGATGGTGCTGAAACCCATAAAATCAGTTGCACCCAAGCGCCAGCAGAGGGCGACAAAACACAAAAAAACACAAGTAACAAATGGACATGACACTGTCATTTTAATCTGTTTGAGCGGGGCACGTGCGTAAATTGCGTCAAATATTAAATATGATCAATTAAAAACATTAATTACCGCCCGTTAATGCAATAATTTTGACAGCCCTAGTATAATTAATTGAAAATAATTTACTGTTTTCCTGTTGAGTGTGTATCATGAAAGAAGATAATGTCCCACTTTGGCTTTACTTCCGCTTTACGATGCGACGTCACAGTCTAAAAATAGCATGCGTGCGGTACGCCATGGAAGAACCACTGAGACAAGTACAGGATGTGTGTGTTCGGAATCGAATGGCCACACGAAGCGGTGACCCTGTCGGCCAAAAATTGCCAGCTTTTTATCACTTTATGTCGTATTTTTGGTCGGTGCACTTCATCATTTATTGTGTACATATGTTTGCTGTGAGTATGTGACTTATTCACGTGTCACACTTCAAGTATATGAAGAATAAAGCACAGGTTTGCTGTCAAAAGAGTTGTTTTGATGCTTCATTTTCAACAACAGACAGTTCACACACGATACATCATCACTGCTTTTATGATAACGTTAACATCAAGGCTTCCAACGCAGTTTGGGAAATTCCATTAACGCCAGAAATCTGCTATGGCTTCCCACTGGCTGTTTATAGGACACGTCAAACAAATCAGGCTGGAAGGCTTTGCAGACCTCTGACAAAACACTGGACGCGGTGCACGACGCCAGTTTGAAGCTAGCCGCTACAGCTAACTGGTTTCCACCCGAGGCTAGAACTCTATGCGGCATCAAAAGTTGGACAGACCGCCTCGAAACTGTCTTCTGCGTCGTCTGTGCCTCAACATTTGTATGATCAACAATTATTCAATGTTGATGAGCTGAAGATCCACATTCAAGCGTTCCATCTTGCATTATTTTTTTTTTCTCCGTTGAAAGTCTAGTTAGGCCTGTCCCGATAACACATTTTAGTGTGCGATAATTTATCTCATAAATTATTGCAATATGCGATATTATTGCGCCCGCCCAATTTTTTAAAACCAATTCACAATAACACAGTGAGAATACAGTATATGTTAATAGATCAAGTACACCCATTTAAACGCGATAAATATTTACTCTTAAATTCAAAACTACTTTTTAAGAAATCACAACTAAAAACAATAGACCATGCCTCTTAAGTAAAAGACAACAATATTAATACCGCACAGAAACACAGAAGAAATAAAATGTGTTTTTCAAGAAAAAAAAAAAAAAAATTGCACTTAATAACTTAAGCATTTAGGCAAATGGAAACTTTTCCCCTCATAGCTTCTGCAACGGTGTTCCATAGGGATGCAACGATACAGTTAAGTCACGGTTCGGTACGATCTTTGATACGGGGGACACGATTTTCGATCTGATTCAATACAGTTAATGCTCTGAAAAAAAAAAAACAATGTTTTGTATTTTTGTTTTCCTAACGAGCAAAAATTAAATTGCCATCATATAAACATACATTTTAGTGCATAATATTTATGTGTTTTCTTCTTAAAGATCTGGAAAAAAAATTGTATAAAAGTGCTAAGAAAATTTTTTACTGTTTGTTAAGTGAGGCGGGGTACACTGTTGATTGCTACAGCTCTCTTAGCAGGTGACTAGAGGTTTTACCACATGTGAAAAACACCCTTTTTGTGGTCCAAGTCCATCTGTGTTATGGAGTGAATTAATAATATTTGCAGCATTATCTATAGTCACTGGTATGGATTGATTTGGCCTTCTTAACTTCCATTCAGTCATGACAGTTTAGAATTCATCGATGTAGGATATGAACTACGTGTCCCATAATCACTATGGGCTCACGTAGCCAATGGCATGGGACGTAGCACATCTAGTTTGCTATTTCATGATATCTAGCACTAAAAAAGTTAGTAAACGCCGCTGAAGTCACATCTGCTCATTACTGCAGAGCACCAGCATATGACAATCGACTTTCATAAACAGGACGAGTTTGAAGCACAGCGCTCTTAATTTACCACTCAATGTTTATCATGTCCATTCAGCTGGCCGTTGTCAAAGCCAGGTTGTTCGTAGCAGCCAAGTCGGTAACAATGTTTTGGCGGACTTTGTTGGAAATATCCGGCGTTGTGCCGAAAAATAGCCGCTCCGCGTGAAATGTCACCCCTGACGGGAGCGACCACACATCAACAACACCGGCGCACCGGAGATGGTCCGCAGTCAATCTGGAGCACTGACACGGCCGGTATACGTTGAACAATAGGATATAATGGGAACGATTGCCTCCGGCGCTATTTTTTGCCGGACCTGGAATGAAGATTCATTTTGCGCAGTTGGTAACAAGGAATCCGAACTTTTAACAGCACGTCTTGCTGCACGCACGTGCACACGAGGCGATAAATCGCAGCGGAAAAATTACCGCCTTCATTTTTATTTATCGTGCGATAAATGGATTTATTGCATATTGCGACAGGCTTACGTCTAGTTTAACGGAGAAAAAAATAAATAAGAGTAAGTCAACAAGCATGCCCCAAAACCGTACAAATGTAACACCACACCCCTCTAGTGGCTTGGCGGTGAATTACAGAGCAACGCGTCACCTGGCCGGAGAACCATCGAATGTCAAATGACGCCGTAGTCGCTGCACCGTCACCGCAACGCGGGAGCATAACTCAGGCTTCAGATGAAAATTAAAAGGGCTGCCAAAAACAACACTGCATGACCATATTGTGAGATAATCGCTACCATGAGCCTTGCATCACAAATCATTTTGGGTAGTACCCAGAGGTTCCCGCCCCGAATCTTCAGCGCTCCAGGAATCGTATTTACAGTTTACTATACAACACATCTTTCCGACTCATTGCCACTGATGGCATTTTCAAGTGAAGCGCCATCTGCAACCCGAAGCGACATGTCCACCGCGTTGTCTCGTTGTCGTTAGCGCCTTCATCGGAGCTCATCTACACCGGCCTAACAGATGTTGTCATCTCCACCGAGTCCGGTACCAGGTGCAACAAGCAGCATATGGAGCTTTCCACCTTTTCGGCAGATCCTTCTGAAATATAATTACATCCCTCACTTTATTACTATAGGTTCAATTACAACTGTACAGCACTTGTTTTTTTCGTCTCGTACCATTTGCCTCGCCATATGTTGGACCTTTTTAATTCAGTTTCCCCAGACATGCCATTGCTATAGTGGCATTTTGGAAATGTGTTGAAGCTTAAATTAAAAAGCAACAAAGGACAAAAACATGTTTGGTATTGTCAAGCGTCAAGCCGTGAACTAATTAAAGAAACCTATATGTGACAGACATATTTAATTTGTGACTTCAGTGTTGCACTATGAATGTATTTTCACTTGCTTCTCCTGCCTTATGACAGCAACTGTCATGCGGGGTTATTTATTATATTTTTTGACGAGTTCCTGTGCATTTCTCAGGCAAATTGGACAGCTCGTTCCTGGACGACAGCAACATCGACATGGGCGAGATCGACGTGGGCCGTAAAGTCGCTCAGCAGATCCCGCCCGGTGTCTTTTGGAGGTCGCAAATCTTCGTGGACCACCCCATGTATCTCAAGTTCAACGTGTCGCTCAGCAAAGACGCCTTAGTGGGGATCTACGGGAGGAGGGGCTTGCCCCCGTCTCACACGCAGGTGGGATTTTATGGTCCAATTAGCTCATTTGGGGAAGTGGTTGCCATTAGGATTTAGTAGGATTTACTGGTATAGGGTGGGGCGAATTATTGGCGTTTATGCTCGGTTTAATGGGGAAAGATAATTTGAGTGCTTTGAAATGCGAGCGCGTTCACGCAGTAAATTTAAAATCATTGACTGCCATTGACGGGTGTAGATGTCGATTACAGAGGTGGGTCATAACTTTACTTGAGTAACTTTTGGAGAAAAATGTACTTCTAAGAATAGTTTGCCATACGTTTATGTTAGTAGATTTGTGAAGAAACGCAACTCTTACTCTGCTACTTTGGGCTACATTAGAGTCGGCCCAGGCAATATGGCCTTCAGTACTAATCACAGTAACTGCTTTTTCAGTCATGTCTGTGTTTTCCACCATATACAGTGGGGAGAACAAGTATTTGATACACTGCCAATGGGAAAACCCATTGGCAGTGTATCAAATACTTGATCTCCCCACTGTATATATGGCGGAAAACACTCAGGTGACTTGAAGTTCCGCTCTAAGACCCCCAATTTGGGCAAATTTTAAAACTGTCCAATATGCATGTGTGATACATCATTGGAAAGCTTAAAATCTCCATTTTCTGGGAGAAGAACATTTTTGAACAGGAGGGCATTTAAAAAAAAAAAAAAAAAAAAAAACTTTTTTAAACAGCAAAACCCTATGTGGAGGCGAGAGCACGCGAGAGCAGAATTACAGACGCCATGACTTTAACGAGATATTATCGTGTACTTACCTTGTATCAATCCAAAAACTCCATGTAGCATGTATCACTGAGTGTCAAGACAGAGTTGTGAATGCCCCAGCTGGATTTTTGGGGAATTTTATGGGGGAAACATGGCAATATAACAAGGGTCGCGATGCAGAAATCGCAGACATCAATCAGTGGTTGAGATTTTCTTTTTCATATACTATTTACCCCTTTAAGCAGTTTTTTTTTCAATTATTCTTGTCTGGATCGATTATTTATCATCTAACATATGGGTGAAAATGCGACAGTAACAAAAAAAAAAAAAAAATCAATTAAGCGATAGTTATGTGGTAGATATCCGTGACTTTTTTACAGACACCATTTTTTTCATTGTGATGCCATTTGTTTAAAAGTTTAAAATATGCGAGTGAATATTTTTATTTTTTTTTTAAAATGAAATATTAGACATCAATTGATGATTCTAAGCTAAATATGACAGACATTTTGAATAATAAATATAATTAATTACCTTAGTTTTATGGCTGGGTTAAAACAAAAGCGGTTGCGCGACGTCTGTAAACGGGGGTTTTCAGGGTAAAAAGGACAAATTAAAAATAGTTCGGGAGCTTCATGCGTCATGAATCTGCTATGGCTGCATATAGACATATTGTTCAATCAAACACAACAGTTGTTTTGGCTTAAAATACAGCAGGTTTTTTTTAAAGAGGAGTGCAAGAGCAGAAACTGTTTTTCAGTCTTGTCTGTGTTTTCCGCCATATATAAATACATGTATACCCAATCATATATACCCAATCCTGGGACGCCGCATGGCGACACGGGATCAGCGCTTTCCTGCTTCCGCCTTCCCCTCTCTTTTCTGCATGGGTATCCTGGGTCGGCCGGGATACGCCTGCCTGGGTGGGGATCCTGTCCTGCCCTGGGCTTAGTAGGCCGCTTAGTCGGCCGTGGCCCTGCGGCATTTCCACTCGTCTGCAGGACTATCACATGTCTGACGGGATTCACGCATGACTGGCTGCAATTAGACACACTCTAGTAGAAGCTCGGTGTCAGGATTAGCGATCAGGCAGCATAGAATAACATGCCAACATATCCACACTCACAAGGGATATACAAAAATACCGGGTTCTACACCTCACATGGCTGATTTGTATACACTTCACCCCTCACAATCACTTATCTTTCTGACCCCCCCCGCCTCTTCTTTCTCCTTGGTCATCAGGCCCCCCTCATGGTGTCAACCGTAAATAAAATTAGCTAATGATAGTACCAACATATTCATAGTTAGTGTAGGCGTTCAATGTATTTGTTGTTGTTGTTTGTGCTTTCTCTGTCTCTCTATCCTCTTTTTTCTGTCCCGCCACAACCCCTTCCTGTTCGCTGCCTTCCCCTAATAAACGAAACATATTGAATAATGGGAGTATGTCATACTCCCATGTAGAGCTTAAACGAATACTCGAGTAACTCGAGTTTAAAAACTGATCCGAGTAATTTTATTCACCTCGAGTAATCGTTTATTTTGACAGCTCTAATCATCACGTTTTGCTCGGACTACTTTTAATGCGGGACGACACGCTGATGTCACGTGCGTAGAGGAAGAAGCAAAAAAAAAAAAAAAACACAGCAGCCGACAGCCCCTACAAACGACGCCGACGTTGCTAAATACTAGCCCGCACGATGGTTGGTAGCAGGTAGCGTCTGATGAGTCTCATAGAGATCACATGTATGTTGAACTAGATGCACATTGACAGACTCGGCCGCGTCTGGGCAGCGTTAGTAAACAGCCGCCATCTTAAAGCAGTAGAGCGCTAAGCGCTAATAAAGAGCGCTAAAGCGCTAATAAATAAGATTAACATTACTGTGACTAGCTCACGTAACGTTAGCCCTGCGGAGGGCTAGGTTTCTATTAATTATGACCACTTTCGATACGTGGCTAACGTGTCTTTCATACAGGCTTTAACATAACATCGCGTTGTGGCGTGATGAGGATGTAAAATAAAAACTCAATAATGCTAACTATCAATTTTAGCTCAGTAGTCATTGCTGGATAAAACACCAAGTAGCACTCGTCCCGAATGTGCTCCAATACAGCCTGTATCATACATGTATTTTGAACACTGCAAAAACTCAAAATCCTATCAGGACTTACAGTTTAGACTAACTTAAAACTTAACTAGAACTTAAAAATGGCTTGACACAAATAGAAATTCAATTGAAACACGTGGGGAAAAAATCTCTTTTAAGTGATGTGTGTTATCAAGCGTAAAGGCATTTTTAGGTGTATATATACATATATATATATATATATATATTTATAATTTTTTTAAATTTATTTTTTAAATAAGGTCTAAAGGTTTTTTGAGTGAAAGCAGTGAATTAGTGTTTTTTTTAAATTCTAGTTACATCTGAGATGCAATTGTGTGACTGTTTTCAACAATATACATCGAAAATAAAGACATTGATTGACTTAAAATGGTTCAACATTAGATGAAATGTCTTGTTTTCTCAGGTATATTTATAATTGCTCTTCACCTTAAAATGTATTTGTTTTAACCCATTACTCGATTAATCGATAGAATTTTCAGTCGGTTACTCGATTACTAAAATATTCGATAGCTGCAGCCCTACTCCCATGCATAGGCGGCTCTACTATTCAGGCGAAGTAGGCAAGGGGGCCCCCAACCAGCTGCCCTTGCCCCAATGAGCAAGGGCTTGGGCCACCGGAGCCAGCAGCACCCCCAACTATTCGTCATGTATAATTATGTCAGCATACCAAACAAACAAATAACAAAACAAAAAGAAAGCCATTTGAATGCTGCATTTATATTATCTCTCCCCCACACACACGCACTACAATGGACTGTTCCACGACGACGGACTGAGTATCAGTCGCTTAGCTTCATTTAGCGCCGTTTAGCATCGCTTAGCTCCGCTTAGCTGTTCGTTAGCTTCACTTAGCTCTCCCGCGTTTTTCACACCACTAAGCTCGCTATATTTACAGCTCACTTGCTACTTTGCACGTCAGCTATCGTTTATTTCAAACACATGAGCGAACGTGCTCTCCATGAGAGCCAAAGTGCAGTGAGGGAGAAGTTGAGAACAGGCCGCTAATGCCTCTTTTAACTTTCTTCTTCTTCTTCACAACGGACATAAAATACACGACAGCACACCCTGTGGCGAAACAATGCAGTACAGTTCCAATCAGTCATACAATAACACTCAACAGCTGGTTAACAGCATTTGCTCACAATTTTTTTTTTTTAAATCTATTAGTGACACCACAAGCAATGACGAAGAATGTTTTTTTACGGAGTGTAAAGCTTTCGGTTAGCGGTTTATATTATAATATGTTGAGTAAATACTACAGAATACAGATTCTACACTAAGAATAGCTGTCAAATACACTCTTTATGACAAATATGATTGGAAATGAATAATTATTATAATTATTATACTACTATTATATATAGTAGGATACTATAATAATAATGCTAGAATTTTTTTTAAGAATTGTTTTGAATCATGCTGGAAAGGCAAAGTCAGTGTTCTGTATCTGTTTACTTTCCATTCTTTTGCACTCGAAAATGCTATCAGCATTTAACCTCATTGTTTATTTGTGATTAATTATTGTTATTTACATGATTATTTGCACTTTATTAAAGAATTTAAGTGTTCCAAAATGTTTTTGTGAATTAATGAGTGTCAACAAAAATTTCGGTGCTAAATTAGTTAAAAAAAAAAAAAAAAAAATCTAGCCGACTAATCGTAAAACTAGTCGGCTGACTAAGCCTGTCACACTATGCAATAATTCCATTTATCGCACGGTAAAAGAAAATGAGAGCGGTAATTTTCCTGCTGCGATTTATCGCCTCCACACCCTTCTCACCCTTTTTAACCCCTGACCCAAGAAGAGGGCCCCTGCATATGTTCGCCATAGGCCCCAAAAGTGGCAAGTCCGCCACTGCTCCCATGTAATACATTAAAACTGTTCAGAGCAATAGGACACTCAGATTCCTGTTCTCCATGTCAAGCAGCTGAAAGGACAGGTCAAAAAAAGGAATAAAATAACCAGTTACAACTACAGTATATGATTCACTCCTCAGTATAAAACCACTTAAGCCAGTTGATAAGACATTATTATTACCTAATTAGCTGCCACTGACAACGATAGAGGTCCAATTCATTTTGACTAGGAGTTCTGGCAGCGATCCGATGGCACTGAAAGATGATCATTCAAAAAAATTGCCTTTAATAAATCCCTATGATTTGAAACTCTAATATTCATAGAATCCTATTATTTATTTGTACTAGTGAAAAGAATAGCATTCTCGCTTATTGTATTTACAATAATGTCGACACAGAATAAGCAATTTTCCACTTTTCTGCTCTGCGGCAGAATATAAATTGCTATATTGTTAGATCCCGCGAAGAATCTATTCATAACCCTTTCTTGCACATTATGAATCACCTTCTTTTGTTACGTCGTTGTGGATTTACAACACATTTCAGTGCAGTCAAGTATCTTCAATGAATCAACGAAAGGAGCCGAAACCTCACAGGTGCGGTTACAGGAAGGATTTTTCTTTTGCTCTAATTTCTTGCGGATAGATCTCGTTATGAATCATATCTGGCTGACCGGATTGCACTTTATATTTCATTCTCATGGCGACAAACTTCGTTTGCGTTTTTCCCCCACAAGGCCAATTTCGATGGAAATTACCATCCGGTGTCGTTTAGTTTTTCAGGCCCGGTGTTGTAGGGAAAGTGGTGGTTTCTTTACCTGTTGCTGATCAGAGTGGAGATGAAAGTGAAATGCAGCCTCATTGTTATTCATGGGGTCCGTGCTGATATGTTGAAGCGTCTCCTCGTAGATATGTCATTCGGCAAAGTCACTTAATTTCTTCCCACAGATTTCCATTGTTTCCATCGCTGTGATAGATGTCCAATCCATTTGGGCTGGTGTGGGGTGGCAGCCAATGTTGATTTTGGCAGCTGTTTTAATTTTGGTGTTGGTCTTAGTCTCTTGGACCATCGTAGTTATTAGTTTTAGTCAAGGGTGTAGGTTTGGTCTCAATATTGGTAGGGACGATCGTAGACTTCATTATGATTAACGGGTCAGAATCGACCTTCGCCACGCAACGCCTTTAAGGAGGGGGCCGCCCTGAAGTCCGCTTCAGTTGTTCCCAGTTGGTCGTGGTCGCCCAGTAAAAACATGCAGGATTTTTAACACGCCGTATAAAAAGTACGAAAGCTGTACCGCATACAAACAGGACAGATTGTTTCAGGAGTGGTTTTTTTTTCGAGAATTCAAGGTAATCATTATATTTTTCGTACCATGCATGCATTTTGAAATTTTGTGAAAAAAAACCAATGGGAGAATGGGAACCGCAACGGCATTAGCGTCATTCTTCGATATATTTACGTAAATTAGATGCGTAACTGCCCGTTTTTTTTTGCTCTTTTAACAAAGAATCAAGACTGTTTTACGTTCATATCTATAACGATTTCAGGGACTAAAGAATTTGGGGATTTATGCATTTATTCACAAGAATTTTCAACGGAAAAAGCTCTGTTTACAAATGGCGGCCGCCGTATTGACTAACAGACGAGCCTTGTAGTCCAACATATTTTAGTAAAATTAATTCGTAACTGCCCCTTTTCTTTGCTCTTTTAACAAAGAATCAAGACTGTTTTACGTTCATATCTATGAAGAATTCGGGGATTTAAGCATTTATTCACAAGAATTTCAATGGAAAAAGCTCTGTTTACAAATGGCGGCCGCGGCATTGACTACGAGACTAGCCTCCTACTTTGACATATTTACATGAAATAAATGCGTAACTGCCCATTTTTTTGCTCTTCTAACAAAGAATCACGACTGTTTTACGTTCATATTTATAAAGAATTTGGGGATTTAAGCATTTATTCACAAGAATTTTCAACAGAAAAAGCTCGATTTACAAATGGCGGCCGCCGCATTGACTAACAGGCTAGCCTCGTACTTCGACATATTTACGTAAAATAAACGCGTAACTGGACATTTGGTATTTTTTACTCTTTTAACAAAGAATCAAGACTGTTTTACATTCATATTTATAAAGAATTAGGGGATTTAAGCATTTATTCACAAGAATTTTCAGCAGAAAAATGCTCTGTTTACAAATGGCGGCCGCCGCAATGACTAACAGACTAGCCTCGTACTTTGACACATTTACGTAAAATTAATGCGTAAATGCCTGTTTTTTTTTGCTCTTTTAACAAATAATCAAGACTGTTTTACGTTAATATTTATAAAGAATGAGGGGATTTAAGCATTTATTCACAAGAATTTTCAACAGAAAAAGCTCTTTGTCTGTGATTCCACTCGGTCAGCTTTGACAGCCACGCCAACAATGCAGGCCCCCTATTAACCGGCCCAGCGCCCCGTGTCCCATCAATAATTATGAAGTCTATGGGACTATATAACAGCACAACCTGCATTTACACTTTTTGCTGGGGACGGGACATTAATAAGACCACATAGATTGGTTGAACGGGGGTCAGGGCTACATTTCCCAACAATATGAACCAAATTAATTGATAGGCTAAATGATTAATGCAAAATAAATCTGTATTGACTTATACTAACTTTCACACTGCAAATTAATAATTTCTTTATCTGATATTTTTTCTTAAATCTAGTAGAATCATTTTCCCCATCTTGTTTTGAGTGTTAGGGGCTACTAAACAGATTAATGTGTCAGATTCTTCCACTTATTTTAAGTAGATATTATTACTAGAGTATTTGTTCTTATTACATCTAAAATTTCAAGAAAAAAATGCTTTCAAATATTGTATACATGGTCGGGTTAATTCTATCCTTACAACATGGGAAGACATGAAAATCACCATTTTGATATTTTGTCACACCCCTACAAATTAGGTTGCGTGAAAGTTGGTGGGGACAATTTGAACATCCTGAAAAGTTGGTAGTGTTATTTCTCTACTGTCCCTATGCAAACCTACGCCCTTGGTCTTAGTCATATATTAGTCATCTCAAAATATGTTTGTCTCTCAAAACTCAAGACTAATTTTGTCTAGTTTTAGTCGACGTTTCCTAAAAATGTTTTTGCCTGTAAAAACTTTTTAAAAATATGTACAGTGGGGAGAACAAGTATATGATAGACTGACGATTTTGCTGGTTTTCCCACTTGCAAAGCATGTAGAGGTCTGTAATTTGTATCATAAGTTCTCTTCAACTGTGAGGGACGGAATCTAATACAAAAAAACAGAAAATCACGTTGTATGATTTTTAAATAATAAATTTGCATTTAATTGCATGAAATAAGTATTTCATACATCACAAAAATCGAACTTAATATTTGGTACAGAAACCTTTGTTTGCTATTACAGATACCAAACATTTCCTGTAGTCCTTGACAAGGTTTGTACACACTGCAGCAGGGATTTTGGCCCACTCCTCCATGCAGATTTTCTCCAGAGCCTTCAGGTTTCGGGGCTGCTGCCGGGCAACACAGACTTTCAGCTCCCTTCATAGATTTTCTATCGGGTTCAGATCTGGTGATTGGCTAGGCCGCTCCAGGACCTTAAGATGCTTCTTACGGAGCTACTCTTTAGTTGGCTGGCAGTGTGCTTTGGGTCGTTGTCATGCTGGAAGACCCAGCCACGACCCATCTTCAGGGCTCTCACTGAAGGAAGGAGGTTGTCAGCCAAGATCTGGCAATACATAGCCCCATCAATCCTCCCCTCAATACGGTGCAGTCGTCCTGTACCCTTGGCAGAGAAGCAGCCCCAAAAAATGGTGTTTCACGGTTGGGATGGTGTTCTTGGGGTTGTACTCATCCTTCTTTTTCCTCCAAAGACGACGAGCCGAGTTTAGACCAAAAAAGGTCAATTTTGGTCTCATCCGACCACATGACCTTCTCCCATTGCTCCTCTGGATCATCCAGATGGTCAGTGGCAAACTTCAGACGTGTCTGGACATGCACTGGCTTCAGCAGCGGGACCTTGCGTGCGCTGTAGGATTTTAATCCATGACGGCGTAATGTGTTTCCGATGGTTTTCTTCAAGACTGTGGTTCCAGCTCTCTTCAGGTCATTGACCAGGTCCTGCAGTGTCCTCATGATCAGTGATGCCCCACGAGGTCAGATCTTGCATGGAGCCCCAGAACGAGGCAGATTGACCGTCAACTTGAACTTCTTCCAATTTCTAATAATCGCTCCAACAGTTGTTACCTTCTCACCAAGCTGCTTGCTTATTTTCCTGTAGCCCATCCCAGCCTTGTGCAGGTTTATTATTTTATCCCTGATGTCCTTACACAGCTCTTTGGTCTTGGCCATTGTGGAGAGGTTGGAGTTTGTTTGTTTGAGCATGTGAACAGGTGTCTTTTATACAAGTAACAAGTTCAAACAGGTGCAGTTACTTCCGGTAATGAGTGGAGAACAGGAGGGGTTCTTAGAAAAGAATTTAGAGCCGAAATATTTACTTGTTGGTAATGTATCAAATACTTATTTCATGCAGTTAAATGCAAATTTATTATTTAAAAATTATACAATGTGATTTTCTGGATTTTTGTGTTAGATTCCGTCCCTCACAGTTGAAGAGAACTTATGATACAAATTACAGACCTCTAAATGGCTTGCAAGTGGGGAAAACCATCAAAATCGGCAGTGTATCAAATACCTGTTCTCCCGACTGTATATACCAAATATATTTTAAAAATTATAAAAAATTCTGGTTGTTATACTTTGTAAAAGCAAACGCCTGTGTCACATCATCTTCCAAAACCTTTTATCCAACCATGCTAACACTGCTTACTTTCTTCGGTCTCGTCCGCAGTTTGACTTTGTGGAGCTCCTGGACGGCCGGCGGCTACTAGTTCGAGGACCCCCGGGGCTGGAGGGGCCAGCCGCCCTGCAGCGGAGCCCGGCGCTGTTAGCCACGCACGACACAGGGTTTATCCAGTACATGGAGTCCGGCATCTGGCACCTGGCTGTCTACAACGACGGGAAAGATACGGAAACTGTTTCGTTTCTCACTACTGCCATTGGTGAGCACTCTGCGATAGTAATTAGTAGTGTTGCACAAATACCGTAATTTTCGGACTAAAAGGCGCACCCGATTATAAGCCACCACCCACCAAATTTGACACGAAAATGAGGTCGAAAGACTAAGACCAAATTAACCACCATGCTTCATTGCATCAAGAAGCTTTATATGGCCATCACTGCTTCCTTGGAGGCGACAATCAACCTTTGCTGCCACCTGCTGTCAACACTGTTGTCATCCAACATGCCTCCTAGCATGCATTGGAGTGCTACAGATGTAAATAACAATCATAATTCATGTTCTGTGCTAATTATTTATTCAGTTACTGTTCAAGTTATTTCATTAATTGCTACTTATGTGCTAATTATTTCTTCAGTTACTGTTACAGCTATTTCATTAATTGCTAGTTATGATACTTGGTAACACTTTACTTGACAGTGGTGCCATAAAACTGTCATAAGACCATCATAATTATGACATGACACTGCCATGAGCATTAATGAATTCTTATGACATATGTCATTTTATGTCATCCAGCAAATGATCTCACAATTGAATGGATGTAAAAAATCCGAGCTGGACATAAATTGAGTTAGTCACAACATTTACCGGATGATACTTAATTACATCTGTCATAAGCATTCATTAATGCCCATGATAGTGTCATTTCATAATTATGACTGTCTTATGGCTGTCTTATGACGCTGCCGTCAAATAAAGTGTTAACCCAAATAAATCAACAAATAGGCCGCGCTGGACTATAAGCTGCAGGATTCAAAAGTAGCGGCTTATAGTCCGAAAATTACGGTACTATTATCATGGCATTAAAATGACAACATCGGCATCGGCATTTGGCATCAGCTTGAAAGATATTGAAAATAATTAACATTGCAATATATGTATATTGCCAAGGCTTCAAACTTATTTTTTTGCATTGGTTGCACTGGAGTGCCTAAATTTTTCCTAAAGGTGCACCAGCACATAATTTAGGCGCACACATATTTTTCATTGCATCACTTTTAACGCATACTTCAAGCACTCTCCATAACGTTTATATACCGTATTGGCCAATCAATACACACATACACAGTAGGCTATGTGCCAACTCAACATTTTTTTAAATTACTATCACGACAATTGTCGTTGACAAATTGTTATTCCCACTCAATTTTTATTCTCATTCAATGTTCTAGATTGTACGCAAACAATACCGAAATAAACCGACAAGCTATTCAACCAGAATGTTTCCAAACGCAGCAGTTCAAAACTACATTGCCCGTAATGCCTAGTACGGCTGAGCTCACTGATTGCTACCCTATTAGCGAGTACGGGAGCCGAGGCAAAATCAGACTTTGCTATATAAGTTTACTATCATCGGCAGCGCAAAGATGCAACATCAAACGGGATTTTACAGATTACACCAGTGCAAATCTCCGACAGAAATCAATAGTTGCCATTATATACGTATTTATCATAAAAAAACTCATGAGAAACACAGCTATTTAGCTATACTAGCATTCAACCCAGGGGTCACGTTAACCGAATATTTTCCGTCGTTGACCGGTTTTTTAAAACGGTGACGGAAAAAATTGACGTCCGTCTGTCATTTTGACAGGTTGCAATTCACACCCCAGACCACAGGGTGGCGAGTGAGCATATTAATTAGCTATTGTCTCTCTTGATGCATGATGTCGTTGGCCTTACTCGGAAAAATGTCAAGGCAACTGAGTGTTTGCCTGGCACGGCCAGACTGTTCTCCCTGTATTTTTCAAACACTGAGAGAAAAGTCTGGGACACAGCCTCTCGAGTAGGTACAAAATCAATCGACAAATCAGATTTGTTTATTTGCGTGACGTGTTCTTCACGGGCAACGTCACTCTTGTGCGCCGAAAGTCGTCTCTACAACAACACGGATGGCGAACGGGAGAGCCGAGAATATGGTCCAATCCGCGGTAAATTCAGTTTTAAATGAGCTAAAACACATCAACACGAGTCATTGACAACAGTCTGTCTCGCGCTAGCTATGTTGAATAAACTCCGCTGTCCTTATATGTTTACTTCCGCGTGCAAGTCCCTCGTCCTGCCCTCGTCGCTTTGCTAACGGCAAGTCTGCCCATCGCTGATCGGTGCACTCCGCTGTCTGTTTGCCTCTTGTTAAGCTTGTTCGGACAGAATATTAATTAAAAATGAATGAAAACTAAATACTATTGAATATGTCATTATTATCACTTTAAAAATGTAAGTGATGGGTAAAAATAGATTATGACCGGATTTTTATGACACTGTCAGTCAAAATGACAGACAACGAAGAAGTCTAGCGCAACCTCTGATTCAACCACTAACTAACGCAGAACAATTACATGAATCATACAATATACTGCATCTCTGTTTACACATATAACCCTAAATACAACAGAAGACACGTGATCGACATTAACAGGAGACTTACAGAAAGGTGTATAGAGCCACGTCTTTTAGAACTCCTTATTGAACTCCTTACTGTGGTAACTGTGGTGGTAATTCCCCATGAAACAAAGGGTTAACTGCCAACAAAAAAGAAGAGGATCTACTCCTTCTCCCGCCCCTACTAGTAGGAGTCACGTCAACGCAGGCAGGCGCTGCCCCCTAGCGGCCGGAGGGGATTCTCTTCAAATTGGTCCCGTGAAAAATCATAAAAAAACGGACATTTTCATGAATTATCAAACCCGGCCGGACGCTCCGGAGGGCACGTAATAAGAGGACTTGTCTGGGCAAAAGAGGACGTTTGTTTACCCTAGCTATACCTAATGCCTTTATTGGGTGATATAACTATGAAATCATTTAAAAAAAAAAAAAAAAAAACAGTCAGATTTGAGTGCCAAATTCATTTTCTCGATATAAAATTACCAGGGCTGTCAAACGTTTAAAATTTTTAATCGAGTTAATTATAGCTTAAAAATTCATTAATCGTAATTAATAGCAATTCAAACCATCTATAAAATATGCCATATTTTTCTTTAAATTATTGTTGGAATGGAAAGATAAGACACAAGACGGATATATACATTCATCATTCGGTACATAAGTACTGTATTTGTTTATTATAACAATAAATCAACAAGATGGCATTAACATTATTAACATTCTGTTAAAGCGATCCATGGATAGAAATACTTGTAGTTCTCAAAAGATAAATGTCAGTACAAGTTACGAAATTTTATATTAAAACCCCTCTTAATGTTTTCGTTTTAATAAAATCTGTTAAATTTTCAATCAAAAAATAAACTAGTAGCTCGCAATTGTTGATGTCAATAATTACACAATGCTCATGCTGCGGAAACCCTTAAAATCAGTGGCACCCAAGCGCCGGCAGAGGGCGACAAAACACAAAAAAACACAAGTAACAAGTGAACATTACACTTTGCTGTCATTTTAATCTGTTTGATCGGGGGCATGTGCGTTAAACATGTAAAATATTTCAACGTGATTAATTTTAAAAATTATGGCCCGTAACGCGATAATTTTGACAGCCCTAAAATTCACATTAATGCACTCATTTTAAGCTTTTGACATGATCACTATTTTATTGCGCCTTTAAATGGAAAAACTTGCCATGAGTCAGCCACATGTTTCTGCAGATTTGAACAGATGTGTGAGTTAATCAGTTCAGAACTGGGCAAAACTACAAAATTAGGACACGAGCTCTTTCCTGCCATGCACACCTCACGAGGCTGTTTTTGGGATCATATTATTCTCATTAGTGTGCGTGTGGGATGAACCAATCAGGGCGCCCGGCCACCCTGCTTTGTTTTTTTCCAGCTCAATTTGCTCCAATTTCAGCTCCTGTGATACCTAGATTGCTTTTAGCATTATCAAACAAGGTGCAATGGCGGAAAGGTGTCACGTTTCGCCACCGTGGCAGCTCTTTAATTAAAAGCTCCCGTGCCGGTGCGACAGGAGCCGTGCCAGGAATGGGATCGATGCAGATCTGTCCACATTCGGACCCCCGCCGCCCGCACCCTGTGCCAGCGGCAGCTGCACTTTAATATTTATGCTATGATATGACACGAGGGGCGAGTCAGGCTGGCCTGTTTACTTTGGTTATTTTTTTTTTCTCCATGAGGGAGCGCGCCTAGGTTCCCCGCCGCTGCCGCGCGGGGGAAAAACTAGAGCCGAAAAAGGGCCGACAGCGCGACGGATCGGGATGCGGAGGGGGTGAGGCTGGGGGCTGTTAGCGGGGTCTGCCGGATTACTCAGAGTTGGTTGGTTTGCATCGGAGCTCTTCTGCCCACAGGAGGGCCTCTTTTAGAAAATGGGTCACCGGTTAAGTGCCCTTCAGCAGAAATTGAATCCCACTGACTGGTTGAGCCGCACAGGCTCCGAGTTGACCTTCAAACGGGGGCCACTCAGGTAGAGGAATGAGAGAGCTCACAAAAAGCGGCATTTTCAGATCCTATATTGTACGCGTGTGTGAGTTTTAAGGTTGCTGGGTTCAGAAACAAAGAGTTCCCATATGGAACATATTCACTATAATGTAAACAATATTAGGTTACTGCTGAATTTTATCAATACAGCACAATTCTAGCAAGAAAGATAATAAAAGTGCTCAGGCCATTTTAATCATTTCAATCTTGTGCTGTATGGATATTTAAACTTAATAATACACTATTTAACTCATTGGCTGCTAGGCATGTGCCGGTATAAAATTCTGACGGTATGATAACCTTAAGCAAAAATTTCACGGTATCATGGTATTGCAATTACAGCTCTAAAATGTATTACTTTAAGATATCTGGGTTATTAAAGAAAACGTTTCTCCATTGAACAGGATTTTTATTTATGTTACGTTAAAATAAATAATAGAAAATTACTAAAATACTCTAAAACAAATAATAAATAATTAAATGCAGTCATATAGGTGAGCCTAAAGCCGCGGCCATAGTTTAAAAATAATTGAATTATTTTCCATAAAAAGCACATGTTCCCAGAGAGAGAAAAAAACCACGTTTTACCACCGCCACTAAACACGCTTCAGTTAACTCTCGTAGCTGGTGGGAAGTGTTCATGACAGTGTTTCCTAACCTTTAATTTTCTAAAAATGCAAAATCATATTGGAGGGATTGCTTCCTCAGCAGCCCCCCTCCGCAAACATGTTTTACATGTCTTTTGGCCTTCCTCCTCTAAGCCGCGACCGTCTGTAACTTTTCTGTCGCCGAACTATTCCCATACCAGCGTTTTTGTTTTCTTCGATGGGGGAAAAAGGTCAGGAGTTTCACCTCCTCCAGCCATCGTGCAGCACAGCTGACTCACTGACACTGAGCAGCAACTGGTGTTGGAGGGTTGAGCCTTGCAGCTTTAAGTGAGTGATTTCTCCATGCATTTTTGGGAAATAAAAAACAGCTAAAACAATGGGTAAATAAGTATTTAGTAAACCACTAATTGTGCAAGTTCTCCCACTAGAAAATATTAGAGAGGCCTGTAATTGTCAACATGGGTAAACCTCAACCATGAGAGACAGAATGTGGGGGAAAAAAACTAGAAAATCACATTTTTAAAGAATTTTTTTGCAAATCATGGTGGTTGTCATGCTGAAAGACCCAGCCACGTTTCATCTTCAATGCCCTAGCTGATGGAAGGAGATTTTCACTCAACATCTCTCAATACATGGCCCCATTCATTCTTTCTTTTACACAGATCAATCGTCCTGGTCCCTTTGCAGAAAAACAGCCCCAAAGCATTACGTTTCCATTCCCATGCTTCACAGTGGGTATGGTGTTCTTCGGATGCAATTCAGTATTCTTTCTTCACCAAACACCAGAACCTGTGTTTCTACCCAAAAAATTTATTTAGGTTTCATCTGACCATAACACATTCTCCCAGTCCTCTTCTGGATCATCCAAATGCTCTCTAGCGAACCGCAGACGGGCCTGGACGTGTACTGGTTTCAGCAGGGGGACACGTCTGGCCGTGCAGGATTTGAGTCCCTGGCGGCGCATTGTGTTACTGATAGTAGCCTTTGTTACTATGGTCCAAGCTCTCTGTGGGTCATTCACTAGGTACCCCCATGTGGTTCTGGGATTATTGCTCACCGTTCTTGTTATCATTTTGACGCCACGGGGTGAGAACTTGCATTGAGCCCCAGACTGTGGGAGATTATCAGTAGTCTTGTGTTAGGGTGTGCGCGTGAGCAGGAAGGGATCCCAGTGCAGACAAACGGGTTCTGGCAAGTAGTATTTTATCAGCGATCACGAGAAAGAGCATGGCGGGTGGAAGTTTGCTTGGCTCAGCGTAGTTGAGCTGACGAGGAGGCTTGGAAGGGAGGCAGGCGTGGAATCCAACGAGGGGCGCGCAGAAAACAGGACCTTTTTCACATGTCGAAAGTAGACAGAAGGGAACTAATGCAAAAACAGAAGCAATTTTATCAACTCTAACGGTTGATTCACAGCATTAAATGACCTCCAAACATAGCAAAGGTTACTATGTTTTTTTTTTTTTTGGGGGGGGGGGGGGGGGGGGGGGGTGAAAAAAAACATGAAAGGTAACACCAGTTACTTTGCCAAGTAACTTTTTTACTACTGTGTGTGTATTTCAGTAGTCAGTCACTACACTAGCCAAAGAGCTAAGAGGCATTTTAACAGTCGAAAATGTTTACATTTTAAGTGTTTATTTCATTTCCTTAAAAGCAAAATACAGGCAGTTTTGATTTATTTATTTTTTGAAATGTTTTTAAATGCAAAACGCAAACCAAAACCGAACCGTGATGCCAAAACCGAGGTTCAAACTGAACCGTGGGCTAACTGAACCATTGCACCCCTACTGCTCAGCCATCATTCAGTGTGCTTGGTGTGCTCTGGACCACGCAGACGAAGGAAAAAGCGCTGATTAAACTCGCAAGCCGCTGTCGGACTGCAGGGAACGGCACAATAGTTAGCTCCCCCCGATACGCGGGTAATGAATTTCAATGAAGGCCCCTGCTTGAATCGGTGATTTATGCGTCGGGCCGGCGTGGAGCGTGCGGCTAAGAGATATTCATGGCCGCTTTCCAAGGAGAACGTCAGGTGGGAAGAACGTGGCCAAAGCTGATGTGTATTCAAGAAGGTTCGCTATCAGTCTATTAAATGTGACAGCAACAGCTTTTAAATGTCATAAAGCACACAAATGGCTGGGATGTGTCAAAAGGCTTCATTAGAGTGTTTGACCACGCTATGGACAAAAGTGTTGGCACGTATTCGGACATTTTGGTTGTAAGCTTTGTGAGGTTGCGCAAAAAGATGCAAGAAAGTCTGACTGGACAAAATATCATATAAGAAGTTAACTTCAGCGGCTTTTAGAAAATATATAGTGCGTATATATGAATACCATTTATGAAAATAGACGTCCCAACAATATCGACTGGGAGGTCTGGCAGCGATCGGTCAGCATAGAAAAAAATGGATGGGACATCTCTTGCTGTCAATCGTGGCAGATGAGTTGAAAGAAATACAGTTGGTAAATGGTGTTATTCTTGTATAGCGCTTTTCCACCTTTCAAGGCACTCAAAGCGCTTTACACTACATTGCCATCTACCTACTGGTGACACAGCACCAGGAGCAATGTGGGGTTCAGTATCTTGCTCAAGGACACTTAGGCCAGTTCATCAGGGCAGATAATCGAACCCACAACCTCTGGATTGGGGGACAACTACTCCACCACTGGGCCATGCCATCCCCGTTGTATGGTATTATTTCACGTGAACGTACCTCATAAGTATTACGTAACCTTAATTAACCATTACTGAATGTTTTTTGGACCCTTATTGTAAAGTGTAGCACATTTGTCCCTTAACCAAGAAATTATAAATGCTTAAGTCCCCCCCCCCCCCCCCCCCCCCCAACCTTTATTAACCATTACTGAATGCTTTTTGGACCCAAAACCATAACCCTATATAGGCCTATTTACACTAACCGGCCACTTTATTAGGTACACCATGCTAGTAACGGGTTGGACCCCCCCTTTGCCTTCAGAATTGCCTCAATTCTTCGTGGCATAGATTCAACAAGGTGCTGGAAGCATTCCTCAGAGAGTTTGGTCCATATTGACATGATGGCATCACACAGTTGGCGCAGATTTGCCGGCTGCAGTTCCACCACATCCCAAAGATGCTCTATTGGATTGAGATCTGGTGACTGTGGAGGCCATTTGAGTACAGTGAACTCATTGTCATGTTCAAGAAACCAGTCTGAGATGATTCCAGCTTTATGACATGGCGCATTATCCTGCTGAAAGTAGCCATCAGAAGTTGGGTACATTGTGGTCATAAAGGGTTGGACATGGTCAGCAACAATACTCAGGTAGGCTGTGGCGTTCCAACGATGCTCAATTGGTACCAAGGGGCCCAAAGAGTGCCAAGAAAATATTCCCCACACCATTACACCACCACCAACAGCCTGAACTGTTGATACAAGGCAGGATGGATCCATGCTTTCAAGTTGTTGACGCCAAATTCTGACCCTACCATCCGAACGTCGCAGCAGAAATCGAGACTCATCAGACCAGGCAACGTTTTTCCAATCTTCTATTGTCCAATTTCGATGAGCTTGTGCAAATTGTAGCCTCAGTTTCCTGTTCTTAGCTGAAAGGAGTGGCACCCTGCGTGGTCTTCTGCTGCTGTAGCCCATCTGCCGCAAAGTTGGACGTACTGTGCGTTCAGAGATGCTCTTCTGCCTACCTTGGTTGTAACGGGTGGTTATTTGCGTCACTGTTGCCTTTCTATCAGCTCGAACCAGTTTGGCCATTCTCCTCTGACCTCTGGCATCAACAAGGCATTTCCGCCCACAGAACTGCCGCTCACTGGATATTCTTTCTTTTTCGGACCATTCTCAGTAAACCCTAGAGATGGTTGTGCGTGAAAACTCCAGTAGATCAGCAGTTTCTGAAATACTCAGACCAGCCCTTCTGGCACCAACAACCATGCCTCGTTCAAAGTCACCCAAATCACGTTTCTTCCCCATACTGATGCTCGGTTTGAACTGCAGGAGATTGTCTTAAACCATGTCCACATGCCTAAATGCACTGAATTGCCGCCATGTGATTGGCTGATTAGAAATTAAATGTTAATGAGCATTTGGACAGGTGTACCTAATAAAGTGGCCGGTGAGTGTACATTCAACATACGGTACATAAGTACTGTATTTGTTTATTATAACAATAAATCAACAAGATGGCATTAACATCATCAACATTCTCTTAAAGCGATCCATGGATAGAAAGACTTGTAGTTCTTAAAAGGTAAATGTTAGTACAAGTTATAGAAATTTTGTGTCAAAACCCCTCTTAATGTTTTTGTTTTATTAAAATTTGTAAAATTTTCAATTAAAAAAAAAAATACTAGTAGCTTGCCATTGTTGATGTCAATAATTACACCATGCTCACTCATGGTACTAACCCATAAAATCAGTTGGACCCACGCGCCAGCAGAGGGCGCCAAACACCAAAAAACAAGTAACGAGCGGACATTACGCTGTACTGTCATTTTAATCTGTTTGAGCGGGGCATGTGCGTGAATTGCGTCAAATATTTTAACGTGATTAATTTAAAAATTTAATTACCGCCCGTTAATGCGGTCATTTTGACAGCCCTACTAAAAATGCATTAACTAATGTTAATTAAGGGACCCTTATTGTAAAGTGTAACGAAATGTTTTGTATAGTTGCCCCCTCGAGTAACATTGAGTAAGGCCTGCATTTTCCTATTGCCATGACACACATGTCGCTCGAAGCTAACAAAAAGCAAAGCTCCCACTACTCTGCTCATGTTCTGTTCGGACTTCTCCGCCATCCTCGCTCACAAAAGCCTCAGCGAGCCAGTCTCGCTATCCCTTCTTTGTCAGTCTTCGCCCGGCGTCTTCGCCGATGATTGACTCTCCCGAGGAACGGGAAACCCAATCTGGAGCTCGCCTTTCGGAGTTCTTTGTGACAAACACAAGAGCTTCTTTTGTTCGCCCGAAAGTTTCTCTCCGGAGCGAGACGGGAGGATTTTTCAGGCAAGGAATGGCGCCTCGTGGTTTAGGCATCATGACTTTCACAATTAAGTTGATGTACTGAGGGGCAATGATGGAGGAAGTGCATCATTGCAATAGTATCCTGATTGATGTCGTTAAAGAAAAAAAAAAGACATGTCAGGCATTTGTCCAAATGTCCATTTGCATATTTTATAACTGCATTAAATTAGTCAAACATGACGTGAACATAAAGAGATGCAAACGCTCGACAGAATTATTTATTGTTGACTATAAACATTGTCAGGATGAATGCACATTAATCTCGGAAATGATTTTTTATTTAACTACGCATGCACACATGCATAATCACAGGGCCTTGAACCTACCCTAGCACTTTCAGAGAAGTGTCAGGTAACTGGTGCAAGCACGCAAGGAACTAAGGAGAGTGGATCCAAACACATTTGGACAGGGCAGCAAGGCAGACGGGCGTAGGTGTGAAAATGTTTAATGAATGTGTCCAAAGGTAAAGTATAAACAAAAAGGTTTCAAAGTACAGTATAACAAAAACCAAAGCACAAATTAAATCACTCGAGAATAAGACAAGACCATGGCACAGGAACAGAG
This sequence comes from Corythoichthys intestinalis, assembly GCF_030265065.1. NCBI lineage: Eukaryota > Metazoa > Chordata > Actinopteri > Syngnathiformes > Syngnathidae > Corythoichthys > Corythoichthys intestinalis. The sequence goes on from NC_080400.1 coordinate 6,816,586, forward strand.
GCTGACATTGATGATGACGCAACAGAAAGCTCTGCACATGGTGATCTTAAATACAGGCATGGGGTAAAGAGACAATGAGGAACAGGTGGGTGACAAGAGAGAAAGCTGATTGATGGTTACACAATGAAGGAGGAGGCAGAACAAATGAAATTATTGAGCAATCACAAGAAGACACACACAGCCTAACAAAAAATACAAATCCTTACAAACGATTTTGGATGATGTCATTGTCATTTTACTGTAAATAATTCAGTGAAAAGTCAAAGGTTTAAAAGTGACACTATCAAAAAAGTGAATCATCAAGATATACAGTAATTGACTCGCCACTGTATATCAATAACAATATTTAAAGGTTTTTTGTTCAATAATAAGGTCTTAGAAATCCGTTGACTTAGAGTCTTAGATGATTATTGCTATCAACATGGAAATAAATACTAGAGCTGAAACGAATACTCGAGCAACTTGAGTAACTCGAGTTAAAAAACTGATCCGAGTAACTTTATTCACCTCGGGTAATCGTTTAATTTTGACAGCTCTAAGCATCACGTTTTTCTCGGACTACTTTTAATGCGGGACAACGCACTGATGTCACGTACGTGGAGGAAGACGCAATTTAAGAAAAAAAAAAAAAACTTACCGCAGCCGACAGCCGCTACAAACGACGCCGACGTTGCTAAAAACTAGCCCGCATGATGCTACGGTGGTAGCAGGTAGCGTCTGATGTGTCTCATAGAGATCAAATGTATGTTGAACTAGATGCGAATTGACAGTGTCAGCTGCGTTAGCGAACTGCCGCCATCTAAAGCAGTAGACTTCTAAGCGCTAATAAATAGGATTAACATTACTGTCACTCGCTCACGTAACGTTATCCCTGCGGAGGGCTAGGTTTCTATTAATTGTGACCACTGTCGATGCGTGGCTAACGTGTCTTACATACAGGCTTTATTTAATCTGTAAAAACACAGCGCTGTTGAGTGATGAGGGTGTAAAATAAAAACTTAATAATGCTAACTGTCAATTTTAGCTCAGTAGTCATTACTGGATAAAACACCCTGTAGCACTGGTCTGTAATGTGCTCCAACACAGCATGTAGCATACATTTATTTTGAACACTGCAAAAGCTCAAAATCCTATCAGGACTTACAGTTTAGACCAGTGGTCCCCAAACTACGGCCCACGGGCCGGATTCGGCCCACCTCCACATTTCGTCTGGCCCCCTGAACAAAAAAAAAAAATATATATATATATATATATTTTTTTTTTTAATAATAATTTTTTTTCAATAGTGTTATTTATTTCCTGGCTTTTTTTTTCTGCGAAGACCCCAGAGAGGGTTATTTGGTTATTATCTATTTAATTAATAGTGTTATCATTATTTATTATTATATTATATTATATTATTATTTTATTTACTTTTGTTCCGTGAAGAATCCAGAAAGGATTATTTGATTGTGGCTTTCTGAAAAACAATAAATATTTACATTTTGGCACTCCTGCAATCGTCACACCTTTTCTGTTACAAACTGACCCCGGCTCCTACTCAGAGAAGGGAAAAGTTATGTGGCCCTCACAGGAAAAAGTTTGAGGACCACTGGTTTAGACTAACTTAAAACTTAACTAGAACTTAAAAATAGCTTCACACAAATAGAAATTCAATTGAAACACGTGGGAAAAACATCTAATTTTTAAGTGATGTGTGTTATCAAGCGTAATGCCATTTTTAGGTAAGAAATATATATATATATATATATATATATATATATCAGTGACGTGCGGTGAGGTTCATGGTTGGTGAGGCACTGACTCCTTTAGTGTCAGATTTCCAAATATATAAACCAAAAAGGGTAGCTTATTCAATTGGCTACTGGTTATTTCATATCTCATCAGCATTCTTCACAAAACACGCACACACGGTACATATTATCGATACGTAAAAGTAAGAAAATAACATGCATTTGCAACATAAATGAGAGTAAAGAGTGGTGTACAAAACCACAGAATTCAATTCTGACCTTTAGTGAAATATTCAGTTTTTTTTTAAAACTTGTAATTCTGATACTTTAATCAATTTATTACAGATTGCTAAACAAGAAGTGTGAAAAGAAAAACAAAGAATATTTTATTTAAGGCCAAAATTTAGTTAGGACATTAATAAGACCAAACAGATTGGATGAAGGGGGCAAAGGGCCACATTTCTCATGTATATGAACCTAGTTAATTAATAGACAAAATGATCAATGCAAAATAAATCCTTATCTACTGATAATAACTTTTATGTGCATTGGTTCAGATGATACACTGTTCGATTCAAACCTTTGTTTTCAAAAAATACTAAAGAAACATTTTGAAAACTTCCTGAATAAATGTCTGGTTTTTATTAGCATAAACATAATGAAAATAATTTACTTAATAATGGTAGGGTCAATTCTATCCTTACAACATATGGAACTATTGAAAGATCTAAATTCTCTATATAACTGAACATTATATCATGCAAAAAAGGTAAGGTTGCTTAAACGTTGGTGGGGACAATTTTAGCATCCTGAAAAGTTGGTAGTGTTATGTCCCTACCGTCCCTATGCAAACCTACGCCCTTTTTGTAAAAGTCCTCCTTATTTTCCTTTACCTTAAAAAAATCTCTCCGCCTCAATGGAGAGGATTGCTTCAATTAGATCGATGTGTTCTATTTGACAAGCAAGAACACACAGTGGATGTGTCCAAATGTCTAGCTAACCTTTCATCTTTCTTAGCAAAACCATGTAATCGTTCTACATATATGCCACGTTTAGAAGAGCTTACACGCTCATCGTTACCACGAAATGTTAACTCCTGTTTAGCTAGGATGCAGGTTGCATTAATGAGGTATTTCAAACTCTTTACCTTAGAGTTCTGGATGCTACCGTTGAGCTTCCGCTGTTCGTCAAAGCCAAATCGATCCTTGAGCTTCCAAAAGTTTTTAAAACAATCAGGCTTTGAATGTGAGTGGTCGAGCTCTCGTGTTTGCTGAGGCTTCGTGGTAGTTTTTTAATGTCACAATATCTCGTGTTAGTCCAGACATTGGCACAAGTTGAGAAAAAAAGGCAGGGAAAGCAGCAAAGCCGATTTTTTCGAAGGACAGCCACATAGCCAGTCTTTTCGGGTGTACCAGTCCGTTTGAAAAGCGTGAGTTATCTTCTGTCCCGTAGTTTGAAGCACACCTTTTAGCTCCGGTGTTATTAATCGCGTCCACTTTTGACGTAGAGTCCAGTTTCACGTACGCCCCCTTTCAGTGCGGCAGAGTACTATCTGCCGCAAGCTGTGCCTTTTCACTGCGGTTTTATTTCCCATCAGCAAAACTAAATATGTCGCTGACAAAAATTAAACTTTAAGGGTTAAAGACATTAGCCAGACTGTGGAAAATCAGGTCAAATAAACGTATCTGGAAACATTATAATGGCGACATGCAGATGTACGGCAACCAGCACGCTCCAATTCCATGTATCAACCCAGTTTGTTATGGATTGCGCAATCAGAGATGAGGCTTTACTCGTTGCTGCCGCACCTCTCGTTTCATTTCGTTATTTGAACAAGAAATGGGCAAATTCAGCGATTTTGACTATAAAAAATGTTTGAAATGAGTCATACATAAAGAGCAATGGACAAATATTAATATAAATTTGATGCTATCATTATTTTTTTGACCTGCCTCCCCTGACCACACGTCACTGATAGATATATATATATATTTTTTTTTTTTATAAGATCTAAAAGTTTTTTTAGTGAAAGCAGTGAATTAGTCTTTTTTTATTCTAGTTACTTCTGAGATGCAATTGTTGGCTGTTTTCAACAATGCACATCGAAAATAAAGACATTGATTGGCTGAAAATGGTTCAATATTAGATGAAATGTCTTGTTTTCTCATGTATATTTATAATTGCTCTCCACCTAAAAACAATGTTTTATTCGATTACTCGATTAATCGATAGAATTTTCAGTCGATTACTAAAGTATTCGATAGTTGCAGCCCTAATAAATACATAACCAGATTAAAATAAACAATCTGTTATTCCTTATTTTAAATAATAATAATTTATCTTCTCAATTTTAACTCATCGGCTGTCATTGACAACAATAGACATCCAATACATTTGAATTGGGAAAGTTCATTTGCTGCCAGCCCTCCCAAATTCAAATGGATTGGACATCTACTCGTGACCAACTAGTGATAAACTCATTTAAATTCTCTGCCGAAGGGGAAAGACAAAAATACCTACATTTTGGTATGTGTTCACTCCTGAAAAGCATACTACAGTACTGGAAAAATAGTCAGGCCATCACATCATTAGTGGTGAAGATAAGACTCAAGCCTGAGAGAGAAAGAGTGGGAGGAATGTTGTCCGGCCATTACTGTGCAAAATACCTCCTTGATCATGCTTTTGTCTTTCCGCCTGTTAAGATTCCGTCGACGAGTGCCCCAGCAGCTGCTTCGGGAACGGCGACTGCGTGGCCGGAACGTGCCACTGCTTCCTAGGATTTAAAGGCCCCGATTGCGGGCGAGGTAAGTTCGACTACGTATATTATTTTTTAAAGCAAAGATTGATATAATATGCACAAAACCTATGTATAATGGGAAAAGAAATTTGATAAATGTTATTTGAATTGACTAATATTACATAAACCTGGAAAATGCAACTTCTAGAGAAATTACGTGGGGATGCTTTGCTCCTCAATGGGTCACTTCCTTTGCCTTGCAAAGCATCCCCACAAAGATCCAATAGCCTGCAGCGTGGTCAAATCAGGAAGTTGTCTCACTTTCTGATCATGAAACTATTACATGAAATAATTTTGGATGTCATTTTTCATTTTTAACCCAGAACCATCAGCAAACTGCCAATGTCTGTTGTATTCTCATGACTCTTTAAAAGCCCCAAGACATTATTTGACGCTAACACATTGGAATGGACTGTCTGTTTTCTCTCGCAGCCGCGTGTCCGGTGCTGTGCAGCGGCAACGGTCAATACCTGAAAGGTCGCTGCATGTGTCACAGTGGCTGGAAGGGTTCGGAGTGTGACGTCCCCACCAACCAGTGTGTTGACGTCACGTGCAGCCACCACGGCACCTGCATCGTTGGCACCTGCATCTGTAATCCAGGTTACAAAGGGGAGAACTGCGAGGAAGGTAATGGACATTAAAGTCCCACTGTCACCTCAGGGGTTACTTTACTGAATTCTGTAGATTAGACGCCACTGAGATTGTTTTCTAAAATAAACCAAAGAAACTCAAAACACAGTTTTAATCACAGTTTAAATCTTCCGCTGGGTTTACACCGGCCGTTGTCACACGACAGGTTCCCTTACCAGGGTCCCCCCAGGATTGATAAATCTAAATTCAAGACTTTTAAGACCTTTTGTAATGCCATTTCAACTGAAAATTAATACTTTTCTCGCACCCATTATTTAGATAATATTGAATCATATTAAAAAAATAAAGCACTGAACATCAAATTTAACCTCAATTACTAAGTGTGTTTGACAAAAGAATGCACATTTACTGAAGCTACAATTAAAACACATTTATATATAAGGTCTTTCAGATTTTTTCCCCCCAGGATAAAATTTACACTATTTTTGTAAAGCAACTTCAGAAATTACATTTGCAATACAACAGGTTTCCCTTTTAAGAGGACCTAGTCAAGGTGGTAGGTTGGTGATTGTCAAGTTGGTCACCTTAACTGGTGATTGTCAAGTTGGTCACCTTAACAGTAAAGTGCTTGGGAAAATCTTGCAATTGGCAGTGAAAGTTTAAAAAACAGCCACTAAATGGCAGTAGTTAGTTTACCATTAATTACCACAAAATAAAAAAGCTACACATGACCATTTCCCTTGGTAATTGTTTTTTGCTAATCACATTACAAGGATACAAAACACATGTTAATCCTTTGTTAGCTATTGAAGACATTTCTTTTAATCAGATAGAGAAAATCCATACTCTTATTCAATCAAGAAAAACATTTAAATATACCAGGAGGTGTTTTACTATCACCTACATTATAATTTGCCTATCACCATGCCATGTTATTCAGATCAACGTTACCCCGCACTCGTTCCAATAATAGTGTCAACAGTGTTGTGTATCTGAGGGTGATGGTGGTGTTGTGCCGAAAAATGCCCCCCGCGTGAAATGTCCCCCCTGACAGAAACACTTATTTATAACACTTTATTGAGGTGAAAACATCAAATGTTTTCATGGAAGGTTTTCAGGAATGGATTTACGACTGTAAAATCAGTTTTAAATAAATAAATTACACAAAGTAGTAGTACTGTATTTTAGTAACAAATCGTGGACTGGGCCACATAACCATCTTTGAACAGAAATGTATTAGTCTACAGGTTTTCACGACCATATCCCAATGACAATCACAAAGGTATGACATTTATTAGTTCAAGCAGAGTAAAATAATACATATTCACGGAACAAGAAAATCGTTTCCATGTCCGTCGTTTGGTAAGAAAAAGCTGTTTGTACGAGTGACGTGTGGGCGCTCAATCATAAAATAAATAAGCAAATAAATAAAATAAACGCTCAATAAAGCGTTATAAATAAGCGTTCCCGTCAGGGGGGACATTTCACGCGGGCCAGCTGTTTTTCGGCACAGCAGTTGTTATCTACGATTCCGGTTTATCCATGCTAAGGCTAGTGCACCTGCCAATACCCCATTGAACATGGCTAACTCTTGAGTTAAAACTACGAAATCCACATTCATTCGAAAGGCAAACCGTGCAGAAATACATTATTGCATCTAACACATTTTAATTGGAGAAATTGGCAACTTACTTTGAAATGTTAAGCAGGTCCACTTGCCTTCGCATGACCCATAAACTGCGACCCAAAGTATCTGGATGCGACTTGGTCGCCGATCCAATACCTCACATGCTGGTCCAACCGTTTGGACTTCGTTGTCTTGTTGAGGCTTTCGTCGAACATAACAACTAAGGCATCTGAGCAGTTCCTTACATTAGCACACAGTACTGTGCGATTGCCTGCTGTTGTGATGTTGATGCTAATGATGCTAACAGCGCGCACGCACGAGGTGCTATGATTTGTAGTGCAATGCATCGTAAAAATTCTACGCGTCATCTTTGTTATGGATTAAAAAAAAAAAAAAAAACTTCGTCACGGATATAATTTAGGTTGCACTGAGATGTTCTTCAAAATTAAAACCACAGTGAAAAAATTCCAGACTTACGACAGCTAATTTAATACTTTTAATAACTTTAATAATTGAAAACTAAATTCAACGCTTTTTTAATACTTTTAATAACCCGCGGGTACCCTGCTTACAAAGTCAATGTAATCAAGTGTTAAAGGGCAACATGCGGCCTCGCAATCGGCGACGCGCGTTTGGCATGACGCGATGCTGCTATTTTGACCAAAGATGGCCATGCCCCATGAAATGTTCCCTCTAATTTGTCATGTTTTTGAGCAGACACACAAGCTCCCTGAGCACATTGCGGACCACTGTGAGCAACATCAATTTGGGCCATTTCGGGGTCCCTTCCTGTTGATTTTGGGGCATTTCAGGGTCACTTCCTATTGATATCTGGTCCTTTCTAGTTAATTTGGGAACATTTGAGGGTCACTCCTGTTGATATCTGGTTAATTTGGGGGTAGCTTTTATGTTAAATTGAGCCATATTCTCTTTCATAATTTTACAAACTGGTAGCCATTTACATTAATTAGAAGCCTTTGTTTCAAAAAGTGTTGGTGACTCAGTTTTAAAAAAGTGTTTTTGTGTGGGAGTGTATTCAAAGGCTTTAACAATCCCCCACCCCTCAAAAAAAAACAAAAAAACAAATACCATATTTCTTCTTCTGCAATTCCTTGCAACAAATTAACAACCACCTCTTATTAGGAGCTTGTCTGTTTCGAACAATACCTGAATACCGCACACAGATGGCGACCGGTCAACGGCGCCGGGGCGACGTCAGCGGCGCCCCCATTTAGAATGACACAAACCGGACATAAAGGCCGCAGCGGCACGACAAACGGCATTTCTCGCCTCTAGCCAGATGGTTTGTGCAGCAGGCATGAGGATCAGAGGACTATCTGACAAGAAACTCTCTCCTGGCAATTAATCACGAGCGACTGAAGGTCGCGGCGAAGAAAGGTAAAAATGGGAAAGGCCGCTCTCGTCCGCATTCCCCTCCGCTGCTAACCGCTGACACGCCAACCTGAAATAGAATGGGGCGCCTGTGGATGTCGCGGACCCCCATTCATCAAAATCCCCGCTGCTATTTTTCATCTTTGAAATGAGAGCTGACAAACACAATGGCCGTCGTCGAGCTCCCGACGGATTCGCATCGGACGCCGTGTCCGGCTTTCGACACAAGAAACTCTTTTGTTGTTAACACATTGGCTGCCATTTTTTTCCCGTCCTATTCAGCTTCTTAGACACGTAGAATAGGAATCTTATGGTCTGAACAGTTTTCATGTATCACATGGTAGTTTGATTTATCCCCTTTACGGTTGTTTATCATGTTTATTTTAGGGCTGTCAAAATTATCGCGTTAACAGGCGGTAATTTAATTAATCACGTTAAAATATTTGACGCAATTAAAGCACATGGCCCGCTCAGATTAAAATGACAGAAGTGTAATGTCCGCTTGTTACTTGTTTTTTGTCATTTGGCGCCCTCTGCTGGCGCTTGGGTCCAAATGAGTTTATGGGTTTGGGGAGTGAGCATGGTGTAATGACATCAACAATGGCGAGCTACTAGTTTATTTTTTGATTGAAATTTTTACAAATTTTAAAAAAACGAAAACATTAAGAGGGGTTTTAATATAAAATTTCTATAACATAACATTTATCATTTAGGAACTACAAGTCTTTCTATTCATGGATCGCTTTAAGAGAATGTTAATAATGTTAATGCCATCTTGTTGATTTATGGTTATAATAAACAAATACAGTACTTATGTACCGTATGTTGAATGTATATATCCGTCTTGTGTCTTATCTTTTCATTCCAACAATAGTTTACAGAAAAATATGGCATATTTTATAGATGGTTTGAATTACGATTAATTGCGATTAATTACGATTAATTAATTTTTAAGCTGTAATAAACTCGATTAAAAATTTTAATCGTTTGACAGCCCGAGTTTATTTATAAGGCGAAAGCAGCAAACAGGAAGAGTTTATGGGGTTACAGAAAGCAAGGAAGCTGACAGAACAGTAGAATAACAAACTACGACAATATTATAACACGTCGATGAACATAGTGGTGCTAACGTTAGCCAATTATATTTACCCTTGGACACCCTGTGGGGGGCAAGATGAAGGAGAAAGAGGAGGGATGCGATTAGGTGGGTGGAGCGTACACAATTCAGCAATGTAAGTCACTTGTAAGTGTAGATATTTTGGCATCTTATTCTATGCTACCTGATCGCTAATTCTGGCACTGACAGTCTCTCTAACTGAGTGTATCTAATTGCACCCAGTCATGCGAGAACCCACTCAGACGTGTGATAGTCCTGCAGAAAAGTGGAAATGCTTCATAGGGGCTGCCCCAGGGCCCCAGCACCGCCCTAGCCAATTAGGTGGGTGGGGGGGCGCACAGCCCATTCCTCCTCCTGCAGCTCCGGGTAAGGGGCCACCGTCATTCCTCCGGGACCCAGAGCGGTCCCCCGGACCCCATTAACCACCCCTCAGGGAAAGGATAAGGGTACGCACCATGGTGCTTACGCCCGCCCCCACCACCCACCCAGGCCCGGAGCCACCACCGCAACCCCCAATCCCCAAATATTGGCTGCCATTGATGGCAATAGATGTCCAGCCCATTTGAAATGGGAGGGTTGGTAACGAATGAACATGCCACACTTGCAGTTCAAATGGATTGGACGTCTACTATTGATAAACTCTTTCCCCCAAAATTAGAATTTTACAATATAATTCCAATTTGAATTAGTTGTATTCCTTAAGTAAATAAATATATAAACTTTTTATATGATTATTTAAAAATATGTATATTTTGGAATAGAAGCACACAAGTGGCAGATGCTGGTGTGTCCGCCTCTGAGTGCTTTGTGACGATGGAGGGGCTCAGTGGCACACGCTGCTCGGTAGGGAAAGAAACTACATTGCCAGAAGTCAAGTCCCCAAACACAAGCAGCTACAATAAAAAAAAAAAAAAAAAAAAATCAAACACCAGAAATAGAAGCTCAATCTTTTGCTAGTTGATTCTAAAAGCAGACCTGATCTATGACCCCTCGCCGTAGCCTGACGTGCATTTCCACAATTTTGTGACTTCGCATCACGTGAACACGACGCAAATGGACTGTGATTGGTCCACTCAGACTGTTGTTTCCAGTTCAGCGCGAAATCACCATTTTCAAACATTGTTGTGCTACACGCAAAAGTGGACCAAGCCGACGAGAGTATAATCGAAGAGGTCCGCGAGTACTACAACCTCTACAATGTCTTGTCAAGACATCATAAAGATTGCCAAATGGCATTGGGAACCGGAACAAAACTAGAAGAAGTCGACATGAGTCCCCCAAAACCGCACAAACACAATGCCGCACCCCTCTAGTGGCATAGCGGTGAATTACAGAGCAATGCGTTTCCTTGCCGGAGAACTATCAAATGCTCTTTGACGCCGTCATCCTTATGCCGTCACCGCAACGCAGAAGCATAACTCAGACTTCACAAAGCAAGTGGCGCTAGAATGATTATGAAAGTCTCCGATTCAACTCAGAACAACGGAATGAAAATTGAAAAATTCTTCCCGTGGATGTTAACACGACAAGATCTCTGATTCGTTCATTCAGCTGTCCATCAGAAGGGTATCAGCCTCAGACAGATAATCACCAATCATCAGGCAGAGAAGCAGAGCGTCCGGCCAGCCGAGCTCCGCCCACTGCCCATAGACCGCAGAGATGCACAGCGCCCAATAGGCGGGATAAACCCAGCCTTTAGCTAATGACTCGTCTCGTTTCGCTATAGTGGAACAATGTACTATTAACTCTGGAGACGCACAGCGCCCACACTGTTTGAAGGACTGTAAAGTTGCGCGAATAAATGAAAAGCGTGTTGCAGTACATATCTGGTCAATGACATGTACACATAAAAGTATAAATTTGATCACTTACTGTAGGGCAAATAAGTATTTAGTCAACCACTAATTGTACAAGTTCTCCCACTTGAAAAATATTAGAGAGGCCTGTAATTGTCAACAAGGGTAAACCTCAACCATGAGAGACAGAATGTGGAAAAAAAAACAGAAAATCACATTGTTTGATTTTTAAAGAATTTATTTGCAAATCATGGTGGAAAATAAGTATTTGCTCAATACCAAAAGTTCATCTCAGTACTTTGTTATGTACCCTTTGTTGGCAATAACGGAGGCCAAACGTTTTCTGTAACTCTTCACAAGCTTTTTACACACTGTTGCTGGTATTTTGGCCCATTCCTCCATGCAGATCTCTTCTAGAGCAGTGATGTTTTGGGGCTGTCGTTGGGCAACACGGACTTTCAACTCCCTCCACAGATTTTCTATGGGGTTGAGGTCTGGAGACTGGCTAGGCCACTCCAGGACCTTGAAATGCTTCTTGCGAAGCCACTCCTTTGTTGCCCTGGCTTTGTGTTTGGGATCATTGCCATGCTGAAAGACCCAGCCACGTCTCATCTTCAATGCCCTTGCTGATGGAAGGAGATTTTCACTCAAAATCTCTCGATACATGGCCCCATTCATTCTCTCCTTTACACAGATCAGTTGTCCTGGTCCCTTTGCAGAAAAACAGCCCCAAAGCATGATGTTTCCACCCCCATGCTTCACAGTGGGTATGGTGTTCTTCAGATGCAATTCAGTATTCTTTCTCCTCCAAACACCAGAACCCGTGTTTCTACCAAAAAGTTCTATTTTGGTTTCATCTGACCATAACACATTCTCCCAGTCCTCTTCTGGATCATCCAAATGTTCTCTAGCGAACCGCAGACGTGCCTGGACGTGTGCTTTCTTCAGCAGGGGGACACATCTGGTAGTGCAGGATTTGAGTCCCTGGCGGCGCATTGTGTTACTGATAGTAGCCTTTGTTACTGTGGTCCCAGCTCTCTGTAAGTCATTCACTAGGTCCCCCTGTGTGGTTCTGGGATTTTTGCTCACTGTTCTTGTCATAATTTTGATGCCACGGGGTGAAATCTTGCATGGAGCCCCAGATCGAGGTAGATTATCAGTGGTCTTGTATGTGTTCCATTTTTTAATAATTGCTCCCACAGTTGATTTCTTTAGACCAAGCGTTTTACCCATTGCAGATTCAGTCTTCCCAGCCTGGTGCAGGTCTACAATTTTGTCTCTTTGTCCTTTGACAGCTCTTTGGTCTTGGCCATAGTGGAGTTTGGAGTGTGACTGACTGAGGTTGTGGACAGGTGTCTTTTATACCGATAATGAGTTGAGTTAACAGGTGCCAGTAATACAGGTAACGAGGGGAGCCTGGTTAGATCTCGTTAGAAGAAGTTAGACCTCTTTGACAGCTAGAAATCTTGCTTGTTTGTAGGTGACCAAATACTTACTTTCCACTCTAATTCGGAAATTAATTATTTAAATATCAAACAATGCTATGTTCTGTTTTTTTTTTCCACATTCTGTCTCTCATGGTTGAGGTTTACCCATGTTGACAATTACAGGCCTCTTTAATCTTTTCAAGTAGGAGAATTTGCATAATTGTTGGTTGACTAAATACTTATTAACCCAACTGTATTTCTTTAAATTTTGGGGGCTTCCCTTGCAGTCTTAGATCAGTCGCCACTTTAGCACACCTAAATGAGAATCTTTGTTTTCAGTGGACTGCCTGGACCCCACGTGTTCTGGCCGTGGGGTTTGCGTCCAGGGCGAGTGCCACTGCTTCGTGGGCTGGGGCGGCCAAGGCTGCGAGAGCCCGCGGGCCTCTTGCACGGACCAGTGCTCCGGTCACGGCGCCTTCCTCGCCGACACGGGCTCGTGCAGCTGCGACGCCAACTGGACCGGCCACGACTGCTCTACAGGTGAGTGACATTTACGCTGGGATTTACATCTGCTCCCGTACGTACCGCGAGCATAAAGCGTGTGTCCAATTAGCCGACGGCTTCAGAAGGGTAATAAACCATGAACGTTTTGGGCCGATGATGTTCCGTCTTAATTAGCGGCGGTAAATAATTCCTCGACGGCCGAGCGGAAATAACACTCACCAACGGTAGCGGCCCGTCTGAAAAACGACAAGCCTCTGCGGTGATCATCCGTTAAATCTGCAGGCGAGAAAGGGAAGGAATGAGACTTAATAATAATGGAGCGTCAGTTTTGTGACAGACGTTTTTTAATACCTCGGCCGACAACAACCTTGACATGTCTGGCAGCTCACATTAACACTCTTGTGTTCTGCCAAAAGACGTCTTGATTCGATATATTTGGAAAGTAATTGCCAGTTTTGCTGAAAAGAAAACAGCTAGCAGATGCCAGACAGTTCTCAGTTTATTTGACTTCTGGAAGCTTTTCACTGCATGAAAAGTACCTAGAAAGCATTCCCACATCAGTGGTAAATTGATGGAGCTGTCTGATTTCCAAATGTTTTTGGAAGAAAACAAGCATTTCATTTTAATAGCACATCCATTTCACCCACAAATCCACCCATACAAGACACTTTTTCCGTTTTAACAATGATTCCCCATTGGATTAAATCCTCGCTCTGATGCACTGATAATCAGTACACCGGCCTCCGATTGCTTCCACTCAGACATCAATTTGTTTTTCCCCGAGATGACAATCTCAGCCCTCCAATGGAAGACTCCTCGGATATTCCGAGCGGTGCCTTAAAGAGGTAATCCGGTGGGTTATTTGTTTGGGGGGGATGGAGAAGGTATTGAGCTCTGGAAATGATGATGAGTTTGCGCTTTATCCTGTTTATTGTGGAGTGTTCCTGTAATACAACGCTAAGCTTACAGCCGTACAGGATGGCAAACAATCTGCAAGGAAGCGTCTCAATAAATTCTAACATCAGCGCTCGATGCCGTAATACTTTTGAGGATTAGGCGGTGTTGGTGTATGGCTTTGGCGCGGCCTTAAGCGAGAGCCACGGAATGCGTGCTTGTTTACATTCGATGGACACAACATTGGGGGATTCAATTGGCAAACCAATCTCATGAGTGGAGGTTTTATTGTAGAGTCATGGTAGAAAAAATGGAATAGGTTTGGAAAATGATCGTTGAATGTCAGTTCGTTTTGTTGTTTTTTTTGTATGGCATCACATTCCTAGGCTTCCCAAAAAAACATATTCCCGTAATTTCCCGAATATAAGGCGCACTCGTGTGTCATGCGCACCGCAAATTTACTTGTAAAATCTAGGGGAAATTATTGTACCCGTTTATAACGCGCACCCTAATTTTAGCACCAATAAATAGAAGAATACAAGAAAACAGAGCTCGTGTACAGATACAGAAATGTCATTTTACTGATTGGTGAAACACAGCACAAGCATAGCGCATTGGTAGTTCAAAACATTACCATAAACTGACAATATTTACGGTAATAATATGATTTGACAACTTCTCCAACTTACCAGAATCTAGGAGAAAACAAAACATGTGACTTTTCTTTTAAAGGCTGCTGTATAACTTGCTCGTTTCATCATGATCAGGGGTGTCCAAAGTTTTTGCAAAGGGGGGCAGATTTGGTGTGGCAAAAATGTGGGTGGCAGACCTTGGCTGACGTCCTTTACGTAGAAAAATATATTCAAGCAAATTTTAGCCGTTCTGTGTGTCACATTTGCTTTATTATAAGGCTGCAGCTATCAAATATTTTAGTAGTCGATTAATCGATGGACTAGTTAGTTTGAATAATCGAGTAATCGGATAAGGAACATGAAAAATGAAAACACCTGAGCTGAACCTCAAACGATATAATTTTTTTTTAAAATGAGGATCTGTGTACAACAAAAGAACAATTGGCTAACTTGGATAGAAAATGTCTGCTAGCTTAAATGCTATAAAATGCTAAAGTTTTTTTTTTTTTTTTTTTACAATGCTCTTAACAAGTGGTTCTGACACATATTCCCACAAAAAAACGGCTAAATATACCTACAAACTAAATAGGGCTGCAGCTATCAAATATTTTAGTAATCGAGTAATCGACTGAAAATTCTATCGATTAATCGAGTAATCGGATAAAACATATATTTTTAGGTGAAGAGCAATTATAAATATACATGAGAAAACAAGACATTTCATCTAATCTTGAACCATTTTCAGTCAATCAATGTCTTTATTTCCGATGTATATTGTTGAAAACAGCCAACAATTGCATCTCAGATGTAACTAAAATGAAAAAAAAAAGACTAATTCAGTGCTTTCACTCAAAAAACCTTTAGATCTTATTAAAAAAAAAAATATATATATATATATATATATACACCTAAAAATAACGTTACGCTTGATTACACACATCACTTTAAAGTTAGGGTTTTCTTCCCTCATGTTTCAATTGAATTTCTATTTGTGTCAAGCCATTTTTAAGTTCTAGTTAAGTTTTAAGTTCGTCTAAACTGTAAGTCTTGATAGGATTTTGAGTTTTTGCAGTGTTCAAAATAAATGTATGATACAGGCTGTATTGGAGCACATTAGGGACCAGTGCTACTTGGTGTTTTATCCAGCAATGACTACTGAGCTAAAATTGATAGTTAGCATTATTGAGTTTTTATTTTACACCGTCATCACTCCACAACGCTATGTTATGTTAAAGCCTGTATGTAAGACACGTTAGCCACGCATCGAAAGTGGTCATACTTAATAGAAACCTAGCCCTCCGCAGGGCTAACGTTACGGGGGCTAGTAACAGTAATGTTAATCTTATTTATTAGCGCTTAGCGCTCTACTGCTTTAAGATGGCGGCTGTTTACTAACGCTGCCCAGACGCGGCCGAGTCTGTCATTTCGCATCTAGTTCAACATAAATGTGATCTCTATGAGACTCATCAGACGCTACCTGTTACCAACGTAGCATCGTGCGGGCTAGTATTTAGCAACGACAGCGTCGTTTGTAGCGGTTGTCGGCTGCAGTAAGTTTTTTTTTTTTTTTTTTTTTGCTTCTTCCTCTACGCACGTGACATCAGCACGTTGTCCCGAATTAAAAGTAGTCCGAGCAAAACGTGATGCTTATCAGAATAAACGATTACTCGAGGTGAATAAAATTACTCGAATCAGTTTTTAAACTCGAGTTGCTCGAGTATTTGTTTCAGCTCTAGTTCATTCGCTGCCATCCCTCCCACTTCAAACGGATTGAAAGTCTATGGCTGTCAGTAGCAGTCAATGCCAGGCAATTAGTTAATTTTGGGCCATTTAAGGTCTCACTGGAACGGCACCAAACAAAAGTTCCAGCATCATCACCTTGTCCAATGCAGACTCTTGACTCTTGACAAGGTGATGATGCTGGAACTTTTGTTCGGTGCTGTTCCAGTGAGATTATAGAACATATACATAGAACATTTCTGCATCATGTTACAGCTGACGTACTGTATAGCTGCTACAACGACGATAATCAAATAGTTTAAATTTAACGATGTAGTGAATAATACTGTAAATGTGAATACCCAATGTAGGAACGCAGAACGTGACCCACGCCAAAAGGTGATAGCAGAATTTACAATCCGAAAACAGTTCAAAAACAAAAAAAAGCCTTAGCTTTTTTTGGGTGTTAATATATGTAAATAAAAAAACATGTAAACAATAAAATGGAGCATGAAACCAACTTAAAATCATTATTTTGCTTCCCTGCTGTCTCAGGTATGCCACCACGATGAACTTAAAGCTAATTCATGATTCCTTCTAAGCATACGTGCGCATGCACCGTAATGAGAGGTATGCTCATATGATGGGAATCCTTATATGTTAGAACACGGTATTGAGGCCCCTTCCAATTCTATTATTAGTGTAACATTTGTTCTAACGGCTTTTAGTTTTTTAAAGTTTTTTATAAATTATTTCATTTCTATCACCAGCCAATGAGTTAAATGAGTGGCCTTTAAAAGGTTAAGGAGAAGCACTTGAGAAAACATTGAGAGAGTCGTCAGCCTGTGTCTTTACATTGCCACCAAAAGAACATCGTCTTAATTTGTATACCGAGCGAGGCTCTGAGTGGCTGCTCGTTTCACCATTTGTGCTAATGAGCTCGTGCAAGTTGTTCACTTTCCCGCTCGACACCTCTCGTGTATGCCGAATATGTATCGTTGTGTGTGTACAGTGGGGCCAATAAGTATTTAGTCATCCACTAATTGTGCAAGTTCTCCCACTTTAAAATATTAGAGAGGCCTGTCATTGTCAACATGGGTATACCTCAACCATGAGAGACAGAATGTGGAAAAAAAAAGAAAACTCTGAAAATCCCATCGTTTGATTTTAAACGAATTTATTTGCAAATCGTGGTGGAAAATAAGTATTTGGTCAATACCAAAAGTTCATCTCAATACTTTGTTATGTACCCTTTGTTGGCAATAACGGAGGCCAAACGTTTTCTGTAACTCTTCACAAGCTTTTCACACACTGTTGCTGGTATTTTGGCCCATGCTCTACCATGCAGATCTCCTCTAGAGCAGTGATGTTTTGGGGCTGTCGTTGGGCAACACGGACTTTCAACTCCCTCCACAGATTTTTTATGGGGTTGAGATCTAGAGACTGGCTAGGCCACTCCAGGACCTTGAAATGCTTCTTACGAAGCCACTCCTTTGTTGCCCTGGCTGTGTGTTTGGGATCATTGTCATGCTGAAAGACCCAGCCACGTCTCATCTTCAATGCCCTTGCTGCTGGAAGGAGATTTTCACTCAAAATCTCTCGATACATGGCCCCATTCATTCTTTCCTTTACGCAGATCAGTCGTCCTGGTCCCTTTGCAGTAAAACAGCCCCAAAGCATGATGTTTCCACCCCCATGCTTCACAGTGGGTATGGTGTTCTTCGGATGCAATTCAGTATTCTTTTTCCTCCAAACACAAGAACCTGTGTTTCTACCAAAAAGTTCTATTTTGGTTTCATCTGAGCATAACACATTCTCCCAGTCCTCTTCTGGATCATCCAAATGCTTTTTAGCGAACCGCAGACGGGCCCGGACGTGTACTTCCTTCAGCAGGGGGACACGTCTGGCAGTGAGGGATTTGAGTCCCTGGTGGCGCATTGTGTTACTTAGGCTACGTTCATACTACAGGTCTTAATGCACGAATCCGATTTTTTGTCATATCCATTTTTTTGGCGTGCCCGTTCAGACTGCTTTTATCCATTGAGACCGTTCAAGTATTACGCATGCGCACTAATTCGCAGTCCGACACGCGCTAAGCAAGAAGACCCGCATGCGCAGAAGCATCAAAACAAATGACACACGTCATCCGTCATTCCAGGGATATCATGTTTTGCTTTTCAAAAGGAGGACAAAAATAACAGACATAAATAATCCCCGTTTAGGCTTATATTCAAAGTTTATATGGATCGATAGCATGCACGCACTGTCCGTGCACGTCACACACATATGGGCAGTTTGCCCCGACTCTCTCTCGGCCGTGTAAGCAATGTTGAAATATTGCTCACTTGTAACAGCGAAAACTGAGCATTCTCAGGCTTATCGTCAACCCATTTTTATTTTTTATGACTGTTGTGAAGCCCAGCCCTTCCCCGAAAGCCGTGTTCACTGCAAGCTAGGCGCTAATAACGCACAGGTGCATCGCTACGGTAACGACTCTCTCGCTATTTGATGACGTAATTGCTGCATGAAATCCGATTTGCGGGACTGGACAGTACAGACCGCCGCGACAGTCTGGAAAAATGTGGCCCAGATCGGATTTAGACCACATACGAAAGTGACCCAGATCGGATTTGAAATGGTCCCGTTCTATGCGACGTGTCACGTTCAGACCGTCAAATTAATGCCTCACTCGAGTCGGAAAAACACGAAAAAATCGGATTCGTGCATTAAGACCTGTAGTATGAACGTAGCCTTATAGTAGCCTTTGTTACTGTGGTCCCAGCTCTCTGTAGGTCATTCACTAGGTCCCCCCGTGTGGTTCTGGGATTTTTGCTCACCGTTCTTGTTATCATTTTGATGCCACGGGGTGAGATCTTGCATGGAGCCCCAGATCGAGGGAGTTTATCAGTGGTCTTGTATGTCTTCCATTTTCTAATAATTGCTCCCACAGTTGATTTCTTTACACCAAGCGTTTTACCTATTGCAGATTCAGTCTTCCCAGCCTGGTGCAGGTCTACAATTTTGTCTCTGGTGTCCTTCGACAGCTCTTTGGTCTTGGCCATAGTGGAGTTTGGAATGTGACTGACTGAGGTTGTGGACAGGTGTCTTTTACACCGATAATCAGTTAAAACAGATGCCATTAATACAGGTAACGAGTGGAGCCTGGTTAGACCTCGTTAGAAGAAGTTAGACCTATTTGACAGCCAGAAATCTTGCTTGTTTGTAGGTGACCAAATACTTATTTTCCACTCTAATTTGGAAATAAATTCTTTAAAAACCACACAATGTGATTTTCTGTTTTTTTTTCTCCACATTCTGTCTCTCATGGTTGAGGTTTACCCATGTTGACAATTACAGGCTTCTCTAATCTTTTCAAGTAGGAGAATTTGCACAATTGGTGGTTGACTAAATACTTATTTGCCCCACCGTCATGCGCCACTCGAGTCGGAAAAACACAAAAAAATCAGATTTGTGCATTAAGACAGGCATGAAAATCTCTCACCTTTCGGCGAAATTCGCCGTTTTGAAGTCAAAAAGGGCGACCTACGTGAATTGCGTAGATCCGAGGAGAAATTCTTTTTTTTTTTTTGGGGGGGGGGGGGGGTATTTAATTATTATTATTATCATCATGTGATTAACTTAGTACGTAAACTGAGCACTTAAGAACACAGTCAGCAAATCCTTCTAGATGCTTCGCTGGCGAGAACCAATCATCGGCCCAAGCTGCGTTCCATTATTCCAAACGCGCGCACTCCTTACGCGTGTACATGGAGTGCTTGGAGAGCCTTCGGTTGCATTGCAAAGCAGCGAAAGCAAAAAGCAGGCCTTATCCACATCGGGGCAGACCAGAGCGCAGCATACACACTTGCCTGTATTTGCCAGCAGATTGAATTTGGTGAGTAATGGTTTCAATCGTTTTCACGTTTTGCGATATAAAAATGTTACTGCCATTCGTTGCAGCTTGCGTTGAACACTGCCAGAGCTAGCCAAATCTCCCATGAAAAAAAATAGCTCCCGTTAAATTGGCGTCAAGCTTGTGTATTTAGCAGTAATATAAACGAAGAAACACACTGTTGAGTCAAATTAAGCGGCATTCTCTCGGATGGAGGGGGCGCCTCACATCGCTCCCGTCGTCCGCCGGAGAGGCGTTATTTTCGGCTTGGATTTGAGCTGACGGCCGGGGCACAACAGCGGCCCGACGAGTGGTGGGAATGAGTCCTGCTTCTTAAAGCTTTTCAGAAATACAGGGATCCCTCGTTTTTCGCGGTTAATGGGGACCAGAACCCGCCGCAATAAGTGAAAACCGCGAAGTAGCGCCCCCCCCCCCCCCCCCATTTTTTGTGCGTGTTCAATGCATTTATTCAGATTTTACATTGAAAAAAGATGCATATATATATATGACGTTTTTTCACTTTTTTCACCAAAGTATCATTTATAAATGGTTTTCAAGCACTTCAAAATGTAAGAATTATGATAAGTTTTAAACATGTTACTGCCCCACCGAATTATTTTTAAACAAGAATAAAGTAGTTAGAAAATGCTTGGCTTTATTAAAAGCTTCATAGTGAGTCTACACAAACCCTCTCAGGCTTTGGTAAACGGTGATTGGCACATGTGCAAAGTTTTTCTTTTTATATATATTTTTTTGTTTGAAGCAACTTATTTGATTGAATAATAAAGACACAAATGTCCTAGCCAAAATGTGGCCCAAACGCAAAACATTACTTAAATGGAAAAACTTGTTTCAATCAAGAAAAATAGTTTTCAAATGCTTTTTTTGTCTAAAATTTATTATTGCAATCAAAAACATTTTTTTTTAATTGAAGCTACTTTTTGGGATTAAAAGTATATACTGTATTTTGATTTAAGCAACTTTGTTTTTGATAGAAGTAACTTTGTTTTTTGATTGAATAATAAAAACACAAATCTAACTCCATCGTTATTGAGTGAGAAAGAAATTAAGAAAGCTTTAAAACTAAAAGCCACCGGGGAGTCTGTTTGTTTTTTTAAATATTTATATTTCATTACATAGACATGCGTCGTAGGGAAGGGATATTGAGGGATAAAAAAAGGAGTTAGATGAGGCTGCTAAAGGCAGTGGATAACTCATCAGCTGGGTGAATAGCAGACCTGGTAAGAACAAGTTTGCAAGGATAGTCGGGTATTAAATCCAATTATAAACACAATTACAATGTTATTTTTCTATAAGATTTTTATGTCATTGCTTTATTAATCATTAGGTGCTAGAGTTGTTAAGTATGGATAATAATGAAATAATAGTTTTAAGAAAACTGTGCTGTTGGTGGCTCAGTGACCATCTGATGTGGTTTGTTCTCAGATGAACAAGTTGAGGAAGGAAGTTTTGATGCAGACGTTGAAGGAAGAAAAGAGGCAGAGTGACTGAGTCACAGCCAGAAAGTGTTGATGACAGTTTTGATTTCTATTCACTGTTGCCCCCTCCCAATTAAAGTATGTCACAGTCGCAGCCAATTATTATCTAAAGCTGGTTAAAATTGAAGTTATGTTGTTTTAAGGTGTATTAAATACTTGTTCATGTGCCCCTTTTGATCTACGAGCACCCACCCCTCCACCGGTCTCTGCATGGCCCTGCTGAAACACAGTGTGGGTCGACAGAGCTCAATATTTTGTTGGGGTGTACAATACAGTGTACTGGAACATATTTCCTCCACACCCTTCTCACCTTTTTAACCCCTGACCCATTTTCATGCCTGATTAAGACCTGCAGTATGAACCTAGCCTAATTAGTTTTCATGTTTTGTCTTTTTTTCAGGACCTTGAACTAAAAATCTAGCAGTAATCTGACATGAAGTCTTTTAAAAATACAGACTATTCATTCATGTTGTATTTGCTCCCATTAAAAAAATGAACCTAGCCTTATAAGTCTTCCGCCATACGGCCGACACAGGTCGCATCTGTGCTTTTTGTACCATCTTATTAGATTTGTATTGTTGGGAAAAGGCAGTTGAATTTCCTTTCAGCGTCCGTGAGACAAGTTAGCGAAGCGTGTCAGGCTTTTCTCCACAAAAACTCCTGAATTTGTCTCCTTTTTCACTCCCATCAACCCCCCGTCCGTCTTTGTCTCCCACAGAGATTTGCGCGGCCGACTGCGGCGGCCACGGTGTCTGCGCGTCGGGCACCTGTCGCTGCGACGATGGCTGGACGGGCGCCGGGTGCGAGCAGAGGGCGTGTCACCCGCGTTGCAACGAGCACGGCACCTGCAAGGACGGCAAATGCGAATGCAGTCCCGGCTGGAACGGAGAACACTGCACCATCGGTAAGCCGCGTCTACGTTGCTATCGCGACCGGGCGTGACAGGGGAGGGGCCGTTCGGAGATGAAACGGGAAGGCGGGGGACGGGAGGGCCGTCGGGTGGGTGGAGAGGAAGCATGCTTAATTGAATTTGTGCAACTCACTAAAGCATGAACGGGTTTACTCAAGGATCCGAGGCTTGCCTTCATGCATTTTAATGTGGGAATGTGCTAAGGTGTCCTTTGAGTTGACTCATCCTCTCCCTCTGTGCTCCTCATTTCCGCCCGCTCGGCCGGTTCGGCCCGCTCTGTGTGTTTGCGCTTTTCTTTGCACTGCTTCTTAAGGTTTTGTGTAATAAGCCGCAGCTGTCTTGAAAACATCACATTTTTCCGACGTTTTGCCTTGGAACTACGTCACAATTGTTGCCTGTGTATGTGTGCACTCGTTTGAACAAACAGACAGACTAAATTTTAACACAAAATAGAATCCTTAGTCTCTACTTGGCTGCAGGGTACCGTTTTGAGGTGCCTGCATTGTTTCTTGAAAAAAAAGTACTTACAGTATTTTTTGGACTATACGTCGCACCTGAGTATAAGTCGCACCAGCCAAAAAAATGCACAATGAAAAGGAAAAAAAAAACTTATGTAAGTCGCACAGGAGTATAAGTCGCATTTTTGGGGGGAAATTTAATTGATAGAATCCAGCACCAAGAACAGACATGTCATCTTGAAAGGCAATTTAAAATACAGTAGAGAACAACAGGCTGAATTGGGGTACGGAATGCTAACATTACATGACGCTACAAGTTAGATCGGGCCTAAAAAAAATCCAGCCTGGCCCGCGGGTATTAAAGCCCGACGCGGACCGAGCCCGAACAATTAACTTGATTTGCTTGCCCAAAAAACCCCCCAAAATGTTATGTTTTATTTGTAGGCATGAGCACGAAAACCCCCCCCCGAAATGTTATGTTTTTTTACTCAGAAGAAGGAGGAAATATGGGGATGCGATGCGTGGTTGCATTTTGTGTCACGTTTGTGATGATGAAGTGCATATATGCATCATGATAACAAATTTAAGCCTGTCTTTTGCCTTCTCCCAGTTAAACAAGACTTCAAGATGGATATTCTATAAACATTTATATCTTTTATATTTGTGTGTCTGTTCTACCAGGCTGTGAAACAGTGGATTTGACATTTATTTTAATGTCCTCGAGTTGGCAAAAAAGTTTTCTCAATATTTAAATAGTCTACATATTGTCATGATCATTATAAATGCATTTACACAACGAAATAACGCTGGAAAAACGTGTTGAATATACACTCACCGGCCAATTTATTAGGTACACCTGTCCAACTGCTCGTTAACACTTAATTTCTAATCAGCCAATCACATGGCGGCAACTCAGTGCATTTAGGCATGTAGACATGGTTTAAGACAATCTCCTGCAGTTCAAACCGAGCATCAGTATGGGGAAGAAAGCTGATTTGAGTGACTTTGAACGTGGCATTGTTGGTGCCAGAAGGGCTGGTCTGAGTATTTCAGAAACTGCTGATCTAGTGGGGTTTTCACGCACAACCATCTCTAGGGTTTACAGAGAATGGTCCGAAAAAGAAAAGCGGCAGTTCTGTGGGCGGAAATGCCTTGTTGATGCCAGAGGTCAGAGGAGAATGGCCAGACTGGTTCGAGCTGATAGAAAGGCAACAGTGACTCAAATAACCACCTGTTACAACCAAGGTAGGCAGAAGAGCATCTCTGAACGCACAGTACGTCGAACTTTGAGGCAGATGGGCTGCAGCAGCAGAAGACCACGCCGGGTGCCACTCCTTTCAGCTAAGAACCGGAAACTGAGGCTACAATTTTCACAAGCTCATCGAAATTGGACAATAGAAGATTGGAAAAACGTTGCCTGGTCTGATGAGTCTCGATTTCTGTTGCGACGTTCGGATGGTAGAGTCAGAATTTGGCGTCAATGACATGAAACCATGGATCCATCCTGCCTTGTATCAACGGTTCAGGCTGGTGGGGGTGGTGTAATGGTGTGGGGAATATTTTCTTGGCACTCTTTGGGCCCCTTGGTACCAATTGAGCATCGTTGGAACGCCACAGCCTACCTGAGTATTGTTGCTGACCATGTCCATCCTTTATGACCACAATGTAACCAACTTCTGATAATGCGCCATGTCATAAAGCTGGAATCAACGAACATTCTCGAACATGACAATGAGCTCACTGTACTCAAATGGCCTCCACAGTCACCAGATCTCAATCCAATAGAGCATCTTTGGGATGTGGTGGAACGGGAGATTCGCATCATGGATGTGCAGCCGACAAATCTGCACCAACTGTGCGATGCCATCAATGTCAATATGGACCAAACTCTCTGAGGAATGCTTCCAGCACCTTGTTGAATCTATGCCACAAAGAATTGAGGAAGTTCTGAAGGCAAAAGGGGGTCCGACCCGTTACTAGCATGGTGTACCTAATAAATTGGCCGGTGAGTGTATTTCTCTAATGAGATCAAAGTGCCACATTCGTTCACATTTAGCGAAGCCGACACAGGTTTCCGTATAGCACCTTCAACAATCAATTTGAATCATTTCCATATCCCACTCTTACCGCAGTTGTTTGCTCTTCAATTCCCCTGTCTGTAGTTTGTTTTTCACTCCTATAGCTGCTAGCAGTGCAACGGTTTGCGGTCCAAAGCCAAACCGTACGGTTCGCCCTGTACGGTTCAATACGCCTTTATGAACCGTGCCTTTTTGGTTTTGCAATTGATTTATTCCGAACGCTTATGGCATGAATTGGTCGAGCTCTGTGTGCCTGTGTGTGACGTGAAGCACTGCTATGGAGAAATTCCCGCCCCGCAAGTAAATGTCTGATCGCTGTCAAGTACCTGTGTAATAGAAGCCGACTAACGCCCTCTCTCGCTTACGAGCGAAGTGAAAGTGAAACAAGAAAGAAAACAAAAAGCTATGGCCAGCGGAGGAGTGGAGAGATCGAATTTTGAGGAAGCACCGGCTTCTTTCAAATTTGCGGTGTGGCAACATTTCAGTTTCCCCGTGAACTACAGTGCGTAAGGAATGAAAATATTGAAAAATAATGAAAACAATTTGCAAGCATTGCTCAGCGCTTGTTCCCTATGCTAGTGGCAACACTTATCACATGACTCCGGCTTTCACCCACAGATATCACTTTCTCAGAGCAGGACAACCCCGAAGATGACACCAGTGAAAACACACGGCGGGCTTTGTTAATTTATTTGCAACTCTTGACCCGCATTACATTGTTCCCTCGCGGACATATTTCTCCAACAACGTAATCACCGAAATTTATGAAATGGCACGCAAAGCCATCGAAGATGATTTCGCTAAAGCACATAGTTTCGCCCTGACCACTGATAGTTGGACGTCCCGTGCTACAGAGTGCTACTACCTAACTGTGACAGTCCACTATAATTCATACCTGTCAAGCTGTACGGTCTCGGCGTAATTTGCACAAGTGAGCACTGATTTTTAAATGTGTACGCCGTACGTTAAGCTCAAAATCTGTACGTTTTTCGTGCATTCCGTTTTTTTTTCTCCGTTCGGATTTTGTCACCGTTTGGTCAACGAGACAATGTGTAATACGTTGGTTGAATTACGCGAGAAAAGTCAGAGACACGGAGAGGGAAGAGTGTTGTTACGCTGTAGCAAACACGATGCTAGGCTAGGTGGCTCCAATATTTCCTGACTGTAGCCGACAGCTTACTATCTACGCCTAGATAATTCATGCATATAGAACTACATGCAAAATGACAGACTCGGTAGCGTTAGTAAACAGCCGCCATTTTAGAGCAGTAAACTTCTCAGAAAGGCTCTGTTGTAGTGAACCTTCCTAGCGAACGTAAGTAACTTTTTATCTAAAATACTCCTAAATCGGCAAAATCTTGACTTGAGTCTATCTTTAAAGGATGAAACAGTAAAATTTTCACATGTCAAAACTAGACAGAAGTAGGGATGGGAATCGAAATCCGATTCCAATTTGGAACCGGTTCCTAGTGTTTCGAGGCCTCGACATCACAATGAAAAAGCCTTAATGATCCCTTTAACGAGTCCTGAAGACGCATATTGCGTCGTGACTGTCTTGTTGTCCAAACACATCAAACTAGCATGGCGCCAAGAACCACCCGCACCAAATTTTGTCTACACTTCACCAGGAAAGAGGGTGAAAATGAAAGGTTACGATGGTTTAGCACAAGCATTGCAGCCGTAAACATAACAATGACAGCACATAGGTTCAAACGCTCGAAAGTGTGTCTTCACTTCACGAGGAAAAAATACAACAAAACGACTTGCAATCATTGCAAGGTGGAGATAACTGCATAGGGAGGGAATAGACTGCACTGTCCTCACCGAAACAGCTATACAGCTAGCTAAACTCCGAAATTACGATACAGAAGACGTTGGTATAATTTGCTGACTTTATTCAACCATCACTTGAAGAGTGAAAATAAAAATAGAAATGAAACAAATCAATTTCGTCCCCAATAACAAACAGGTTTGCATCAACGTAAATCAGCAATGATTAGCTGCTAATTCAGTAATAACAAAAGTTTGAATGCGTTCGCTAGCATTAGCACATCGTTCAAACCACTACACAACTGGATTTAAGTGTCCGATCGCGAGTGGAAACACACAACAACAACACAAAAGATGATACATACAGGTGTTGCCTCTGTAGATATTTTACAAGCATTAACAAAGAACGTAGGGTTGTAGCAGTGCTTCCCTCTCTCACTAACTCGCTCACTCGCTTGGATGCGGCATTTCTTCCTCTTCGCGTGTAAGAGCGCTCTTCTTCACGTGAGCGCGTTCTTCTTCGTGTGAGGAAGCGCAAGGGCGCCCCCACTTGAGCGTGAAAGCACCATAAAAACTAAAAGGCATGCATTTCAATATACTGGTAAATAATACTTTAACAGGGGTTCCCAAACGACGGCCCGCGGGCCGAATACGGCCCACCCCGACATTTGGTCCGGCCCCCTGAACAATACCAGACAGCGTTTTAAATTTTATTATTTTTTTCTCAATAGTGTTATTTTCTGGCCTTTTTCTGTGAAGAACTCAGAGAGGGTTATTTGGTTATTATCTATTTGATTAATAGTGTTAGTATTATTAATCATTATTATATTATATTATTATTTTTATTTTATTTACTTTTGTTCCGTGAAATATCCAGAAAGGGTTATTTGATTGTGGCTTTCTGAAAAACAATATTTTTTTACATTTAGGCACTCCTGCAGTCGTCACACTTTTTCTGTTACAAACTGACCCCGGCCCCTCATCAGAGAAGGGAAAAGTTATGCGGCCCTCACTGGAAAAACTTTGGGGACCCCTGCAAGTTTAACACATATTGCTAACGGCAGACCAATGACCTATATGCCAATATATACCAATATTTTTTATTTCTATTAGAAAAATGTTTCAGTAAAATGTTACATTCTTGTGCATTTGCCACTTATTGCCACAGTTAATATTGAGGCTTTGGGCCTCTTTTGACCATGTTGAGAGTTTTTAAGGTTGTGACTTCTGATTAAACAAACTCAATGCCAATCAAAATGTTTGTTCTTCTTTTTCCCCAAATTAGAATCGATAAGAGAATCGATAAAGAATCGAATCGTTAAGCAATATCGATAATGGAATTGGAATCGTAAAAATCCTATCAATTCCCATCCCTAGACAGAAGGGAACTATTGCAAAAACGGGAGCAATTTTATCAACTTTAACGGTTGATTCACAACATTAAATGACCTCCAAACATAGCAAAGGTTACTATGTTTTTGTTTTTTGAAAAAATGAAAGGTAACACCAGTTAATTTGCCAAGTAACTTTTTTTTACTACTGTGTGTGTATTTCAGTAGTCAGTCACTACACTAGCCAAAGAGCTAAGAGGCATTTTAACAGGGAGGGTTTAATTAATCGGCGGAGTTGATTTCTACAAATTCTGTGTAGTTTGGTCGTTATTTTTTTTAGTTTCAGGGCTCTGGAATGGCTAAGCTAGCGCCAGTCCTGTGGCCTATACTACGAACCGAGTTCAACCTCCCCAGAAGTAATCCAGTTTACCATCGGGTAACCGGAGTTGACAAAACCTGGTTGTCTAGTTTGTGGTCAATCGGTGCTACGACGCTGATTATGAGGTTGATTAGTCGAACCTGTGTCAACCCAGTCAGAGTTACTGCGCGTTCACATAAAAGGGGGCGGTGACCAGAGTCAAACACTACTTGTGACGATGGCACGGGCACCTTACTTCACGGAGGAGGAATGCGCGATGATCATGCGGAATTATGAGGAATTAAAATCCACCCTCACCGCGAAATCCAACACCGCTTCGGCGAGTAGAGCGCAACGGGTCTGTTGACAGCGAATTTACAGATCGTGTGATTTGTGAATGCATCAATATGCCAGTTTACTTATGTCCATGAAAAGAAATAAAGCCTGCTGTCAGGACAATAAAATAAGATTTGGTACATTAACAGTAAGAAATAATTGTCACGCATCACCACACGAAACAGGATGATTGTATGTTTAGTCCCCTTGACTGTACGAATACGTATGTTCTTTTTTTTAGTTTGGGCCTAAAAAATCCAGCCCGACCCGACCCGAGTCCGATCAATAAACTTGATTTGCAGGCCCGAGGCCGACACCCCCCCTCCTCCCAAAAAATTATGTTATATTTGTGAGGACTCAGGAGAAGAAGGAAATGCGGGGATGCCATGCGTTGTTGCGTACATAAAAGCCCGTCTTTTGTAACGATTTTTCACAGTTAAACAAGACTGTAAGATGCATATTCAATAAACATTTATATATTTTATATTTGTGCGTCTGTCCTATCAGTGGATTTGACATTCAATTTAATCTCCTCGAGTTGGCAGAAAAAAACGCAAATTTTCTCAATGTTTAAATAGTCTACATATTTCTATGATTATTATAAATGCATCAATTTGAAGCGTTTCCATACCCCACTCCGAATTGCACGGCATACAGTGTTCTTACGCAGATATTCAGCATCACCGATGGAATACATATATTGTCCCTGGCGAAAGAGCACACGGACAGGCACACACAGTCTGCTTGGTTGTGATGGCCTGACTCGGCGGGTTACATTAGTGACATCTGCCTAGATCAGTTGGCACAGGTAAAGAATTCCCTTAGCTGAAAATCTCTATCTTTCATGGAGAACATCTTCCGGGTACGCCAGCGGATTCTGGCCATCCCGAAATACCCGTGCCCTCCGGAGAGAGCCCCTCACAATCCGCGCGCCAATGTCGTATGGGTCGTCCAAGTACGCTGTCATTGTCAGGAGAACACGTCCGCGGAGGAGTGCTGTTTAAATAGAGCGTGGTTAATTGGAATCCTGATGTTAAGCAAGATCTAACTCTGACACGACCAGGTTTGGCGTGTGGCGTGTGTTGCCATGGCAACACTTCTCGGTTCCAACATATCCACCTTTCGTAGTCTCGCATAGCCGCGAACTTACGTCGCACGTGATAAAGTTACTCTCGAAGTTACCCTGCTAAGCCAGAAAAACGGCTTCGTAGTATAGGCCACTGGTGTTGCTTTAAGTAAAATTGGTAACAATGATACGAATGATGATAACAAAAATACGATTAAAGAAGCTCGGTAGTCTCCACATGGATACGACACTACATTTTCCCGGGTGCCGGCAGAATCCCCCAACATGCTCAGTTAATCTAGAAAGTAACGATGAGGATACATGATGAGTAACCACCAAAATATACACTCCTTTGTCTGAACTTGGATGTGACATTCCCAATGTTCTAGTCCCCACAGTGTACTCTCTAATAAAAGTGGCGTCATCCCAACAGTCGCATGTCAAAAAGTAACCTACAGTATAGACGCAATGATGACTACAATATACAGTCCTTAGTCTCCACTTGGATGTAGTGCTCCATTTTCCTGGTGCCTGCTGTCTCCTTCCAAGTAAAATTGTTATTTTTACCATAAATAGTCACATGCAAAAAAACTAAGCTTGAGAACGATAAACTGATACGATATCCGGTTTTACAGGTGAGAGATACAGCTGTATCGATAGTAAACTTAACATTCGACAGTAATTAGCCATTAAATATTCAATGAACCGATAGTAGAGATAGAATTCGGCTATCGCGAGCACAAGAATCGGCTTCTAATGCCTAGTTCAATGCATTGCTTATATGATAATAATTTAGCTTTTACTTCACATGCTGTGCTTGTGTCATTCATCACACAGCGCACTTAGCTTGAGACCGCACGCATATAATATGGACAAGCACCACTCACAGTCGTGGTTGCCTCAACTTCCCATGCATTTCGGCAGTACCGCTACTAGTCGCCGTCATTACCCGATCGTCACGGGCGTGTCATAACAACACGAGAGCTAACAAAACCACTGTAGCGCACGCTCCGTAGCATTTTCTTCACAGCCCAAAACGAAACTAATAGTGGCAACGAAGCAACTTGCTAAAACAATGAACAGTTTGAGCACCGACGGCAGCGACGTGCAGCGATTGATTTTCAACGACAAAAGTCGGACTTTGAAGTGATGAAGGGAGCCAGATCTGTTCGCATGGGACAGAGCTGGTGTGAAGTGTGGAGGGGTACAGAGATCGTGAGTTTTTAACCCTGAAAAATAACCCACTACAATGGTGGAAAGGGCAGCGCGACCCTCTGGAGATTTTGTTTCCACAAAACCCAGTCTACTTAAACATGAACATGTGGATTAGTTGATCTTCCGCAAGAAAAATCTGCCCTTCAAAAAAGATATGGACAGTGATGAGGAATAAAAAATGTAGAAGGACAGGCATAAGTGAATGACTTTGCTGTGTATAAGGTCAAAGTAATGATTATTGACCTGTTTGTCTAAAATGCCATGTTTTTATTCCCCCAATTATACCAGTGGTAAAGCATAATTTATTATTTATTTATGATAACACTAGCAGGTTTATTTCTTTTTTTCTAGAGCTGCTGCATATAATTAATATTTTTTGTTTTAAGATGTTTACGTTGAAAGTTTGCACTTAAATTACTTACCTCTTTTGTTCAAAATACTAGGAAATACAGTAATTGAATTACTGCACTTTGTTGTTGTCTGTCACTGGAGTTTTATTTTATTATCAATCCCATCCAACAAAATGACGGTCATCTAGTAAACCTTATTTATTTTTTATTTTTTTTCATAAAAAATAAAACATAACATTGGTATTAAATTTTGTTTTTTAATTTTGCTATTAGAAATGGGGTCTTTTTTATATGTTTGAAATACTGTACGAACACACACAACAAATGTTTACTATCGTATCGTTTTCAATCTATATCGAACCATATCGTTCTTAAACTGTATCGAATCGTATCGAATCGCTCGGCCTTAAAAATGTATCGTTTTTTAATCGAATCGTAACCTGTGTATCTAGATACATATCGAATCGGCTTCATGCCAGAGATTCCCAACCCTAAAAAAAAAAACAAGTACCACCCAGAAATACACTCCATTATCTCCTCTTGTATGTAGTTCACCATTCTCCTGATGCCCACAGTGTTCTCCCGAGTAAAATTGTTATCTTCAATACGAACAATATACACTCCAGAGTCTCCACTTGCATGATAACACTACTGGCTTCCACTCCTCTCCCCACCCAGACAAAGACTCACTTACCTCGATTTTGACGTTCGCAGTGTCTCATGGGCCTGATTATATTTGCCGTTTTGTCTGAGTCACATTTTCACGCCTGACAGCAAAGGTCCTTTTGTTAAATATAATTTTAGTATTTGGGTTACGATGATGATGATGGATGTTGTGAGGATTGACAGCTCGTGAAGTGTGATTGGCGCTCAGCAGGACAGGTGCCTTTTTATTAAGTTAGCGCCCCGCTATTTAATGTCAAGCCTGTCACGCCCGCTCAACGTCAAGCACCGGGCCATCCGAAGGTCGCGCTGTCCAAGTCGCCGGTCCTCATACGGGGCTCCTCCAGGAAACTTTGGGGATCCACAAAATGATGCGCAATTAATCATTTTTCAAATTAGATAATCCTTGATGTGAATCCACAAGTTTATCATGGGATGTCTCACTTGTTTTTGTGATAAAGATACTTTCCTAAGTGTTTTGGAAGACATTCAGTGGCATATGTGCCCCCGCCGAGAGGGATCCGCTAACCTTTCGATCGCCTCAGTCAATTCTGCAGACTTGTTGCCGCTTTTCTCATTTCCTTGTTTGCTCTCGAACAACAACAACTCTTAGGAAGAAGCGTGCACTTTAGTTCAGGAAAACTAAACTAAAAAAAAACTAAAACTTTCAGACATTTAAGCATTATTTTTGTCTTGTTGAATGGTAGGTCAAATTGTCTTGTAAAAGCGGTAGTACGTAATTTTTTACATTAGGGGTCTTCGAGTTAGTGGGGGTTTAATTAGTCGGTGGAGTTGATTTCAACAAATTCCATGCAGTTTGCAAGTTATTTTTTAGTTTCAGGGCTCCGGAGTGGCTAAGCTAGCGCGAGTCAATGGGGTACACTTAGCATGCCAATAAAAAACGACACAGAGCTACAAACAGATCCAACATAGTCAAATTAATTCAAAACGCAGATCGTAATTCATTTCATTCTGCAGGACTATTTTTTTAAGATGCATAATACGACCAGAGCTGCAGCTATTGAATATTTTAGTAATCGAGTAATTGACTGAAAATTGTATCGATTAATCGAGTAATCGGATAAAACTTTTTTTTTTTTTCCAGGTATATAGCAATTATATAAATATACATGAGAAAAAAAGACATTTAATCCAATATTGAACTATTTTCAGTCAATCAGTATCTTTATTTTTGATGAACATTGTTGAAAACAGCTAACAATTGCATCTCAGATGTGAGTAGAAAAAAAATTCACTGCTTTCACTCAAAAAACTTCAAGATCTTATAAAAAAAACAACAACATATTTCTTACCTAAAAATGTAATTATGCTTGATAACACACATCACTTGAAAGTTACGTGTTTTTCCCCACGTGTTTCAATTGAATTTCCATTTGTGTCAAGCTATTTTTAAGTTCTAGTTAAGTTTTAAGTTAGTCTAAGCTGTAGGTACTGACAGGATTTTGAGTTTTTGCAGTGTTCAAAATAAATGTATGATACCTGGTGTATTGGAGCACATTAGGGACCAATGCTACTTTGTGTTTTATTCAGCAATGACTACTGAGCTAAAACTGACAGTTAGCTATATTATGTTTTAGTTTTACACCCTCATCACTCTACAGGGCTGTGTTTTTACAGATTAAATAAAGCCTGTATTTAGGACACGTTAGCCACGCATCGACAGTGGTCAGAATCAATAGAAACCTAGCCCTCCGAAGGGCTATCGTTACGTGAGCGAGTGACAGTAACGTTATATTTATTAGCGCTAAGAAGTCTACTGCTTAAAGATGGCGGCTGTTTACTAACGCTGCCCATTTCGCATCTAGTCCTAAATGCATGCGATATCTATGAGATGCATCGGACACTACCTGCTACCACACTAGCATCATGCGGGCATAGTTTTTAGCAACGTCGGCGTAGTTTGTAGCGGCTGTCGGCTGCAGTAAGTTTATTTTATTTATTTATTTTTTATTTTTTTTTTAATTGCTTCTTCCACAATGCACGTGACGTCAGCGCGTTGTCCTGCATTAAAAGTAGTCCGGGCAAAACGTGATGCTTAGAGCTGGCAAAATGAAACGATTCCTCGAGGTGAATAAAATTACTCGGATCAGTTTTTAAACTGGAGTTACTCGAGCTGCTTGAGTATTCGTTTCAGCTCTAAATACGACCACAATAGAGAGGAGTGCTTGGCCACTTGTGCTCACGCTGCATTTGATGAAAGGTCGGAAGTCAGACTTATCCCACTTGGAGGGTACCTGTTGCATCCTCGAAGTGTTCCAAGCGACTGTAAACAGCAAAGATAGCTGAACGTGCCGGTTTTTTTTTGTTTTGTTTTTTTCAATTTTGGGCATCAAAAAACCTTTTGACCGCAAACAAACCTGCCTTCTCGTAAAAGATCAAATAGTGGAGGGGTTCCAATGATATTTTTCCATATTGGAGTTTGGAAACTCTAACTTCCTGCCTTCCTCAAATGCAGCATCAGTCTGCTGAGTTAACTGACAGCCGGCAACATGGCGAAACGTGGGTAGTAGCGCGTTACATGTACTCCATTACATTTACTTGAGTAACTTTTTGAGAAAAATGTACTTCTAAGAGTAGTTTTACTAAGCCATACTTTTTACTTTGACTATATTATTATACCAATCAGGCGCAAGCTTTCATTCTATGATCACGCCAGCCTGTTCAATCACGTGGCGTCTTTAAAGCACTGTAAAAAATGAAGTATTTGCCCTCAACATGACTCTAAAGTGTGGATTTTATCCTCTCTCCCAGTCTTTATTTGGCACCGATAGGTCACAGAAAACCGGAGATATGATCTTTTTATTTTCATAACAAGAACTATTAAGGAACCATTTACTATTCAAACTTGGAACTTTTTTCTCCACTAGAGGGCACTCATGCTCTTTGGACGAATAATGCTTCATTTCTGTCAGTTTTTTCTCTTCCCGGAATTTAATTATTATTATTTTATTTTTTTTTCTTTGTCTTAAAGTGCCTGACAGCATAAAAATCTTAGATAGCATTATTATGTGAATTAAAATCATATTTTGAGACGATTTAACTACATACAACAATTTGGCAAAGCGCAGATGACGAGAAATTAGTCTTTTAATCTGTCGTTTGGCCCCGCCTGTTATTATAGCGCTCTAGCATCCCCAACTGGAGGATGACATCAGCAGGGTAGCAATCTCAGCTGATTTAGACTTCAGCCCATTGAGGGGGAAGATTCAGAACAAGAAAAATGCGACAGAGAGTAGCAAACTGTCATCATTGTTTCAATCTCTCTACTCCAATATTTTTACAGGATATTCTTTTTATGTAAATATTTTTCCCCAATTGCTAACTAAATGGTATGGTTATGACAAATAACAATCTTGTGCTAAACGGAATATGAAATATTAAAAATGCATTTATTCAGTCCGACAGGGCAAAATTACTGCATAATGGTCAAACTGCTGACTTCTTGCACCTCCCGAACGGTATTTTATGCCACCGGAGTTGGTCCAGCTTTTATCATATCCCTGCCCCGGCTTCGGAGACGGAGGAAAGAGCGTAAACAAATCAGGAGGCGAGTCAGCTAGCCGACATGCTAACCCTAACCGAGCAGCTTATCCAAGTCTTTTTCTCGCCTTTCGAAAACGAAAAATCACGCAAAACTACCCCGACTCATGTCGCACACGACGGCGGGGTTGATTGTCTTCACCGATCGGCCAGCCCCCGTGCAGCGAGCAAGTTACGTCTCGTCGTTCTGCTGCAACCTTCTCTGTGTTTTCACGAAGGCGAACAAAATAATCCATCGACTTGTTTTGAAGCGACGGGTGTTTCGTTCGGAAATGACTTTTAAGCTTGCTTGGCATCATGGCGCTTTTGGTAGCTGCTCGTGTCGCGTACAAGAACTGCTCGGATTTCTAGCCATCAGCAACATTGCTGTCCTCGACAGTGCCTTAGAATAAAACACGGCGAGGATTGATGGCCGTCACATATGGATAAAACCGAAAGGACATTTCCGTGTATATCGACACTTGACGATAGGGATGTCCCGATCAAGGTTTTTGCACTTCTGATCCGATACCGATATTGTTTGGCACTTCCGATCCGATACCGATACTGGCCGATACCGATACCGGCCTATCTGAGCATGTATTAAAGTTTAAAGTTATTCAGCCTCCTTACTTAGTTGTCAGACTAATTTTGAAAAGGGTTTTAGTACTCTTGATAACAACTAGCCAGCTGAATTTGGTGAGTTTGAATAACACACAACGGTTGGTAACAAAAAACTGACCTGTTTATTCAGTGACAAACACAAAACATTATAAATAACAAACAGAAATGGCATGGTCAGTCAGTAAAATGTGCAAATAATATTGTAAACTATCTTAAAAAAGCAAAACACAGAAACAACCTCAGTGGAAAATCCCACAAACCCCCCAAGCTATTAGATGCTTTTAATGTTTCGTGCATTAGTTACAATAATTGTATAAAAAGCCTCTCAGGTTTAAATAAACGACTATTTCAGTATCAAGTTAACATTTTAAAACAGTAAATAAAATACTCAAGTCCTCATTCTGTATCAGCAGCTTTAAACTACATTCAATTCATTTAATTTTGCGAATCAACTGTTAAAGTTGTTAAAATTGCTCCCGTTATTCCATAATTTCCCTTCTGTCTACTTTCGACATGTGAAAGTTTTAAAACTGTTTTGTAGATAGATTCAAGTCAAGATTTTGCCGATTTAGGAGTATTTTAGATGAAAAGCTAATTAGGTTCGCTTGGAAGGTTCACAACAGCCTACTAGGGAAGTCGTCTGCTTTAAGATGGCGGCTGTTTACTAACGCATCTAGTTTTCAATACTTCGATGCTGCTAACACAGTCGAGTCTGTCGTGTAGCATCTGGTTCTATATACATATGATATCTATTATCTACAGTAAAACTACGCTGACGTAGTTTGTATCGGCTGTCAGCAGCAGTCAGGTATTCTTGTGTTTTTTATCCAGCGGCATGAGTTGAGCTAAAGCCGTGAGTTGAGCATTGGCATTACCCGGGTCTATGACAAGCATGATGTTTACTCTCGGGACGCAATGTGGTCCGTTTCTCATTGCGACCCGAAGACCGCACTGTGTATTAGTTCCGCTTTACTTGACATATTTCAATAATCGGAATTTGGATGTTTGTGAATCGTTCTCGAATCTTCCACCGCCGAATTGCTCAAGGATGTAATGGCGGCTGAGCATGTTGTACCGTGGTTGAATGGTGCGTCTTTACTCACGAGAGGTAATGGCTCGTCATCCAGAATGAATTCTTCGGCAATGACTCTTGTTATTCCCTGGGCTTTGGGACTGTCAAGTGCCAGTTTGTCACGCATAGCAAAAGTTTCTGCCAGTGTTAGTTGCGTAGGACCTTTCTTTTTGTCTTCGGTTTTCTTAACATAGTCATTATATTG
Organism: Corythoichthys intestinalis; assembly: GCF_030265065.1. Classification (NCBI taxonomy): domain Eukaryota; kingdom Metazoa; phylum Chordata; class Actinopteri; order Syngnathiformes; family Syngnathidae; genus Corythoichthys; species Corythoichthys intestinalis. The sequence continues at coordinate 6,854,182 of NC_080400.1, forward strand.
TTTGTGGTGGTATTTTGCTCAATGCTTGATTAGGTTGGTTGTATTAAAACTTCTTACAGCTTTACCACCACGCTTGACTTTATTGTGGCATATGTTGCACTCTGCCTTTTCGTCTTTGTCGTCCTTTAAGGTAAAATGATCCCACACAGCTGACATTTTTACCGATAGTCTCTCGGTAAATCGGGAAGGGTAATGTAGTTTGTTGAAGGTGTGCCGTAAAATGCGGACCGGATTTTATGGAAACCGAAGCAAAAACTGGAATGGATTATGTCAATCGGTGCGCTGGAAAACCCGGACCGGATCTTCAAAAAAACTGGATCGGAAGTCTGGATCGGACTTTTTCCGTGTCGGCCGATCCGATACCGATGCGCATTTTTATACCCATAACGGCGTTCGATCCGATCCAAATATCGGATCGGAATATCTCTACTTGACGATTCTATCAAATGATGTACCTCAGACGTGCTGGGGTCCACATGGCCGCGGACAGCAAGGTGGCTGATGGCTAGAAATCTGAGCAGTTTTTGAATGCAACGCGAGCAATACCTCGCTCATCTGCACACGACCGCAACCTATTCCTTCCCTCCAACTGCAACTCCACCCGACGACGTTTAAAAGAAAAAAATTGCTATATTGGAACACACCGGTTGAAAAACACTAGGTTAAACATTGCATTTTGGGGGGTGTAAACATTCAGCCAATCACATTGAATAATTGAAGATACTTATCCAAGCTTTTCAGGTGAAATCTCTTTTTCAATAAAGCTGGAGAACCTCGTTTTTAGTGCATCCGAAACCAGATCTGTTAATGTGTAATTGGCGGTTCCTCCATTATTGACGAACCGTTTTGAACTCTCTCAAAGAAAATCCCTCCGTGGCATTCATTAAGAAGCCAAGGATCAGCATTTAAAATCAATTGTCACAATCAAGGCAGCTCGTTTTAAGCCCGCAATCTGCCGAAGCTCGTTTGAAGATGAAAACGTGGAAAAACAACCCGACCCGCTCGCGCGTCAATCGGACTTGAAAACGCTCCCTCGAGACGCCGCATCCATCGCCTGCATGGTTCGTTTTCATCCTGGCGTTGGCTCATGTTTGTCGTCTTGCTCGTGACGCATGCTTTGTTTTGTTTTTGTGGTTGCACTAACACTCTGCCTTGCTGTCTCTACCTTCCCTTATTCTATTGTCCTTGTCTTTTATCTCCCAAGCTCACTATCTGGATAGGGTAGTGAAAGGTACGGCATCCTCCTTTTTTGCTTTCCCACGTCGCCCCACTTACATTGTCGTGTGGAATTTGTCGCCTTGGCGCTGACAAACACCGCCATTAACCACATTTTTGCACCATTGTCAATTCGCCATTTCCACTCCGCACCCACGAGTTATGCAACCCTTTCGACAACTGGCTTTCTTCAGGGGAATGAAGAGAAAATAGCATCGGGTTTTGTTTTGCTCTGACCGCAGCGCATTATTTATTCTGCCTTTTATTGAAATTGATTTTTAAGGAGCCCTTCATCGTTTAGCGGAGGCCTTTTTAAATCAGCGATTGCCCAAGCTTCATTGATTTTCTTGGGAGGACAGACGACGTGCTTAAAAGCTTGCCTGTATTCGATTATCAAACATGCAGAACAATGGCACATATACACTCCCGGTAGGAAGTGCGCTGTCCAATCAATGCAGTTCAATATTAAACTTACATCTATGGTTATGGGAACGAAGCTAACATCGCTTACTTTTTAACAAATTGGCTGCCAGGCTATCATCATTTAAATTCTTATTTCATTTTGATGGAATCATTTTCTAAAGAAAAATCAAAAGTCCAACTTGAACAATATGGTACAGAAAATTTTTCTGTCACCGAGTCAAAATTTTTTCTAGATTTCACAGAGTCAAAAAAATTTCCAGGTTTCACAGCTTCGAAAATTTTTTCTGTCACCGAGTTAAATTTTTTCCAGGTTTCACAGTCAGAATTTTTTCTAGGTTTAACAGTTGAAATTTTTTTTGTCACCGAGTCAAAACATTTTTCTGTCACCGAGTCAAAAAATGTACTCGGTTTCACCGAGTCAAAAAAATTTCTAGGTTTGACCGTATCAAAATTTTTTTCTGTCACCGAGTTAAAAAATTGTCCACGTTTCACCGAATCAATTTTTTTTCTAGGTTTCACAGTTGAAAAATTTTCTGTCACTGAGTCGAAACATTTTTCAGTCATCGAGTCATAAAATTTTCTAGGTTTCACAGAGTCAAAATTTTTTCTAGGTTTCACCGTGTCGAAATTTTTTTCTGTCACCGAGTTAAAATTTTTTCCAGGTTTCACAGAGTCAAATTTTTTTCTCGGTTTCACAGTTGAACATTTTTCTGTCACCGTGTCAAAACATTTTTCTGTCACCGAGTCAAATTTTTTTCTAGGTTTCACCGAGTCAAAAAATTTTCTAGGTTTCACCGTGTCGAAATTTTTTTCTGTCACCGAGTTAAATTTTTTTCCAGGTTTCACCGGGTCAAAATTTTTTCTAGGTTTCACAGTTGAAAAATTTTCTGTCATTGAGTCGGAAAAATTTTCTGTCACCAAGTCAAAATTTTTTCTAGGTTTCACCGAGTTGAAAACATTTTCTGTCTCCGTGTCAAAATTTTTTCTGTTTCACCAAGTCAAATTTTTTCTGGGTTTCACCGAGTCAAATTTTTTTCTAGGTTTCACAGTTGAAAATGTTTTTGTCACAGAGTCAAAATTTTTTTTAGGTTTCACCGAGTCAAAAACTTTTCTAGGTTTCACAGAGTCGAAAATTTTTCTGTCATCCAGTCAAATTTTTTTCTAGGTTTCACAGTTGAAAATTTTTCTGTCACCGAGTCGAAAATTTTCTTTCACCGAGTCAAATTTTTTTCTAGGTTTCACAGTTGAAAATGTACGACGGAGGATTAGGGCCAAATCAAGGAGAGAAAAAAAAAAAAAAAGAAAAAGGACGACGAGATTAAAACCGTACTGGTACTACAAGACTAAACTCATTACATAGCGTAACCGCTACGCACATTACGTACATGTACCGTAGCTGAGCGCTACGACGAAGCATCAATACAAAGCAATCTATTGATTATAATTTTATGTAGATGAGCCAAAAGATAACGTGTTTCTTTATTTATGAAGCAAATTATAAAATATAGGCTCAGGAAAAGCACAATATCACCCGAATACGCTATGACGTCACTTACGGCGTACGTAACGTTATATTGACTTGGAACAACAGCGTGCATCTCGAGAGCGGTGGTGATTCTGTACTTCTGGATTGTTTCAAAAAGACGTTTTGGTGCATTGGCATCAAATTACAATCAATATAAAGAGTCATACACGTCGTGGCTCCCAGCCAAGGTAGGGTAACTTGTTATTTTAAGTACTTGATATAATATCCGTCGTAATCACACACAAAGCTTTCACTTCATTAAGTTTTCACCGTCAATTGCAGCCAATGAGAAAATACTGTGATAGGGCCAAATGTACGTTTTATTTATATTAAAAGGTAATACTCAAACGTACGTTTTGCTCGATGTATTTATATTAAAAGTAATAATGTATGTATCGTGAATCTTCACAATTCTTCTACATGGTGTGTCTGTATATCCATTTTTCATAGTTCTTCCCGAGCGCTTACATGTTTTGCATCAATCTTTCATTTTTGTCTTCCGAGTTCCCGATTTTCTTGTTTATTCAATTCCACCGATCCAAGATGGCAAAGAACTTGTTGGAAATTGTGACTTTCCTGAGACGTCGGAGTGTATCAGAGGAAACAATCAATTGGATTGAACAGCAAAAGGTATTTCTTACTTTTTTTTACCTTTTCATCAGTCAGTTCATGTCATTTGTAAATAACAATGTTTCAATATGCATTTGTTTCGACTATTTCTCCGTCTCTTGTTACTTTTCTCATCCGCCTCTCCTCATATGCACTTTCCTCTTACCATCCCCATCTTCTCACCTGCTTCTCTACTTCACTTCTCACACAGTATCTCGCAAAAGTGAGTGCACCCCTCGTATTTCTGCAGTATTTAATTGTCCTTTCACGGGACAACACTGAAGATATGGCTTTTTCAAAAGGTGAAAACGAGTTGGTGTACATCTAATAATACAGTGTAAATATATTCTCTCAAAATACAGCCATTAATGTTTAAACCACTGGCAACAAAAGTGAGTACACTCAAGTGAAAAATCCCCAAATCAGTACTCCTTTTTCCCTCCCCAGCGTAACGTGAATCATTAGTGTTACGTGATCTTAGGTGCAAATACTGTAGGGAGCAAGAGTGTTAAATGTGGTATTACTGCTCCTCTCTCATTCAACATTATTGGCTGTATTCAGAGACAGATCTGCAGTTTCGTGGGATACTGTACCTTCTCCTTTCCTACAAATCTCCTCCTCCTTTCTCCTCATTACCCCCTGAGCATTATAGTTACCTAGGAGTGATGTATACTAGGGCTGAACGATATTGGAAAAAACTGACATTTCGACTCTATAGGGGTTTACGATGTATGTTGTGATATTGAAACGAAAAGAATTTTCACCAAAGAACTTGCATAGCTCTATTTGGGAAGACTTTGGTTGACTCACCATGACAACACTGTATTCATATGATACCGTTAAATCCAGGCTAAGGTGGTTCATCTGTGAATGATGAAGATTGCTGCAAATAAAAGGAATCCAGGAGGACATGTCTCTGCACTATTGCTGCTTTTATGATGCAAAACAAAAATATACACGTCCAAAAAAATAATAATAATGAAATAAAACAATCACACGTCCTGCGATGGGACAATTGTGCTTGCGCACATTGCAATGGCGATGTTCAAACTATATATTGTGCAGGCCTAATGTATAGCCATTTTAACTAAAATTGAGAAATGAAAATCAGGAAATTTGGAACGTTCTGGAAATCAGTGGACTTAATAGTGTTATGAAATAGAGTTCTGGATGAAAGTTACATTGTCCTTTTTTTTCTTTATTATGATGATGTGTCTGTCTTATTTTCAGATTGACAGCGAGGTCATCCTACTGATGGAAGATGCTCAACTGGCGAATTATCTCCCATCATATGGAGACAGGATTGCTCTCTTTAACTTTTGCAATCACCAACCACAGTCATCAAAGCGAAAGCAGGGACTATTTGAAAAGCTAAGTGAGAAGCTCAAACTTAGAAAGGAAAACCATACAGAGAGTGAGGAAGCAATCACCTCCAATAAAACAAAAAGACCTAAACCAAAAACAAGAAAGCTTGAAATAGGGTGGATTCACACTGAAGGCCAACTGACCTAACAAATCAGAGCAAAACAAGGCGGAGGGACAAGAAAGATCTCAATTCGAAGTGAAGAAGGTTATAGTGAGATACTAAAACAAGGAAAAGTCACTTTTCTTTCGATACTTTTCTAGTCGATATTTTGACGACAGATGTTGCTGTCTGATTCCATTCAGTTTGAAATACTCAAACTGTTCTTTTCAAAATCACTCCATGAAGGGAATACTGTATTCACATAAAGATAATCAGAAACACAATTGTTCAATACCAACATTTACAGTTTTACTACGTTAAATGTACAGTAGTCTGCTACTGCACCATATTTACATAGATGAGTTTTACTGTTACACGTACAGTATATGTCACATTACGATGTTGTGTACGATGTTACAGTTAACCTTTAAAGAAGACCAGTATTACAATGCTACATGTAAACAGTATATGTAACTGTGTTACAAATCATTCTTATTATTTACAATTTACCATTATATACCATGTTATATGTATATTTATGTAACATTGGCTTGGTAATGTAACTGTTTAACAGTTAATTGTGCTATTTACAGATAATGTGAATCATTGCTTAAAATTTCACTGCTTCTTTCTTGGGGACCTTGGCTGAGTGAACATTTCAAAGGGTCGCTCGCATTTGTTTGTTTTTTTTCCACAAGTTCTATTTACTTTATTTGTTCAATAAAAGGTTGTAAATACATCTACATTTTACTGTGGTACATCCATAAAGCATAGAGGAATGCCATTTCCAATATTTCCACACTTTATGTATGTTTGACTATTTCATTCCTTAATCGTGAATAGAGTTCTACTGCAGCATATGCATCTGAAGGAGCATTCCAGCCATTTTCCTCCATAAGGAGACTGCAAAGCTCAAAAACCGTCTCATCGCAGGGATATGGCCCTTTCGGGGTGCAATACTCCTTGCAAACAGCTATTTCCTTAGCATGGACAGGCTGCAGTTTGTCGTCTGCTGCATACAGCCATGCCATGCTGAACATGAGGATGGGCCGTCCTCCAGGCGTCCCATGGGCAGATCTTGGTCGTATTTGGTGTGTGTTCCAGCTCCTTACCACTTCATCCTATTCATCCTGCATGACAATTAATAAATAATTGATAACCAATCAATAGAACCACTGTAAACTTTTTTAACTGTAGTTGTGAAAAAGTAGCCTTACGTCACATTTCGTTTTGGCAGATGTTTCAAAGTATTTTTATAAATGATATTGGATTATTCCCATCAATTCGCCTGCTATATATCTCTGTGTATGTTTATTATTCCTCCTCTTTATGTCTCACTCTCTGTCTGTCCCAATCTTTGTTGATATTATTACAGTACATGGGCAATAACTTCCTTTGTTAATTTAAATAGAATAGATTACAACTATAAACATGAACTATTCCTTTTTAACCTCTGTGATGGAGGTGCAACATGTCATTTCTCGTAGTGGAAGTAACAGTATGACTTTTATTCTCGAAGTAACAGTATGACTTTTATTCTCGAAGTAACAGTATGACTTTTATTCTCGAAGTAACAGTGTGACTTTTAATCTCATAGTAACAATTGGAGTTCTATTCTCGTACTAATAGGGTGACATTTTTCTCGTACTGTTACTTCAAGAATAAAAGTCATATTATTTCGTTGTCCTAATGCTACTTACCTTACGTCGCTTTTACACTGTTTTGTATTGAAAGCGTCTTGTGTTTTTGAATCGGATCTACAAATAAGGAAAAGGAAATCCTTCATATTTTGGCTCATCTACATCATTATTTACAGGCTATCAACACTTTGTCGTAGCTCCCTGTAAGTAGCATTAGCCCAACGAAATAATACGACTTTTATTCTTGAAGTAACAGTACAAGAAAAATGTCACCCTATTAGTACGAGAATAGAACTCCAATTGTTACTATGAGATTAAAAGTCACACTGTTACTTCGAGAATAAAAGTCATACTATTACTTCGAGAATAAAAGTCATACTGTTACTTCCACTACGAGAAATGACATGTTGCACCTCCATCACAGAGGTTAAAAAGGAATAGTTCATGTTTATAGTTGTAATCTATTCTATTTCAATAAACAAAGGAAGTTATTGCCCATGTACTGTAATAATATCAACAAAGATTGGGACAGACAGAGAGTGAGACATAAAGAGGAGGAATAATAAACATACACAGAGATATATAGCAGGCGAATTGATGGGAATAATCCAATATCATTTGTAAAAATACTTTGAAACATCTGCCAAAACGAAATGTGACGTAAGGCTTTTCACAACTACAGTTAAAAAACCACTATCTTTTTTTAAAGTTTACAGTGGTTCTATTGATTGGTTATCAATTGTTCATTAATTGTCATGCAGGATGAATAGGATGAAGTGGTAAGGAGCTGGAACACACACCAAATACGACCAAGATCTGCCCATGGGACGCCTGGAGGACGGCCCATCCTCATGTTCAGCATGGCACGGCTGTATGCAGCAGACGACAAACTGTAGCCTGTCCTTGCTAAGGAAATAGCTGTTTGCAAGGAGTATTGCACCCCGAAAGGGCCATATCCCTGCGATGAGACGGTTTTTGAGCTTTGCACTCTCCTTATGGAGGAAAATGGCTGGAATGCTCCATCAGATGCATATGCTGCAGTAGAACTCTATTCACGACTAAGGAATGAAATAGTCGAACATACATAAAGTGTGGAAATATTGGAAATGGCATTCCTCTATGCTTTATGGATGTTCCACAGTAAAATGTAGACGTATTCACAACCTTTTATTGAACATATAAAGTAAATGGAACTTGTGGAAAAAAACAAACAAATGCGAGCGACCCTTTGAAATGTTCACTCAGCCAAGGTCCCCAAGAAAGCAGCAGTGAAATTTAAAGCAATGATTCACATTATCTGTAAATAGCATAATTACCTGTTAAACAGTTACATTACCAAGCCACTGTTACATACAGTGGGGAGAACAAGTATTTGATACACTGCCAATGGGTTTTCCCATTGTCAGTGTATCAAATACTTGTTCTCCCCACTGTATATATATACACATATAACATTGTAAATAATGGTACATTGTAAATAATAAGAATGATTTGTAACAGTTACATATACTGTTTACATGTAGCATTGTAATACTGGTCTTCTTTAAAGATTCACTGTAACATCGTACACAACATCGTAATGTGATATATACTGTACGTGTAACAGTAAAACTGTCATCTCTGTAAATATGGTGCAGTAGCAGACTACTGTACATTTAACGTAGTAAAACTGTAAACGTTGGTATTGAACAATTGTGTTTCTGATTATCTTTATGTGAATACAGTATTCCCTTCATGGAGTGATTTTAAAAAGAACAGTTTGAGTATTTCAAACTGAATGGAATCAGACAGCAACATTCGTCGTCAAAATATCGACTAGAAAAGTATCGAAAGAAAAGTGACTTTTCCTTGTTTTAGTATCTCACTATAACCTTCTTCACTTCGAATTGAGATCTTTCTTGTCCCTCCGCCTTGTTTTGCTCTGATTTGTTTGGTCAGTTGGCCTTCAGTGTGAATCCACCCTATTTCAAGCTTTCTTGTTTTTGGTTTAGGTCTTTTTGTTTTATTGGAGGTGGTTGCTTCCTCACTCTCTGTATGGTTTTCCTTTCTAAGTTTGAGCTTCTCACTTAGCTTTTCAAACAGTCCCTGCTTTCGCTTTGATGACTGTGGTTGGTGATTGCAAAAGTTAAAGAGAGCAATCCTGTCTCCATATGATGGGAGATAATTCGCCAGTTGAGCATCTTCCATCAGTAGGATGACCTCGCTGTCAATCTGAAAATAAGACAGACACATCATCATAACAAAGAAAAAAAAGGACAACGTAACTTTCATCCAGAACTCCATTTCATAACACTATTAAGTCCACTGATATCCAGAACGTTCCAAATTTCCCGATTTTCATTTCTCAATTTTAGTTAAAATGGCTATACATTAGGCCTGCACAATATATCGTTTGAACATCGCCATTGCAATGTGCGCAAGCGCAATTGTCCCATCGCAGGACGTGTGATTGTTTTATTTCATTATTATTATTTTTTTAGCCATGTATATTTTTGTTTTGCATCATAAAAGCAGCAATAGTGCAGAGACATGTCCTCCTGGATTCCTTTTATTTGCAGCAATCTTCATCATTCACAGATGAACCACCTTAGCCTGGATTTAACGGTATCATATGAATACAGTGTTGTCATGGTGAGTCAACCAAAGTCTTCCCAAATAGAGCTATGCAAGTTCTTTGGTGAAAATTCTTTTCGTTTCAATATCACAACATACATCGTAAACCCCTATAGAGTCGAAATGTCAGTTTTTTCCAATATCGTTCAGCCCTAGTATACATCACTCCTAGGTAACAATAATGCTCAGGGGGTAATGAGGAGATTTGTAGGAAAAGAGAAGGTACAGTATCCCACGAAACTGAAGATCTGTCTCTGAATACAGCCATTAATGTTGAACCAGAGAGGAGCAGTAATACCACATTTAACACTATTGCTCCCTACAGTATTTTCACCTAAGATCACGTAACACTAATGATTCACGTTACGCTGGGGAGGGAAAAGGGCGTACTGATTTGGGGATTTTTCACTTAGGGTGTACTCACTTTTGTTGCCAGTGGTTTAAACATTAATGAATGTATTTTGAGAGAATACATTTACACTGTATTATTAGATGTACACCGACTCGTTTTCACCTTTTGAAAAAGCCATATCTTCAGTGTTGTCCCGTGAAAGGACAATTAAATACTGCAGAAATACGAGGGGTGCACTCACTTTTGCGAGATACTGTGTGAGAAGTGAAGTAGAGAAGCAGGTGAGAAGATGGGGATGGTAAGAGGAAAGTGCATAGGAGGAGAGGCGGATGAGAAAAGTAACAAGTGACGGAGAAATAGTCGAAACAAATGCATATTGAAACATTGTTATTTACAAATGACATGAACTGACTGATGAAAAGGTACAAAAAAAAGTAAGAAATACCTTTTGCTGTTCAATCCAATTGATTGTTTCCTCTGATACACTCCGACGTCTCAGGAAAGTCACAATTTCCAACAAGTTCTTTGCCATCTTGGATCGGTGGAATTGAATAAACAAGAAAATCGGGAACTCGGAAGACAAAAATGAGAAGATGCAAAACATGTAAGCGCTCGGGAAGAACTATGAAAAATGGATATACAGACACACCATGTAGAAGAATTGTGAAGATTCACGATACATAAATTATTACTTTTAATATAAATACATCGAGCAAAACGTACGTTTGACTATTACCTTTTAATATAAATAAAACGTACATTTGGCCCTATCACAGTGTTTTCTCACTGGCTGCAATTGACGGTGAAAACTTAATGAAGTGAAAGCTTTGTGTGTGATTACGACGGATATTACGTCAAGTACTTAAAATAACAAGTTACCCTACCTTGGCTGGGAGCCACGACGTGTATGACTCTTTATATTGATTGTAATTTGATGCCAATGCACCAAAACGTCTTTTTGAAACAATCCAGAAGTACAGAATCACCACCGCTCTCGAGATGCACGCTGTTGTTCCAAGTCAATATAACGTTACGTACGCCGTAAGTGACGTCATAGCGTATTCGGGTGATATTGTGCTTTTCCTGAGCCTATATTTTATAATTTGCTTCATAAATAAAGAAACACATTATCTTTTGGCTCATCTACATAAAATTATAATCAATAGATTGCTTTATATTGATGCTTCGTCGTAGCGCTCAGCTACGGTACATGTACGTAATGTGCGTAGCGGTTACGCTATGTAATGAGTTTAGTCTTGTAGTACCAGTACGGTTTTAATCTCGTCGTCCTTTTTCTTTTTTTTTTTTTCTCTCCTTGATTTGGCCCTAATCCTCCGTCGTAGTTTTTCTAGGTTTTACTGAGTGAAATGTGACCATATAGTGTATCTAATTGATTGTTCCTGGACTCGACTGGAATCATAGCATACTTTGTAATATTGGCAAATTATGGATTGTTATTAATGCTAGCTTTGGTGCCGTCTTTGGCTTTAACAACAGCTTTGTATCGTACCCGCCATTATTTCCATAAATATTCCCTTTCACATTCATCCCACCTGTCGCTTTTTTCTCTATCTCTCATCCTCCCCGAACAATTTCCCTCATTTGATGTAAGCTCCAAGAGGGAGCATCAACCCGACTCCCCGCACTAGATAAAATGGGTCAGCTCAGCAAGGCACCTCGCTGACAACAACGAGCGTGACAGACGTGCGCGTTTGATACCCCCGAGACGTCGCAATCGCCAGATAATCGGCAAACGAGGAGCCACGCAGGCTTTTATGCGGAGAGATTCTCCTGAATAAACACCAATGTGGTTAGCCGCCCGCTTTGCATCGCATTGAAACATCCCCCATATTTTCACATGCTGACTAAATGTCCTCACTGGTGTTTCTGTTGTGTTTGGCGCCTCTTAATGGTGGGCCGAACCCTTTTAACTTATTCACTAGCATTGATGGTGACAGATGTCCAACCAATTTTGACTGGGAGAGGCTAGCATCACGATTGAGCAAAATAACAAAATTAATATTTTCAGTTTAATGATATGTCCCAAAAAAATCAAGGTTTAGTTTTGAAAATTTCACAAGGTATTACCACTTACAAAAAACATCTATGAATGTTCAACATGAATAATTTAGTAATTTAACATGAAAAAAAGCAAAAACTTTACTTTACTTTTTAGGAAACAAATGTTGAAAAAAGGTGTGAGGTTCAACGTTTTTAGGCACTTTCACAATTTTAGGGGGTCTTAAAGGGAACCTCGGACCTAAAGACTTGTAAGCTCAAATAAGCTTGCCTAGTATACCAGACTCACGGCTGTTCCAGCGATTGAGTCTGGCGACCGTCCGGCGGATCAAATTCCCAGGGCGGAGTAGGCCAAAGCAAACAGACAGTGGAGTGGACCAATCAGCGACGGGCAGACGTCGCTGTTCACAATCTCAGTCAGTCACAATCCAAACTCCACTATGGCCAAGACCAAAGAGCTGTCGAAGGACACCAGAGACAAAATTGTTGACCTGCACCAGGCTGGGAAGATTGAATTTGCAATAAGTAAAACGCTTGGTGAAAAGAAATCAACTGTAGGGAGCAATTATTAGAAAATGGAAGACATACAAGACCACTCATAATCTCCCTCGATCTGGGGCTCCGTGCAAGATCTCCCCCCGTGGCGTCAAAATGATAACAAGAACGGTGAGCAAAAATCCCAGAACCACACGGCGGGACCTAGTGAATGACCTACAGAGAGCTGGGACTGCAGTAACAAAGGCTACTATCAGTTACACAATGTGCCATCAGGGACTCAAATCCTGCACTGTCAGACGTGTCCCCCTGCTGAAGAAAGTACACATCCAGGCCCGTCTGCGGTTCGCTAGAGAGTATTTGGATGATCCAGAAGAGGACTTGGAGAATGTGTTATGGTCAGATGAAACCAAAATAGAACTTTTGGGTAGAAACACAGGTTCTGGTGTTTGGAGGAGAAAGAATACTGAATTGCATCTGAAGAACACCATACCCACTGTGAAGCATGGGGGTGGAAACATCATTCTTTGGGGCTGTTTTTCTGCAAAGGGACCAGGACGACTGATCTGTGTAAAGGAAAGATTGAATGGGGCCATGTATCGAGAGATTTTGAGTGAAAATCAAGGCAAGGGCATTGAAGATGAGACGTGGCTGGGTCTTTCAGCATGACAATGATCCCAAACACACAGCCAGGGCAACAAAGGCGTGGCTTCGTAAGAAGCTTTTCAAGGTCCTGGAGTGGCCTAGCCAGTCTCCAGATCTCAACCCCATAGAAAATCTGTGGAGGGAGTTGAGAGTCCGTTTTGGCCAACGACAGTCCCAAAACACCACTGCTCTAGAGGAGATCTGCATAAAGGAATGGGCCAAAATACCAGCCACAGTGTGTGAAAAGCTTTTGAAGAGTTACAGAAAATGTTTGGCCTCCGTTATTGCCAACACTGGGTACATAACATTATTGTATTGTATAGTATTGAAATGAACTTTTGGTATTGACCAAATACTTATTTTCCACCATGATTTGCAAATAAATTCTTTAAAAATCAAACAATGTGATTTTCTGTTTTTTTTTTTCCACATTCTGTCTCTCATGGTTGAGGTTTACCCATGTTGACAATTACAGGCCTCTCTAATATTTTCAAGTGGGAGAACTTGCACAATTAGTGGTTGACTACTTATTTGCGCCACTGTATTTTGGCAAAAGAAAACAATTGTGGCTTATTAGAGCCTATAAGCCTTTAAGTCTGAGGTTCCATTTAATAAAGACAAGCATTTTTCTACGTTATTCTTGTTTAAAAAATAATTCACAGTAACGGCACGGTGCGACAGTAACATGTTTGGAACTTTTGTTTAAAAAAAAAACAAACAAAAAAACAACTTTTTTTTTCGGTATCGGATCAGGACTTGGTATCAGTAGATTCTCAAAATCAGGTGACTCGGGTGCAAAAACATTCATCCCTAATAAAAAATAATATTCTGTATATACCGTATCGGCCCGAATATAAGACGGCCCCCTCTTTTTCAAGACTCAGGTTTGAAAAGACTTTTTGAACACCTAATTAATTTTTATACAGAAAATAATTACAGTACATCCGAAACGAATGATTAAAACAATATATTTGAGAGAAAAAGCATGTTATTTGCCTCATTCAAATCTTAATATCTGAACGTTTAAATATGTAAACTAAAGTGGAATCACATTCGTAAATGAACGGCTTCTGATTTTGGAAATGTAAATAAACCAATATATTGTGATAAAACAACAAAATTGCAATAACTGCATTAACCATCAATGTCTTAACTGTAACTGTAGTCTTGAAACAAATCTGAATAAGGAAAAACATTGCAATAAAATAATGCAAACTGGTTAAACTTGAGAGTAGCTGAGATCTGTCATGACAGAACATCACTTCAATGATATCTGGCGCCATCTAGCGTCGTGATTGGGGAGAGTAGCTTAGAGCTGTCATCACAGAACATCGCTTCAATGATATCTGGCGTCATCTAGCGTCGTCAATGGGTATAATGTCTAGACCGCAAGTATAAAACGACCCGCTTTTTTTTCAATCTTATTTCAATGCAAAAAACACCGTTTTATATTCGGGCCAATATGGTATTTTAAAAACTATGTATTTTTTAAAGTTATTGGTTTAGTTTTTCGGGCCTCCGGTTCGTCATATTTGTTTTTTTCTTTCGGCCAAGAATTTTCATTTCAGTACTTTTTAACCCATTCGCTGCTCACTCTCCCACTTAAAATGGATTGGATATCTGATGCCGTCAATAGCAGCATATGCGTACTTTTACACACGAATACACATTTTACATGGATATCAATTTTGTAATTTAACTTGGGATTCAATCATTTAAATTAGAAATCGTTTTTCGTGTTGAATGAACTTTTGTTTCATTTACAATCTGCGTCACCGTCACAGGTGACTAATGACATAGCTTCACCACAATGCGTGTGCGTGTGTTTGCATGATAGTTAAGAGAGTGTGGGTGGAACAACCGGTGTCATTATGCAGCGTGAAGGCGGGTAATGACTCCAATATCGACTGCGAGGATGGGACGCATGCGAGTGGATGGCGAGGGGATATTAGTGGCTTCGCTGAAGGTGGATTGCATTGATCAACTTCAAGCAGAGGGTCATTACGTTTGCCCTCGCGGGCAAACGGCGTAGAACAATCACAGATGTGTGTGTTTTCGTGTATGTGTGTGAAGAACAGAAAAGTGTATAAATAAACATGAATACAATGGTTCTCAATCTGAGGTTACGGGGCGCCAGAGTGGTCCAATAGGATACTTAAATTGATGTTGAATAATAATTTGGAAGGGAGAATTTAGTCTGGGTTTTTTTTCTCTCAAGGTTTTTTTTAGTTTACTCTTTAAAAAATTGCCAAAAATGAAGAAAAAATTAATTTAAAAATTATGAGAAATTGATATAAAAATTCAAATATATTGAAAGGAGACATTTATTCCTCCTTTTCTAACTTTCTTCTTTTTTCTTGATATTTTATTTAAGTTTTGTATCAATCCTCTTATAATAAACCTACGTCTTCTTCCAGTGTTTTACATATACTTGTTAAATGTAATTTCAGGCCTCATGGGCTTAAGCTGGGAAGATTATGCCATATTTTTCTGTAATTTATATATATATTCTGTAAAATAAATTGTTGGAATGGAAAGATAAGACACAAGATGGATATATACAGTGGGGAGAACAAATATTTGATACACTGCCAATGGGTTTTCCCATTGGCAGTGTATCAAATACTTGTTCTCCCCACTGTACATTCAACATACGGTACATAAGGACTGTAGTGGGCATTTCACTCTACTGTCATTTAAATCTGTCTATGCTGTCCTCACTCGGAAGCGTCTACTTTTTCCAGAGCTAGACAGCTAGTGAACGACACCTTAATAATCAGACTTCTTCCTTTTTCATCTGATTTATTAATAAAATGGCCTCAAACCACTGTCCTCAAAGACCGTAGTGAAACTACAAAAAAAAGTACACAAGCATTGCATTAGCAACAACGTTAGCTTAGCACGCTGTACAGGTTCACTAAACATAAACAAAAAGCGTCTTATACAAAAAATAGAACATTTCGCTTACTAACATAATATGTACATTCTTTACAACAACCATACTTACGGACAAATCTTGTCCAAGGATCATATAAGCACAACATTACAACGTAGGCGTCAGCCCGAGACGTCGTGCAGCCATATTGAACTGGCAAGAAAAAAATAAACCATGTCGCAAAGCGACCACAAGAGTTCGCTGTTAGACAGCACAAAAAGCCTTGCTGTAAAACTTACCATAAGGCAGAATACTGTCTGAGCGGGACATGTGCGTTAATTGCGTCAAATATTTTAACGTGATTAATTAAAAAAATTAATTACAGCGCGTTAACGCGATAATTTTGACAGCCCTAAAAAATAGTCATCCAAAAATGTACTCAAGTATTAGTAAAAAAATATTTGATGTAAAGGATACTCAAGTAATGCGTAACATTGTGACTAACGGCTTACAATGTCTGATTAAAAAAAAAAAAAAGTATATTTATTTTCTCGGCTTTCTTTAAAATTTACCATTACAACGCCACTTTAATTAAACGAATACTCGAAGCAGCAAAATTTAATTCGAATCTTTTTTTTTCTAATCGAATACTCAAGTTATTTGATTCATCGTTGCAGCACTAATAGGCAGTGACTCAAACTCAACAGGAAACGACCTGTAAATGCCCTAAAATGAACAGCAAGTGACCTGTAAATGCCCGGAAAATCGGACCGAATGACTGTGAATGCTCTGGTTTTGAATGAACGACTGTTCCCAATCTAAATGGATTGGGCGTTAAGCACCGTCAATGGCTGCCTTAGGGGCAGTTTACATGACGACTCTGCGACACAAAGACGCAATGACTGAGTAGCGGACTCGCCTTGCGCGCATATAGTGTCGGCAAAGACGAAAAATTTTGAATCCTGCCTCCAAAGTGGAAGAATCCGAGTGCAGGGGATTGAAGGGGGCTTCCTCGGCATGCATATCAAAGGCTCCCACAGCGCAAGACCGCGCCGTTAACGTCAGCACTCGTACACGTCACGTTGGGCATGCGCAGCGGTGCTACTAAACATTAAAAACAGCAAATATGGTGGAATGTCGGCTTTAATTTACTGTTTAAATAATATTTTTAAATTAAATATGTTGAATGTTTCAATTTTCGTGTCTTTTTGAACAAAAGAAAAATGCCATTGTTTCGAGTGGGCGGGCATATTTTTTTCTGGGCTGAGGGAGCTTGGTGGGGTCAAAGTGCAGCATTCGCTGTCGCCCTGTAAATCTGCACTGCCCCCTAGGGCCTGGCATGAATACTACATCGTTTTCATGCGGAATCGCGACATTGTTCGAATGGAGACGCAAATGCAAATTTGCAATTTTTCGTATTCTCAGAGAGTCACCTTGTAAACGGCCCCTTAGAGTTAACTGAGACATTATTATAGTGTAAGATTTTGGTAGCAACTTGATGGTTCCTTTTTTGTTTTTTTAAACAGTGAAACCTTTTTAAAACGATGTTTCGATTCTTGACGGGAGCATATCGTTAACCTTTTGGAATATAAAGTATACGATATATCACCATTTTGATATTTTGTCACATTCCTAGTTACTACCCACCTCTGATTTTGGCTGGGAGGGGCAAATGCGAACTCCCAGTCACAAAGATTGGACGTCTAGCGCCATCAAGGCAGCCAATGACGTCAATGAGTGCCTAGTTATGGCTTTAAAGATAAAAAAAATAAATAAATAAATCATAATTCATGCATGTAAAGGTTAATTAAACTGTGTACACAAGAAATTACCATTAGTAAATTTGTGAATAGTGAATACAAGCTTGATGGCTGTACTTTATCAGAGATGTCTTTCATATCCTCATCTACATTTCTTCCACCGAACAGAGGGTTGTCCTGGCCTGTGCAACGGTAACGGCAGATGTACCCTGGGTTCCGGCGGCTGGTACTGCGTTTGCCAGCTGGGCTGGAGGGGCAGCGGTTGCGACACCTCCATGGAGACGGCGTGCGGCGACGTCAAGGACAACGATGGAGGTAAGACCGTTACCGTGCAAACGTTTATACAGTCCCCCAAGTCACGGCTAGTGGACTCCCGGGAAGAGAATTGCACCTTTAAGCAGCCCAGAGCGCTGCAGAGTACACAAAGGAGGAAGTCACGTCTCGGTCCAGGAGGGCGAGGACGTGCCTTCCTCCGCTGTGCAACTCATTGCGAAATCAAGCTCTTTGTAAGCATCCTTTTATTCATGTGAGACTGATAGACAGCAGCCTTTAAAGATTTTTTTTTTTTTAATCAATCCTCATCAAAAATGATAAAATGGAAGTGTTTAGCTTCAAACAATGAGTTACACGTGCCTGTGACAGTATTAAAAATATCATAAATAGCATTATTATGTGAATTAGAATCATATTTTGAGACAATTCGACTTCAAACAACAATTTGGCGAAGCGCAGATGACAAGGAATTACTCTTTTAATCTGCCGTTTAGCCCTGCCTGTCATTATAGCGCTCTAGCGTCCTCAGCTCGATGGTGACGTCGGCAGGGTCACTATTTCATCTGATTTAGAATTCAGCCCATTGAGGAGGAATTATTCAGAACGAGGAAAATGCGACGAAGAGAGCAGCAAAATGTCATTGTTTTAATTAGGGCTGTCAAAATTATCACGTTAACTGGCGGTAATCAATTTTTATAATTAATCACGTTAAAATATTTGACTCATTTAGCGCACATGCCCCGCTCAAACACATTAAAATGACAGCGGAGTGTAATGTCCGCTTGTTACTTGTTTTTTGGTGTTTGGCGCCCTCTGCTGGTGCTTGGCTCCAACTGATTTTATGGCTTTCAGCACCATGAGTGAGCATGGTGTAATTATTGACATCAACAATGGCGAGCTATAAGTTTATTTTTTGATTGAAAATTTTACAAATTTTAATAAAACGAAAACATTAAGAGAGGTTTTAATATAAAATTTCTATAACTTGTACTAACATTTATCTTTTAAGAACTACAAGTCTTTCTATCCATGGATGGCGTCACGGGAATGTTAATAATGTTAATGCCATCTTGTTGATTTATTGTTATAATAAACTAATACAGTACTTATGTACCGTATGTTGAATGTATATCTCCGTCTTGTGTCTTATCTTTCCATTCCAATAATAATTTACAGACAAATATGGCATATTTTATAGATGGTTTGAATTGCGATTAATTACGATTAATTATTTTTTAAGCTGTAATTAACTCGATTAAAAATTGTAATCGTTTGACAGCCCGTTTTAATCTCTCTACTCCAAAATTTTTACAGGATATTCTTTTTATCGAAGTATTTTTTTCCCCAATTGCTAAATAAATGGTATGGTCATGACAAATAAGTCTTGTGCTAGATGGAATATGAAATATTCAAAAGGCATTTATTCAGTACGAGATGGCGAAATTACCCCATAATGGTCAAAACTGTCGACTTCCTGCACCTCCCGAACGATATTTTATGCCACCGGAGTTAGTCCGTTTTTTTGTCATTTCCCTCACCCGGCTTCAAGTCTTTTTCTCACCTTTCGAAGCAAAAAATCACACAAAACTACCCCGAGTCATATCACCCGGCCGCGGGGTTGTCGATTGTCTTCACTGCTTGCCAACCCCCCACCCCGGGTGCGAGCAAGTTACAGCTTGTCATTCCTCTGCTGCGGGCAGGAGAGCTCGTTGCCGGGGAAGCAGCTTGAGAATGACCGCCGGAAAACCGGCTGACGTCGGAGGAGGGTGTAGCTGCCTGAGCCCAACCCGAGGATAGTGGTCTATTGCCGGGCACACAAAAAAGGGCAGAGGGAGCTGGAAGTCTGGAAGATATGGAGAACCGCACGAGCATAAGCCGAGTATAGCGATCTCCTGGCGGGCACGCCATGAGGACCAAGGGGGGGTGCGTTAAGCCGCCGGTCTTCGGCCGAGTGGCATTCTTGGTGGACAAGGAGCATTGTCAGCCACAAAATGCAAGCCACCTCTGTATTAAAACGTGTGACATGATCCCATTATTTGACATAATACAAAACGCGGTATTTATTCACTTCCTCGTAAGTCCAATGGTCCCACAGTTGTCTGATTTTTTTGGGCCAATCTCGGGGTGAACAAGAACTTTTTGAAACCGAAAAAGGCTCACACGCCTCTCCCTGGTGCGGCAACAAAACCCTGCAGCACATTTGGCTGGTGTGATGTAAAAAATAAACAAATTAATCCACAAAATCGGCTGAATCCGCAGTCTTTCTGTATTCTGTAAAGCAATGCTGTATTGTGAGATGCTGCCCCGGTCGACGTCACATTCGCATTCCTCCTCAATCCAGGTAGTCACTCATTTTCATGGCGCGGGATTAAAAAAATTTAAGAAATATAACAAATTTTAAACATATATTTTTTGCAGTGTAAATAAAACAATGTCACTATGGAATTCATTTCCTACAACATCCATACTTTTGCACACATATTTTTTTTCCTTACAAGAATTTAAATTTTTTTTAAGTATCATTTGAAAATTGTCTCGTCAACTTTATTTTTTGTAATCTTTTACAAATTTCCAACTTCTGGATTAAAAGTTATTTTTAATGAATACTGTATTTCCATCAACTATTCTACTGAATTTTAACTCATTGTCTGCAGAATGGTCATTGCCAATCCTTCCAGTTAAAATGGATTGGACATCTATCACTGGCAGACAATGAGTTAATCTCAATTAGTACTCACAATTTATCATTAAATTCACGCAATTAATCACTTGTTTCATGTTTTACTTGTGGTTATTTTATGATTTTTATTACTATATAGTAGAGGTCGACCGACATATTGGCCGGCCGATATATCGGGCCGATATACGGACTTTCGGACCCCTGAAGGACCCCGCAGCTGTTTGAAATCAGGCTGCTCCAGGGAAGCTTTAGGCTTACTTTTTATATAAATATTATAAGATTTTTTTCTATCTTGCGTGAGAGAATATGCAATGTCAGTTTAGCCTTTTCAGGTGTTTCCTGAGTGATCCTTGCACTCTAAATGTAACTCCTAGCATTAGCGTAGCATTCATGTTAGCGTTAGCTTTAACATGGTGAGGGTCTTCTTAAACTCTCACTCAATTTAAATAAATGTTCAGAAATGTTTTGTAAATTATAATAGCAAAACCAAAAAATAAGCACTACATTCTTAAAAAATATTCATCGTTTAGACTAATCGACTAATCGTTAAGCTATTCGATAGCTTAGTCGGGAGAAAATAATTGTTTAAGACAGCCCTAGTAAGTGCACACCCACAGTTGGCATTCTTGTCACTATGGTGTAGGACTTTTTTACACCAAGCAATTTTTTGATAGAATATAATAGAATATAATAGCCCTTTATTGTCATTATACAGTTGTACAATGAAATTGTGGAGCATTTCCCTTTACAATGCACGATAAGTTAAAATCTCAAAAGTGACTTGCGAGTATAAAAGTATAAAATCTAAGTAAATATAAATATAAAATGTGTATGAGATCTATGTCCTATGTTCAGGCAGTGCAAATAATCAAAGTGAAGTAGCAGCAGTTTGACAGAGAATATTGCACGTTAATATTGCACATAGAATATGTGTGAATAGAAGTGAAGTAGCAGCAGTTAAATTGCCTTCCATAATCTAAGTGTAAAGGTGCAACAATCGATTAATCTACAACGAATCAGTTAGCAAATTATTCGACAACTATTTTGATAACCGATTAATCGTTTAGGACGTTCTTCACTTTACACTTGTCTAAATTCTTGAAATCATGACATATACCGTAATTTGCGCACTACAAGGCACACCTGATTATAAGCCGCCACCCACCAAATGTGACAGGAAAACGGCATTTGTTCACAGATAAGCCGCACTGGACTATAAGCCGCAGCTGTCCTCACTGTATTATGGGATATTTACACCAAAAGATAATAACTGGTAACACTTCATTAGATAGCGGCATCATACGACGGTCAGAAGACCAAATGAACCACCATGAAGCTTTGAACCAATTGGCTGCAAAGCTTCATTTGGCCATCATTGCTCCCTTGGGGGAGACAGTCAATCTTTTATGTCACCAGCTGTCAACACTGTTGTTGTCCAACATGCCTCCTAGCATGCATTGCAGCGCAACAGATGTAAATACCAATCAAAATACGTTCTTAAATGTTCTGTACTTATTACTTTTCATTTACTGTTCCTGTTGTTTAATTAATTGCTAGTTATGGTATTTGGTAACATTTTATTTGACATTGGCGCCATAAGACTGTCATTAGACAATTAGACATAATTATGACATGACACTGTCATGAGCATTAAGAAATGCTTATAACAGTTATCATTTAGTTTAATTCGGCAAATTATCTCACTTTGAATGGATGTAAAAGACCCAAGCTGAACATAAATGGAGTTGGTAACATAATTTGCTGAATGACACTTAATGACATCTGTCATAAGCATTCAGTAATGGCCATGATAGTCTCATGTCCTAACTATGACGGTCTTATGACAGTCTTATGACGCCGCTGTCAAATAAAGTGTTACCAAATACCATAAAAAGCAATTAATGAAACTGGAACAGTAAATGAATAAATAGTTAGCACAGAACATGAATTTTGATTGCTACTTACATCTGTAGTGCTGCAATGCATGCTAGGAGGCATGTGTTGCCAATTAACCAAAATAAATCAACAAAAAGCCGCACTGGACTATAAGCCGCAGGATTCAAAATAAACTAAAAAAAGTAGCGGCTTATAGTCCGGAAATTACGGTATATAACTCTCAATTGTAAATATTATCAGATTTCTTCATTATATTTTTGTTAAGTCAAAGTAGGACATGAGCAAAAATCTGCTTTTACTTTGAAAAACAACAATTAACATTTTTGCCAATTTTCGGACATCTTACTGTCTAAACTAGCTTCTTAAATAGGCTGCAACAACTAATTAATTAATAAATTAGTTGCCAACTTAAGGAAATTGTCATCCATTTTGTCTTCATTGCTTCTTACAACATGCCGAAAACAACTCAAGGGTAAATATCGGCTTTGGATATTGGCTTTTGATATTGGCAATCGGCAAAAGAAAAATTTTAAGATGGTGATATCAGCATGGGCCTTTGAAAATCCCATATCGGTCGGCCTCTACTACTAATATATTGTAGTTTTACTACTTAAGTAGCATACTTATTTCCGTGACCTCCTCAGACGGCCTCATGGATTGCATGGATCCGGACTGCTGTCTCCAGTCAAGTTGTCACAGTACCTCGCTGTGCGTGGGCTCACCGGACCCCCTGGACATCATCCAGGAGACGCAGCTGTCGGCGGGTGAGCGGGGCAAGTCGCAGAGCTTCTACGATCGCGTTCGCTTCCTGGTGGGCCGCGAGAGCACCCACGTGGTGCGTGGCCCCAGCCCCTTCGACGCCAAGTGAGTCCCTGCTGATTCTTCTGATCTGTGTTATCTTAGAATTGAAATAATTTGGATAGCCTATGCAGGTTTGAATCAAGTGTAGCCTTAAAGTCCTTCTAAATCGAAAGCCAAGACCAAGAAATATGACGACGCATAGGCTATGTAGCATTTGACTTCACTTTAACTATGGAGGGAGACGAGGGAAGAATGCTGTGTTAAACAAAAAAATGCTGTCAATGAAGGCGTTTCTTACATACATTCAAGGGCAGATATCCCAGGAAGGACATGTCTGCCTTCTCAACTATGGGCTGATACACACACTCATGAACACAGTCATGCAAGTTGTAAAACATCCCATGATCTGAAAATTGAAGGTTCAGACTATCTGCATCATTTCTCCTGCATCGTTCAAAGGTCTACACTCCATTACTGAGTACTGTTAAGCTAAGCTATAAGCTAATAATAGCTAAGCATAAGGTGACAGTCAGGGACAGAGAGGAGAGAAGAGAAGAGTTGTCTGCAGGGGCGGACTGGGACTAAAAAGCAGCCCTGGACTTTGACTCAGCCCAGCCCATAAGAATCGCTATACGAAGGGAAACACAGACCCCATAGGGGGGTCCGGGAACATGCCCCTCCCGGGAGAATTTTTTTTTTTTTTTTACATTTTATTGTAAAATGCACCAATTTCGTGCACTTTGAGAGAAAAATGAAGAAAATGTGTCTAGACTGTGACTGTCTGACTACGGGCGCTCAAAGTACTGCAAGGCTGAACTGGAGTTGGATTCATTTTCTGTACTAGCTCTATGATCAACCTGAATAAACAAATGAAAGAATTTATTTTTCAAAGCAAGTTTTACGTATCCAATTGATTATAATATATCTCTATAGATCTCTGTCTATAAAATGACTTCATTGTTTATGCCATAATTCAGTGGTCTCCAAACTATTCCACATAGGGCTGCGGCGGGTGCAGGATTTCATTCCAACAAAACAAGACAAAACCTCTGCACCAATCTGGTGTCTTACAAGTGTAATCAGTTGATTGCAGTCAGGTGCTGCTTGTTTTAGCAGAAACTTCATTGGTTAAACTGTCGGTACTCGATCGGTTAAAACAAAAACCAGGCCCCACAGCGGCCCTTGAGGACCGGTTTGGAGACCCCTGCCATAATTAATCTTGCCATACAAATAATAAATTTCAATGAAAATACAATACACATTTCAAGACAAATCCTGTATACATAAACTTCATTGGAAAGTATTAACCAGAAAACAAAACGATATATAAATGATTAATAATGTATATAACATCAATTTAACTACCTAAACTTTAAAGTAAAACCATTCATTTTATTAATATTTTGTTATATTTCTTCTGAATTAATATTGCTATGCTGCGTGTGCATACATTGTTTTACGGCTAAAATATTTTTTCTTAGGAGAGGGATAGTAGGACTAGCATACTGTAACTTGACACGATTGCAAACGGGTACATCGACTAGCTGGCACGAACCCTTTAATTGTCATTTATTTGATTTAAAATGTAGCTACCTGATGGATAACAATTGCCAGTTTACAGAGCAAGTAACCCTCTTCATCCCAATTTACTTGCCCTGCGCTTGTCTGGGGAACTTCCAACAGTTTATCGTTGCCCCCTCCCTCTTCTTTTCTCTCTCCCAGCACCGTCTGCACGTCAGAGCGGCTGCAGCTCCCTCTCACCATCGCCGGGAGCTGAGCTGTTGTTACCCGACGTGGCCGTTGCAGCCAGACTGCTGCTTGCGAAAATATTTGTCGATTTATGACATTTTAATGCTTCACTCTCCAGTTTCTTTAATTTTTTCTCTCTAACCTTCTCTGCGCCACCCTGCTCTTTTCAGTTTTTTTGCCACCACCATCCATATTGTGCATTAACACTCGTCGCTATTTTGCTTCCACAAGGAAGGAACCAATGAAGGCTACTCTGTGCTTTCGTCGTTCCTAGTCTATCAGATTGGCGGTGAAAAACCAGGCGCATTGCTGCCACCTGTCGGATTGGATGCGAACTGTAGATAATCAGAGGATAGGGGGGATAAAAACATTGATGCATAATGAATGGCGGCCGCCGGCCGTCCAGGGCACCGGCCGTTCTGTGATCCTCCAGAACCCACAGATTACCAGTCCGCCCCTGGTTGTCTGTAATTATTTATTTTTGTCACTAAACAGCTAACCGTCTGGATCTTGAGATCGGAAGAAGTAGTTCGGATTTTAATGATATTTTAGACTGATTTCCAGGAAGTATGTATTTATTATATTGTACACAGGTAGTCCCCAGGTTACATTTGACCCGACTATTTCGACTTTACGGCGCCTGCATCTTGTTTTTTTTTTGTTTGTTTTTTAAATGTTGACTTTTGTGTTGTGATGCATGCTTTTATGTACATGGGTGGGCGCATGTGTACATGCGCCCACCCACCCTACACATGCACACACAGAGCAGTCGAGTGACAGAGCTGACAGCCTGCGCGCACATTTGTTGTATGTGAAGCATCCAGAGGCGACGGTATATAATCCCTTTTGACACTGGTTATTATGCATTTTCAATTGTGGTCGAATACTTGGGACGAGTTTATGTGATTGTTTTTGATTATGTGCGGACGCTAACTGATACATGCTAATCGTTTGTTATTGCTGTATATGCAGCTACTTGTAAATAGAAATTTGAATTGCCGTTATTGAAGATGAGACTGATTTAATTTCATTTTATCTTAGTTTTATTCAGCAAGTATTGATGTCATGAACAGCTGTATAAAGTCGGCAAACCCCACGTTCGTTTGACATCGTCATTTCAGAGCTTAAGTAACCGTCTAGCTAGGACTTGGCTCAAACGTCTTGGCGAGGAGAGGCCTGTAATTGTCAACATGGATAAAACTCAACCATGAGAGACAGAATGCGGTAAAAAAAAAAAAGGAAAATCACATTGTTTGATTTTTAAAGAATTTATTTCCAAATTAGAGTGGAAAATAAGTATTTGGTCACCTACAAACAAGCAAGATTTCTGGCTGTCAAAGAGGTCTAACTTCTTCTAACGAGGTCTAACAAGGCTCCACTCGTTACCTGTATTAATGGCACCTGTTTTAACTCATTATCGGTATAAAAGACACCTGTCCACAAACTCAGTCAGTCACACTCCAAATTCCACTATGGCCAAGACCAAAGAGCTGTCGAAGGACACCAGAGACACAATTGTAGACCTGCACCAGGCTGGGAAGACTGAATCTGCAATAGGTAAAACGCTTGGTGTAAAGAAATCAACTGTGGGAGCAATTATTAGAAAATGGAAGACATACAAGACCACTGATAATCTCCCTCGATCTGGGGCTCCATGCAAATCTCACCCCATGGCATCAAAAAGATAACCCGCCGGACGGTCGCCAGACTCAATCGCTGGAACATCGGTGAGTCTAGTATACCAGGCAACTTCCTAGTGGCTGTGTGACAGAAAATAATGTAAAAGCACTGCCTTAAGTGTGTGATCTTTAGGACAGAAGAGCAAACACACTACTTGTATTCATCTAAAAGCAATTACATACAATAAACAAGCCCTCCAATATGTTCCAATAGGACGATAATGAATTGTTTTAAGTGTAAAAGCGTGGGGCCGCAAAGACTAAATGCTGTGAAATAAGATTAGCAAGGAGCCCGCTTGTTGCTCGTTATTGCGTTCCGTGAGTTATTCGGCACTTTATTGCCGTAGACAACTGCGCTATAAATAACACGAGCAAAAGCAAGTGTCAGAGGGTGTTTTTTTGGGCGAGGAGGAAGGCAGCTGGATGGAGTAATGGAGGGTGAAATGGACAGCCGGCGGTGGTTGCGCGCCGCTTGACGGATGACGGACGGATGATGATGGACAAACACGGAGGGAAAAAAGCCTTCAAGCCAAGTGAACGGCATCTCGTATTCATGTATTGTGATTACTTCTAGCGTAATCCATCTGAGGCCCGCTCCCAGAGGCGGCGTGTTGAGATTCGACGGGAAAGGCTGTCAGTCTCACAAGAACCCCCCCCGCCCCCCCACTCGCTTTTGTTTCCTAGGCGCTTCATCTTTAATCGCTCGCGCGACTCTCGTCACCTTATTTGCATGCGACTTTGGAACCCGCCTGTTTTTTTTGTTTGTTTTTGTTTTCACTTGCGACAAATAAGCATCAAAACTGAAAAAAAACTTGACAATATCACGTTTTTTGCTTTCGCGATTATCATATTTTTTTTATCATGTCGGGAAAATAAAAACTGTTGCGTGTTATAATTTCTTCACGGTGAAGGTTATGGCTTCAGTCGTCACTATTCTTAGCCAGACTGTGTTTTGGCATGAAAAGAATCGCATACTATAAGTGTCCTAGTTCAAGCACCATCATTTTTCCAAACACAGGAGTAACACATTTTGCTATTTGATTTTCAAATATGGTTTTTAATGGCTTAAAAAAAATATTATTTGCATTAACACCTTTGCATTGGCTTCAATAGACAGTGATAGATGTTTACCGTCGTTATTAGCACTGAAAGATGAACATTCACAGCCGGTCTTCACAGTTTAAATGAGTTAGACAGCTATCGTTGTCAATGGCAGGCATCCATCCATCTACTGCTTAACCTGGGGTCGGGTCACGGGGGCAGCAGCTTTAGCAGGGAAGGCCAGACTTCCCTCTCCCCAGCCACTTCAAACAGCTCCTGCGGTGGGATCCTGTTAGGTTTTGTGTTTGTTTTCTCCTAGTGTGACTTGTCCCTATGATTGCCCATTGATTTCAACTTTTGTGCCTGCTCCTTGTGTATCATCCAACCTGCATCCTCCAGTAAGACAAAAAGTGGTAAACAAACATCGCAATTATCAACATGGCAAACTGGAAATAGCCAGATTAAACTGGAAACATAACGAAATTAAATTGCTAAAGGATCGTATAGCCAAGGAAGAGTCAGTCCATTGTCCATATTTGGAATTTGTGGTTTATTTTGTTCCTGATGCGACCAAAAACGCCAACGCGGGATAAGTCTGAAAGTGTCCAACCCGTGTTATTCTCTCCACGTCTGAAAGCCATGACGGGAAAATCCCACGTTACCTTACACTGGTATTTACAGGGATATGAGTCTGAAAGGGGCTTCTATCTCTCAGCTGGCTTGGGAACGCTTTGGGATCTGTTATGTTTTGTGTTTGTTTTCTCCTAGTGTGACTTGTCCCTGTGATTGCCCATTGATTTCAACTGTTGTGCCTGCTCCTAGTGTATCATCCAAACTGCATCCTCCTGTGTCACCCAACTGTTACTCGTTGACTCATTACCCTGTCTTTGTGTCTATATAAGCTCCCCATTTTTGTTGAGTCTTGTCGCGGCATTGTCAATGTCTATGTTCATGTCAGTGTTTTTTTCCCCCAGTTCCTCGTCCTGCTTCGAAAGTAAGTTGATTTATGAGCCTGACTTTTGTTTGTTAAGAGTTTTTGGTTGTTTTGTTACTTTTTTTCTGTTTTGTTGTTGTTGTTGGTAATTAAAACATTTTTGCACTGCCTTTCTGCCTTGCTTCCCTGTCCCTGCACTTGGGTCCACACACCACCTGCCTGCCCCCGAAACTTGACAGATGAGAGGGGGGTACTGATAGATGGCCCAATGGGACCCAAGATAAGAGTCATCGGCAAGAAAGTCCGAACGGGACACTGAACGAGAAGGGTGGAAAGAAAAACGTTCAGGGGAAACGGGGCAAGAAATCAAATTCAGAATCGCGATTCAGAATCAAAAATACAGAACCACCCCCCTCCCCAAACTAAAAAAGTTTCACTCCAAGTTATCCAACACAACCAACCATTAAGTCGAAGTCTAATCGTAAACGTCCAAAGAGCCATAGAAAGTTCAGTGCCATAACTCCCGATACATAATGGTTACAGAATCAAACTAGAATACAGTAGTCAAATGTCCTACCAAAGAGGAGCAGCATGGAAAGAGACCGTACCGTTGCCCATCCCCCATAGCTAAATTAACAATATAACAGTGCATATTAGGGCTGCAGCTATCGATTATTTTAGTAGTCGATTAATCGATGAACTAATTAGTTCGAATAATTGAGTAATCGGATGCAGAACAAAAGAAAATTGGCGAACTTACATAGCAAAAGTCCGCTAACTTAAATGCAATAAAATATATATATATATATTTTTTTTTTTATTTTTTTTTTACAACGCTCTTAACAAATGGTTCAGACACATATTCCCACAAAAATAGGCTAAATATACCTTTAAACTAAATACAAATGCATTGAAAAAAACAAACAAACAAAAAGCTAACTTATGTTGGTGAGGTCATTGTAAATAAATGGGGAAGTTTTTGTCAAATTTTGGTGGAAACGTACGTTTTTGGCAAATACTGTTTACAACTTTTGTTCTTGATTTAAGTGTTTTTTTAGGTGTATTTTGTGAATTGGATTAACAATGTACTGTAGGACGATATACATTTTGAAATTTGAATTTCTAAATGGTTTCCCCACTGGAGATGCTTGTTTTTTTTTGTCAAATAGCAAAATTCTTTAGTGGTTTTAAAATATTATAAATAGAATGCATTGCTGTTTTCCTTTTTTTTTTTTTTTTTTTTTTTTTACTTTGGTTATTTTTGTTTATATTGTATTCATTTATATATTCAATTAATTAATTTATTTATAGTGTTGTTTTATATTATCACAGACTTTTGGTGATGTAGGTCTCACTTGTAGACCAAAACGTTAGAAAATAGCTCAGTTTGAGCAATTTTCCAATTTCTGATGAAAAAACAGAGAAATTGAGCTTTTTGTTAAAGCATACATTTCAAACATAACTTTGACTTATAGACCCTACCCACGTGATGTCACAACTCCGCTCTCCTGAATGGTACCGCCCAATTGTCCGTCAAAACATAGTGTTAACCTGTTACGGCTACGTACATTCCTCCTATTTACGGCGTGTTTTTCTGCTCCTTAACATTAATAATCAAAATGGTGAAGGCGTGTGTGGCTGTTGGTTGCACTAACAGAGAAGATGGAAGGAGAGACTTGAAGTTTTACCGTATTCCAAGGGATCCAAAGAGGAGAGCGAAATGGACGGCTGCAATTCGACGTGAAAACTGGGCACCAAAAAATCACCACAGACTATGTAGTAGTCATTTTATATCCGGTAAGATGCATTTAAGATATACTTAGAGGGTTTTGGGCTGACAAATAACCACAATTAAGATCATTGCTAGGCTAATCGCCGACAACATACACGTA
The DNA here is from genome assembly GCF_030265065.1 of Corythoichthys intestinalis. Taxonomy (NCBI): domain Eukaryota; kingdom Metazoa; phylum Chordata; class Actinopteri; order Syngnathiformes; family Syngnathidae; genus Corythoichthys; species Corythoichthys intestinalis. The sequence continues at coordinate 6,884,763 of NC_080400.1, forward strand.
TGTATGTAGTGAGAGTGCTATCGCTAAACCATATAAACATTAAAAGCCTTAACTCCATTGACAAACGACATGAAATACATTAGACTTGACAGTGGATGTTAGCAATAACAAAAGATTTTGAATTGAAAATTTCGTAACTCACCTTTCCAAGCACAAGATAGATTCCTGCCGAATTTTCGTGGACGAGGACCTGTTTCACCCAACCAGCAACGAAGTATTTATAAGCCTCCAAGCTCTTGAAGTTTTTCAAATTTTCGTGAGAATAGGCTGATTTTGTGTGGACAAGATAATTGTAAATATCAGCGTAGCAGATGTCAGGCAGACAGGGCGAAGACAGTGGGTCGAAAAACATCGATTTGGGCATCAAATATGGATCTGGCGACTGTATAGAACGAAGCTTTTCCACATAACGCCTTTTATGCAACACATCCAGTGAGTTTACGGCATCAGAAAGCACCGGGTCTTCCATGAAATGCATTTTAAATTCCTCGATCAATTGAAACCAATGCTAATACAGAGACAAAATGACGGACAAGTGGGCGGAACCATACAGCGAGCACGTGGTTTTGTGACGTCGGTGGGTAGGGTCTATACACAGCTATTTTTTGCTTTAGTTACATCCCAAACATCTGAATAATGTTTCCTTTGACCAAATAAGATAAACAACAAGAGAAATAGAGCTTTTGATAGCAAAGTAACAATTTATTTACACATAACTAACTGAAAGATGACACTCATGACGCTGTTCTGGCCGCGACAGCCGGTTACACTTTTCCCTCATCGCCGTCTGTCTCATAAAGATGATTTTTTTTTTTTTTTTTTTTTGAGTCTCTGCTGGCTTTGCTTTGCTCGCAAGCAGCACGGACTCAAAAGGCATTGTCCGCTGCCAGGGGTGAAAGTGGGCCAGAACGGTCAGGAACGCAGTTCCGGCATAAGATTCAGGGCCGGAATGCTGCTCCGGTACACGGTGCTTTGATTCCAAAAATATGACGGCAACTGTCAAAATGCTATGTAAACAAAAAAAAAATGCTAAGCTGGGACACAGGCATTTCAGCTCCAAGAAGAAAACAATCTACCAAATTCAGATTTACATACGCAAGTGTTAACAACAAGCATGATATAGTGCTTGTGTAGCGTAATCCATTTTCACCGATATTTATTATTTATTTTTTTCCACGGACGGCATGGTTTCCCCAGCTGCTGCAGTTATCCGAGTCTGACGATGATGAGTCACATCAATGTGCGAATGCATGCAGCAATGCAAAACACCTGGACTCATTTATCCGTTCACTTGGCTGACATACTGACATGTGATCAGCAGAGGTGGCTCTGATTGGTTCAAATGTGCATGTTTCCCGGAAAAGCAAAAAAAAAAAAAAAAAAGTTGAATTGATGTGACCAAAAAGGGCAATGCAAACGAAAATGGATCAAATCTTTCAAAGCAGGGATAGAGTTGAGGAGGCTTATTTATCATATTTAGTTTTATTTGCTCTGATGGGGAAGTTCAGAACATCTTAGCTGTCAATGTGCACTTTGGATTTATATTTGTTCATTTATGTTAGGCTACTTATTCATTTCCTTATGATTTAAAAACTTCAATGTTTGCGCAATCTTCAAAATATATTCTATTTCACTCTGCATAATACAAGTCATTTCTACTTATTTTTCTGAATGTATGTTACTTATATCTTTATTATTATTTACAAAAAAAAAAAAAGAAAGCAAAAGTAAATGTTTACATTATCTTCAATTTTAATATACATCCTATGTTCTTAAGTAGTTAAAATTGAGATTTGACATTTAGTATGTGAGAAAATGAGGGAACTTTTATTTTGCAAATCATTGAAAAAAATACAATTTTGAATGAAAATCAAGTTTCTGTATGTGTTATAGAAATAACTGTGCCAAAACAGTTTTCCTTGCATTTCAGTAGTTTTAGGAGGTTTGACCCCCCCCCCCCCACCCCCCACCCCAAAATGAATAAATAAATAAATAAATAAACAAAATTTCTGGCTCCATGGCTGACCTTCACGTTGGGGAGTTCCGGCAAGAAATTCTAGCCACTTTCACCCCTGTCCGCTGCTCTAGTGGTCGCGGTGGTTCTGCTCGGTCGTCCAGCGCCTGGCATCCCGGGCGTCCTACCAATTGTTCTGCTCGGTCGTCCGCCTGGCATCCATTCGGTCGTCTTCCGCCGTGTGGCTTGGCCGTTTGTTGCCGTTGTATCGGGTTGCGGGTATTACCTAATGCGCTACTGCCCTCCAGTGAGCAGTTTTATTGCTTTAAAATGGATTTTCAGCTTTTTTAAATACGTCTTCGGGACACTGAAACAATTAATAACAAAACATATTTATACGTTTTTGGGAGCAGATGAGTTAATCATCCAAAAATACATCATGTGGTTATCAAGTTTTGATCAAAAAAGCAAATATCTCTGCCCATTTTTTGGGAGTGCCCACCTGTCAAAATATTGAATTCACGAACATCGTAAAAAAATGGTCAATTTGCTTTAATTTAATCTTTACGAATTACGGCAACCTTGATGGCTGAAGTTGCTGCTAGCAGCTGATCTTTTCCCGTGTGTGCAATTTTGCACTTTTATGTTAACGTTCAGCATTGTTATCTGTCTTTTCGCATCACAGCAGAATTTCTATGACTACTCTTATTTGTGTTACCCAGCATTTCCAGTAGCCGGCGGTTAAAAAGCCCGCATTCACGCTTCCATCAGACACCCTGAAGGGTTTTCGTGTAGCGCCTCGTGTACGAGAAACACGGTGACATTTCCCCCTCGTTGACATTTTCCCTGGCTGTCAACAAGCACTCAGCGTTGGCTCTCCACCGGACAAAGACGAGGGAAAAGAAGAAGTGGCAGAAGCTGCGGCCATAAATAAGTAAAAAGCCGAGAATTCAGAGATGAGCTGCGAGAATGGAAACTCACCTAAAAATATCAGTGACAATCTATTATTCATGCCTGGTGTGCATTTCCCTTACACCCCCGCTGACAGAAGCCGCCGGTTATGACAGCGAGTTCGGAGGGGCTTCAGATGGGCCTCTGACACCTTTCCTGATGCGGTCGCTCGGCCGATCATCTTTCAATTGATCCCTCTTAACCGCTTCCTCGTAGACATGTCGGAGCTCGCCGCCCTCTGATGTTTCTCACCGCAAGAACTGCAGAGATGTCACCCAATAAAGCGGCTGCCGCTGCATAAAAGCTCCTGACTGTGACAGGCGATACAATTGGGACAGGGATAACCTTTGGAAGAGACTGATATACTGATGCTGCTGCTAATATTTCCTGCCATTGATAGGGATAGACGTCCAATTTATTTGAACTGAGAAAGCTGGCAAAGATCATTCCCTGCTAGCGTCTCTCATATGGACATGAGTTAATACCAGTGGTGGATGCTGGTTTTTAAATGAGGGGAGGCTCAAAGTATGTCCACCTATGAGTGCTTTGTGACGGTGGAGGGCCTCAGCAGCACCCACTGCTCGATAGGGAAAGAAACTAGAGCAGGGGTGTCCAAACTTTTTGCAAAGGGGGCCAGATTTGGTGTGGTAAAAATGTGAGGGGCCGACCTTGGCTGACGTCATTTACGTGGAACAATATATTTCAGCAAATTTTAGCAAGCCATTCTGTGTGTCACATTTGCTTTATTACCGTATTGGCCCGAATATAAGACGGCCCGGATTATAAGACGCCCCCCTCTTTTTAGAGACTCAAGTTTGAAAAAAGACTTTTTGAACACCAAATTAATTTTTATACAGAAAATAATTACAGTACATCCAAAACAGATTATTATAACAATATATTTGAGAGTAAAAGCATGTTATTTTGCTTCATTCAAATCTTCATATCTGAACATTTAAACATGTCAACTTAAGTGCAATCACATTCGTAAATGAATGGCTTCTGGTTTTTGAAATGGAAATAAACCAATCTATTGTGATAAAACAAAAAAATAGCAATAACTGCATTCACCATCAAAGTGAAGTCTAACTGTAACTGTAGTCTTGAAACAAATCTGAATAAGGAAAAACATTGAGATAAAATAATGCAAACTGGTTAAACTTGAGAGTAGCTGAGATCTATCATGACAGAACATCGCTCCAATGATATCTGGCGCCATCTAGCGTCGTGAATGGGGCGAGTAGCTGAGATCTGTCATGACAGAACATCGCTTCAATGATATCTGGCACCATCTAGCGTCGTGAATGGGTATGGGTCTAGACCGCAAATATAAGATGACCCCCTCTTTTTCAGTCTTATTTCAATGCAAAAAAACACTGTCTTATATTCGGGCCAATACGGTATTTTTTTTTTATTAATAATTTCAACAATCTTGCAACTAGTCTTTGTTGCGTTCTCTTTGGACTGTCGGGCTCTTGTGAAATACTGTTACTGTAAAATTAAACTAGCTTCAATTTCTCGCACGTAACTTCCCTGTAATCTTGTCTTACATGTCAACGTGTCTTGTTTGTTAATATCGCCTCACATTGAACTCTTTAAAATCAGCGACTGTCTCTTTGCAAATGAGGCAGACACAGTTGTTGCGTATTTTAGTGAAGTAATCATCCAATTTCTACCTATCCTTTAAGCGTCGGCCGTCGCAGTCTTTTTTTTTGTTGATTGTGGCCATTTTAGAGGAAGGAAGGGAGGAACGGGTCACACGGGGTGCTGTTGCTTAGAGTGCTGCTGCCTTTTAGTGGGTAAATGAGGAGCAGCATTTAGCGTGTAAGCTACTTCATGTGCTGGTAGCAGTACTGCTGAGCAATTTAATAAGTCTGTGTGCGGGCCAGACGTTATTGAGTTTATGACAGAGGCTGGGGGCTGGATAAAATTTGACCACGGGCCGCATTTGGCCCCCGGGCCGGACTTTGGACATGTCTGAACTAGAGTGTCAGAAGCAGTGTTGT